>NC_041393.1:427827712-428001288 GCF_002162155.2 Triticum dicoccoides | reverse complement strand
ATGGACGAGCTCGACGCCGGCCTCGAAGCTCGCCGCCACTCCATTCTCGCTCTGGGGAGCAGCCGCGGTTCCCAAAAAAAGCAATCCCCGACTTCCAGCTCTCGACAGCCATGGTCGAAGCATTCAGGGCACCTGGTTCCAACATATTTCCCCGTAGGTTCCACATCGCCGTCAAGGTCGCAGTACCATTGTGCCCGCTGTCTACCACCATCTTAGCAAACTCTGTTAGTAGCAAATGACATCTCTGGCAGTAGCAAAACTCCGATACAGTTGCAGCAACAAAAATCCATCGCCGCCGTCGAGCAACGCCGCCGTGGATGGAAGTAGCAAAAATTGACTTCGGTTCCAGCAAAATCATACATGGTTGTAGCAAAAATAATCGATCTTAAAAAACAGGGATGTAGCATCTCGTGAGAATGAATGTAGCAATCATCAACACCCGTTGTAACAAAAAACTGACAAAAGATTGAATCAAGAAACACAGTCCTGGGTCTCGCATGTCATGGAGATGGGATGTAGCAAAAATTTGACAAACACAGGCAGTAACAAAAAATCAAAACGGTTGTAGCAAAATCGTTTGCCGGTTCCAGCAAAAAAACACCGTGGGAGCAGATTTTGGGCGGGGGTGGGTGGCAGCAAAAATTTGAGCCGGTTCCAGCAAAATCAAAACAAGGTTGTAGCAAAAACTCGCCCTCGGCGTGGTCAATTGCAGCTCGGCCATGGTGGCTAGCGCATCCGGCTTCGCCGGCCATGGAGAAGGGCGCACCCGGCTGCGAGGAACTCATGGCGATGAGCACGCCCAGCTGCGCACTCCTCCCTGCTTGGATGGTTGTGTTCGCGACCGAGAGGCGAGGAGGCATGGGGTAGCTCAACGGCTAGAGATGGAGGAGATCAGGAGAAAATGGCAGGAGCAAAGGGCTTCACGCCATGGCTGGGGTAGGTGAGGAGGAGAGACGAGAGGATAAGGAATGAGATAAGATGGAAGAGGAGTGCGAGCAAGCGACTACTTTAGATGGGGAGTGGGTCCACCAGGCGTGTCGCGAGCGAAGCGACGTGACCGGCCAAAGATTGGGCCGGCGCGCCGGCTCTAAACATTTTCCTTATATTAATAGGGGAGATTTGTTGCTTTTGAATTTCTTAGCGCAAGTTTACTGGGTCTCACTCGTAAATTTACGTCCAATTCCAGATGAGGCTTGATGTCTACTTGCTGGTTTATATAAATCCTTAGAATCTTGGATCAATAGAAAGGATACCTAGCCCGGCTGGTTTGTCTCCTTTTTATTTTTTATTTTTTTTAGGGCTAGCTGGTTTGTCTCCTCGACAGCAAAGCGGGGCGCGAGTTCGATCCCCCGACGCTATGATTTATTTGTCGCTGCGAACGGATGGGCCGGCCCACTATGGAGTGCGGGTTGATTGCAAAAGAAACATGGAGGCCTTTTTGCAAAAGCGCGGCGACGGTGGGTGAGCTGGCAAAAGCGAGTACTAATCGCTTTATTATTAATTAGGGAAAGATTGATGAGAAACCTTACCACCTAAATTCTCATTCATTGGATCAGGAGTCCCTTAGGAGTAAGAATTAAATGACTATAAGAAAAATGGTCTCCTAATAAATGGGGTTCATTTCCATGGTTTTGTAAAAGAACGGTGGGTCAAATATAAGATAGTGAAGTTGATCCACAATATAGATAGAACAAAGAGTTACTATAATTTTGTCCAAAGATTTCATGGAATATAGCGAAATATAGATGAGGATGTAGCATATAAGGTGTCATTGCCACTCGATAATCCAAAGTGTGAAGCACCTGAACATTATCTTCAGGGTCAACTGTTGAATGAGCCCTCTTAATAGTTTACTAAAGATAAATCATTTCCTTTCTTCTTTTGATAGAAATGTACTAATGAAAGATTAATTGCTGAAAAAAGATGTACTTTATGTTCGATCGGAAGAAACTACCCAAGGACTTGCAGAAACTATTCGTCGAAAAAAAATGTCCCTCAACCAACTTCTTCACTACACTGCCTATTCCTTTTCTGTAACCAAATGAACAACAAAAACGGCCCTTGTTGCAATCTGCCCACCACAACAACTCGTATGTTGCAGGATTTAGATCTTGGATCCCTCGAGGTATGTCGCAGGATCTAGATCTTGGATGGCTCGAGGTCAGTCACCTCCTTGGTCCTCCCAAGCTCCCGTTCTACACAACATTCTAGCTCTAATTTGTGCAACATCATCCATGTTGCAGAAGTCCTTCTGTAAAACATCATCTATGTTGGAAAAAAAATTGAAGACTGAAAAAAAAAAACTATAACACAATCTCTGTTGAATGTTTGTGCAACATGAGCCCTATTGCAACACTGACTTTGTTGCAATAATGAGGACCGGTCTAGGCCGTTCAATGGACCAGCTGCTGAGGTGGTGGATCTTTTCCCTCCACCAGCGGACGCATACCCAATTTAAAAACAGCGTAGCTGTTAAATAGACAGTTCACTAGAGCACAGAAAAACTAGAATTGAGTATGGATCGTGTGGCCCAGATAGCAAGCCAACTAGAGCTCTGGCATAAGACATTTTCAGGCACAATCTGTTTTACACCTAAAAAACCCAATCTGTTTTACCGTTAAACTGTTCTCCCAGAATCTTTACTAACACGTTGTATTGAAGTAGCACCCAGGTAAGAAAAATAAAATCAACAAGACCCACTTAACACGAGAATTTCAATCTGTCTTCCAGGAAACATCGATGGTCAACATTACACGAGATGTCCTGAGTGATAATAAATATATTACAGAACAGCGAAATAGAAAAGGTGGTAAAACAGCGGATGAAAAATCACGTGCCAACAGCAAAACAGCATCTAGTGGAGACTAATCCCTTATTCTCGTCAATGAAACATGTGCCAACATCCACATGGTCAATTCTCACCGGTTTCATTTTCCCATTGGTTGTTTCAGTCTTGACCTGGACAGTGGTGATGTGTACACGATGACGACTAGAACAGGAGGGAAGCCACCCGCTGGAACAGTCCAAATTTTCGCCTACCACAGGGTAATACTCAGGATAGTCACCTAGCATAGTTGTTAACACAAACATGTTATAGGTAATACTATGATCATAATAATAATAAAAGGAGGGGAATAATCACCTTGCACCACACAAAATATAATCGCACCAGAGATTCTGTCTTTGGCAACATAGTCCAAGCACATCATATCACTCTCCCAAGACTTGGGCCATGTGAATGGCAAAAAGATCGGATCATCAAGGTACATAGAATCACCTTTCTCAAAAAGGTCATACGCAGCAAGTCCCCCAGTTGAACATGTGTAAATAAAGCCCTCAACAAAGACAGATCTTCCATTAAGTGGCGCTTCAACCGCGGTGTTGGACAAACGATCTCGACAAAATCGATATGCAGGCATGACAACACGCCATCTTTTGGTACGCAGGTCCAACAAAAGGCATGACCTCGTTTCAGTATCAGAAACTATGAATGAATTACCACTCAGGACAGCATATCCGGACAGGTTAACCTTCCAGTTATGAACAAGAGACCCATCTATCTTGTATTGCGCCCACTTGGAAGCAGTATGACAGAAAACTTGGAGATTAGCAGTAAGAGCAATAGTCTCATGACCAACTTGAACAACCATAACGAAAGGATCAGTAGCTGGCCTTGTAATTGTACTGTGCCCATGAGCTTTATAACTCAGATTAAACACATGGATGTCATCTTGTGTGCATGAGATAGCATGTATGAATGAGCTGCTACAAAGAACGTGCCAATGGGAATGCTGTTCTGACAGTCGGTCCAACACATGACAATCATCACCAGCAGGTATAACTGTCTCAGTAGTGCCACCAGCACGTGGAAATGTTTCAGTAGTGAAAGCCTGTCCCAGAGGGTTGTCATGACAACCTTGTTTTAACCTTCCATTCACAATTTCAGTCTTATAGACAACTGAATGAGAGCCAACTTGGCAAACGATGTAGAGATCTTTGTTGATTCGGATAGCAGGTTCCTCAAGCACAACACATCCCGGAAACTGCGTTCCAAATAAAAATTTCCTACACAAATTGCATGACACTAAGATAAGTCAGGCATCAAATGAACTGCATGAAAGGGCCAGAAAGAAGTAGCATATCTGAAATATGTAAGCTAGGCATGTATAATGATTTTGGACCTGCAACAAGCGAGCATTGTCTCGGAAGATTCCACAATGTGGGACCTGATTGGATCTTCCACAGGCAGCATTGCCTGTTTCCCTTGGTTGTAGTCCTCCTCACACGCCCTAATTAGTAGTGTGACAAAAAATATTATAATTGTAAGCAAGAGTTGTTGGTTAACTAGTGCACAGAAATAGAATTATCACAGTAACTTACTGTAGAAAGCAATATTCATAGCTGTGTGCCAAATCAAAATTGTTTGGCAGCATGTCTAACCGGCGGCAGGTTGAATGCAAGATCTCGATGCCTTTGGGATTCACTAGGAAGGTGCTGATGAGGACGTGTGGGCAGTTGCATGAGCAGTTATCCCCACCACGACCAATCCAGACAGAGCACAAGAGCCGGCGGTCAAGCTGCGTGAGGAAGCCATAACCAGAGAAAGGACAGACAGAATCAACCTTGACAGGCGGCTGCAGCTCAAGCAGCTGCCCATCTTGATAGCTGAGCCGCTGAAACTCCTTCTGACCTGGTTTGCGGAGCTCGTACGCATATATGTCGTTGTTATAAAGCATGTAAACGGTGTTATCTTCTTTGATGTATACACCATGGCCCCGGATAGGGATGTAGGTGTTTATATGCTGGGTGATGACCTGGGTCCAGGCAAGGCTATGGCAACTGAAGATGAAGAATTCAGCTTGCCGGAACGACAGCAAGATTGCCCTGTCAGATAGCACAACGTATCCCTGGAGAAAGCGACCACCCCACCACTCTGGCACTACCACCTTGGAAGAAATAGTCAAGGTGCCGCCGGCCAACTCCCACTGGCCATCCTCGTCCAGGAGCTGCATCCCGACGCTGAATGTTTCATAAGCCTGGTGTTCAACAACGTATGCAGCCCAGATCTGGCCAGCAGCTGAGATGGGGAGGAACCGCCAGTGAGGCTCTAGAGGAGGACGAGGCATGGGGGACAATTTCCGCAGCTTGTCTTCAGCGTTGACATCCAGCCGCAGGACTTGTGGGGGCGCGGAGTATCGGATATTCACTGGATCGAAATCCTCGCAGAAGATGCAAAGTGAGTGGCCGTCGGGGCACTGCGTGGCGCTAGCAGTCCAGAGGCACCACTTCTCCGCCGGCGCCTTTTTATCCTCAGCTCGGACGTCCTGCAAGACCTCGAGGGCGTCGTTGCTCCCGCCGAGGACTCGACCGCATCGCGTTACGCGGAAGCGGTGCAAGCGTAGGGCGCTGTCGGAGAAGGAGAGGGAGAGGGAGCGGCAGCCGACGACCAGCGACCACGCAGGTTGGTCATCGGCGCCAGCCGGCATGCAGAAGTAGTCTCTGCCGGGGGCGACACGCGGGATACGGGGTGAGCAGGCACGACGCCAGCAGCAGATGCATCTGTATAGACTGCAGCAGCTCGCCGCGTCGCTGGCGGCCGGCGCCGCCATCTTTTCAGTGGATTCAGCCGGCACGCTAGCTAGGGTTTTGCTCGCAATCGTAATTTGGGGTGAGATTCGATTTGGGGAAGGTGATGTGGGAGTGGGGTTGATACGCAGCAGTGGACCGTGAGGGATGTTTTTGACCCCCAGCGCGATTGGATCAGATCTCCTTCTCCGCTGCGCATCTCGCCCAAACCTGGCCATATGGCCCGACCTTATAGGGCTGGCCCATGGACACGGATTTTTTGCATGGCCCATGTAGCGCGCCTATGTATTATTTTTCTCGTCTCTTGTAGCAACTAGGCCGGCCCAGTTTTTTTCATCGCTGCCACGTGAAGCGGAATACTATTTCTCGCATCTGTACTTCTATATCTACTAGTAAAACGCCCGTGCGTTGCCACGGGCTTTTTTCTTTCATGATTGCACCAATGCACCTATACAAATGTAATGTATATAGCTAGGTGGAAGCCCGCCACGGTACCCGTCTGAATAATAAATATATAACTCGTTACTCAAATTTCACATGTATAGAAAAAATAAAATCCACTCGACTTACAATTAATTCGACAATGTATACAAAGAGAGCACTAATAATTTACTCCCTTCGTAAAGAAATATAAGAGCGTCTAGTGATCTACACACTCTTATATTTCTTTACAGAGGGAGTATCTATTATAAACTAAGATCTCCTTGATGTGCTTGAGAAATTCCTATAAAACGTCAGGAATATTGTCTTTCGCTTCACTCACATGGTACTTGTATACAAGTATAATAAATTTTCATTCTCAACTCATAACCATCCTGCACGAGCAATATTTATATAGTTAGCATGAAAATTTCACGTGGGAGATTTATGAATGTGCAACATAGAATACTCATCATGCATTGTATACAAAACCTGGTTATATATACAATTAGTGTCTTACTTTATCTAGAATCCCCCTCTATGACTGCCATGGTTGCCTCCACGGTGTGTGAATAAAGCATAAACTTTAATCTCCCAACATTTCAACACATGACTAAGGAAATTAAATGAAATAAAAAATAAGACTTTTCAACGATGTTTCTTCAAAAAGAAAAAAGATGGTCAAACAGTAGGGGGACCCCCTATTGTGTAATTTTCATTAATAGAACGAGGAAAAAGGGGAGTAATGTACAAAGTTACATGATTACATAGGGGTAGAGGATAACCCTAAAAGAAAAAGAAAAATTAAAGTCTAAGGATCAAAAGCTCAAGACATAGAGGAGATCCAAGCACTCAGAGTGGACTTTGGTTTTAACTCTATGTGACCAGAGCCATCCGGATAAAGATGCTTGCTTCCCTTAAAAAAATCCAAGCATTCATCTGTTTCCAAATATTCCACAGCGCAAAAGAGATTATCTCCAAGAAACAAGGGGCCAGCAAAACTATCTTTAGCTATCTGAAAAAGAGGCAAAATATCTGAATTTGCCCCCCAAGGAAATATCATACGTCACCAACACTGCTGAGCAAATCTGTAACTAAAAAAATAAATGCCCCCTGGTTTACCATCATTGCTCTGAGTGTTCGACTTCCAGGAAAAAAGGATATGCATTCGACAGAATGTATCAAGTTGTATGTTTTCTATTAGATGCGACGAGACCAGCTAAAAAAAGATGCAGCCATTATCTTCGTCAGTAAGCTATAGTATTTAGATTCAGCTTAAGCATGATGCCATACTGATGCACAATGAAATATAGCATGATGCAATCATCAGTGACAGAATCAGATCCCTTGGTGCCATTCCAGACATCAAGATCTGACACCGTTGCAACATAACTGTTGAGATGAGGTTCCTTGGCCTAGCAGGTAGATTCAGCTTAAGCATGTGCTCTCGACAGTAAGCTATCCCCATCGCCATTTGAAGTTGGGTCATCCAGTCCATGTTCTCAGTATCTTTGACTGCAACATAACGGTGGTAAAAAAAGAACTGCAGAATAATACAAAGCATTATCAAATACTGATTATTAGTAATTGTTGGCTACCAGCACATGCTAAAATTGTTGAACTGGCTGCACGTTATAGGAACCATTATGTTGACAGTAAGAAAATTAACAGAATCAGTACACACTTACCATGGAGATGCTCGAAGAGAGCCCCATTTTGACCTTATTCAAACATCGTACCTCTGATGAAAGGATTTTGTTCTT
This sequence comes from Triticum dicoccoides, assembly GCF_002162155.2. Lineage (NCBI taxonomy): Eukaryota > Viridiplantae > Streptophyta > Magnoliopsida > Poales > Poaceae > Triticum > Triticum dicoccoides. The sequence goes on along the minus strand of NC_041393.1, from coordinate 427,993,519 downwards.
CACCAATAGCCAAGCAGATTCATAAAGTTCTCGTGGCCCACTTTGAATAAACTTGAGATCAAATAAACATCTCTTTGAGCATTGTGGGAAACCCTAGGTCCGGTTCTCCAGATCGGATGGTGGCGGCTTCGCGACGTTGTTCTCCTTCTTGAAGGCACTATCTTGCTTGCTTGCGGCGTCCCCAGTGTTGGATTTGGAGATGTCTTATGCCATGCTTGTTTGGTCTGCCTCCCTAGTTCTGGGATTGGTGGGTTTAGTTGTGTCTTTTCCATGTTCGGGCTGAGCATCCCTTGTCTCTCTGCTCCGGGTTCAATGTTCATGCCTTTGCGCGTTCAGGTCATGTGTTGTACCCTCGACTGTACTCATTCTCTTTTCTATTAATGGAATGATACGCAAGCTTTGCATATTCACGAAAAAAACATATGCCCCTATGAAAAAATGTAATGTGCACGATCTGAAGCCATTAAGTGCAACTTTCTCCTACCTATAACTTGAAGTTGCTACTTTGGGAATGTGCAAGAATCCCTCAACCAAGAGTGAAGCAACCATGTGAAATAATTTTTCAGCACATACTTGCTGTTCTCGCCCCTTAAATGTATTCAACTAATTTTCTGAATATTTTGTTTGTGAATCATCACTCCCTAACTGTTTTACCAGTATATCATGCGCCTTGGTTTCATGCTGCCACCAAAATCATGAAGTCAGTAAAATGTGTCACAATGTTATTCCGCCATTTTTTCGTCGGAACTAACCTAAACTGAAAGCTTGTATGCACCCATACAGCTGAATGCAATGGAGAGAGCATGATAGCGAACTGTTGTTTGAATATGACCTGGGCCTAAAAGGCACTCATTCTTCTTAAGTGCTTCCTGAAGATACCTAAGAGCAGTACTCATATTGCTCGCATCGTGGTACATCATTGCCACATTTATAAGAGTTGTTGCAACATCCGGATGATTAGGACCTAATCCAACATTCACTCATTGGTGAGGTCTGCATGACTACATCTTTTAGCATCAGGCTTATCTGTTATACTGCGTCAACTCTGCAGGCTCTAGTGATTATCTAGTGTTTTCATGTAATACTTTAAGCAGGAAAAATGTAAGTTCTAACAGGTTGAAAGAAGAGACTAGCCAATCGATAATTCTTCCTTTGAGCTTCTACAAGGCCTTTCTTTTCTCGCTCGCGTCGCTCCCTGGGGGGCGGCTCGGGCGACCTAGCCGCCGCCGCCCCCGCTCCCCTTTCCTCCCTCGCTTCGCCCGCCACCGCCGGAGGAGGCCGACCGGCAAAGCCTACTCGGCGGACGGCGGTGGCGGGGCACCCTTGTCGCGCGCCGCAAGTCTTCGGCCCTGGACGAAGGCCTGCATCCGGCGGCGGCTGCGTCTGGCCAGGCGCGGGCAAGCCGGGGCGGCGGCCCCGGGCTCGGTGGCCGCGCCGTTTCCTCCTCTCCCTCGTCGGGAGAGTGGGGGCGGCGCTGAGGCTGGCCATCATCGATCTGGTGCGGCGCATCTGATGGCGTGCGGCGTGCCTGTGGGTTCGGCCGTGAGGACGGCAAGCCGTAGGCGTGCCAGATCTGGAGGTATTGCCCCTCTCCCTTCCATGCATCCCTTCCCAGTCCCCGGTTCGGTTTGGATCTTGCCGGATCCACCTCCGGTGTGTTCTGGTGGAGCAGATCGGTGTCCGGGGGAAACCTTGGCTGCCTTAGGCTGACCGGCAGCGGCGACGCCGATTTTTGGCGCCGCTTTCCTCCTTGGGGCCGTTGCTGAGGGCACCATCTCTCCTCTCCAACCCATGTCCGGGTGAAAGCCCAAGATCCGATGCGGATCGGGCGTCGGCGGCGCCCTGTGCACCGTAACCTTCCTGGAGGCGACGCCAAGGACATTGGGATCGGATGGAAGGGTCTGCAGGTGAGGGGTGGGGGTGTGCTGCCTCCCTTCGGTGGAGCGGTGTTTCGTTCTACATATTCTTGGCGGCGGCTCTTGGCGGCATGGAGCAGCGGAGGCTTGGCGTCAGATGTGTGGTGACAGACACGCGCAGGAAGTCGACGCTGTCTGGCGTCGTGGTGGCGTCGGCGGCAGCGAGACCGGGCAAGGCCGTTACAACAGTACAGCTCTGAAGATGGATATGTGGTAGGTGGTTGTGGCGGCCTCATACCCGGCGGGCGGCCTGGTTGAGGAGCACGCCGGACTGGTGGGTGCCCATACCCGGCAGGCGTCCAGGTTGGGACCTCAGGTCTTAGATGTTAGGTTTGGCTGCGAGGTCTGTTTGGTATTAGGCCCAGACCATCAGCGCCCCTTCATCAGTTAGATAGGAGTAGCGACAGAGGTTGCGAAGATGGTGGCTTTGGTCTTACTGTTGTACGACTTTGTAAGGTTTTGTGCTAATAATTAATAAAGTGGCCGTATGCATATACCAGATGCAGAGGTCGGGGGTATTCCTCCTTTTCGAAAAAAAAAGGTATGGTTTAAAGCAGTCATTTACTGAAATATCTGTACATGATTAAGAAAAATGATTTGGAATTATGTAACAACAAAGAGTTTGCAACAACACCAACAGGCTGGTTGTCGATCTATGTGCAAGAACAGCCATAAAAAATTAATGAACATGTATAATAGCATCACAAACCTCTGAGAAAAATTATAAACCACCGAAATTGTCTACATTCACCTGTCCACTCTAATGAATAATACCACATGTCCATATTCACGTATTTAAGCTTAGCAAATGTCTGCAAATCCTACAAAAAATATTCCATGATGATGCAAAGAAACGAAGTTAGCTTCCTAACTAAGATGCATAAATAAGAAGGTACAGAAAAGAAAAATGAAAGTTGATTATCCACTCCTGACATAATGAAAGAAGGGAAGAAAGAACACCGGCTTGTTGGTCCAGGCATACTGGCTTCCGTCCTATCGCTATTGAAGTCGCCGTCCTTGTCCCTTTTTGCTATGACTAAAAGCAAATGTAGATATGGATAAAGATTATGCATTTCTTCTAAACAATTGTGAGATGTGCAACCTGAATTACATGCGACATGAATAACATGCGACTTTCATACCAGTCAAGCCGAGCTGGATTGTCACACGGAGAAAGAACCTGAGCGACATTTTTGAGACAGAAGACAACAAGTCAACAATCTCATGCAAGAAGTGGTCAAGCATAACATCACCCGCCCGGCCGGAGTCGTCAGCAACAACTTGTATATCTGTTAGAAGAGAAAAGTGCTAGACAAATCAGCCCCTCACCCTCTCTCGGTACAAGCATTTCTGTTCCTTGTAAGTTACTGCACACATAATGTTCACACCAACTTCCTGTATTTACAAAGCCACACCAAATTGCATCAAATACACACAGGGGAGAAGGAATGCACCATACTTCTCTAGATTCAGCCCGTAGGGGATGGGGAAGATAGCAGCAGGAAGAGGGGGCCCTCCTCTTCAGCGTCGGCCATCGATTCTTGGCGACAACCACTGCGTCGGTCCACGCCCGCTAGGCTCCGCTGCCTGGTCGACGTCGTCCTCCCGCGTCGGGCTCATGCAGGCAAGCCATGGTGGAGGGGAGGCCACGGTGACGGCTTGAGGAGGAGGAGGAGGAGGAGGAGGTGGTGGTGGTCGTCGTCGTCGTCGCCGGGAGGCACCATGTCGGCATGAGGTGGCCCACAAGTCCAAGACCCACACTGGTCGCGGCCATCAGCGCCCTGATACGTCTCCAACGTATCTATAACTTTTGATAGTTTCATGCTATTATATTACTCCTTTCGGATGTTTATGGGCTTTATTTTACACATTTATATCATTTTTGGGACTAACCTACTAACCGGAGGCCCAGCCCGTATTGCTGTTTTTTTTGCCTATTTCAGTATTTCGAAGAAAATGAATATCAAACGGAGTCCAAACGGAATGAAACCTTCGGGAGCGTGATTTTTGGAACAAACGTGATCCGGAGAACTTGGAGTGCAAGTCAAAAAGCTTGCGAGGCGGCCAGGAGACAGGGGGCGCGCCCCTCTCTCCTGGGCCCCACAGGCGGCCACCGACGTACTTCTTCCTCCTATATATACCTACGTACCCCGAAAACATCCAGGGAGACACCGAAACACAATTTCCCCCGCCGTAACCTTCTGTATCCGCGAGATCCCATCTTGGAGCCTTCGCCGGCGCTCCGCCGGAGGGGGAATCGACCACGGAGGGCTTCTACATCAACACCATAGCCCCTCCGATGAGTTGTGAGTAGTTTACCACATACCTTCGGGTCCATAGTTATTAGCTAGATGGCTTCTTCTCTCTTTTTGGATCTCAATACAATATTCTCCCCCTCTCTTGTGGAGATCTATTCGATGTAAACTCTTTTTGCGGTGTGTTTGTCGAGATCCGATGAATTGTGGGTTTATGATCAAGTTTATCTATGAATAATATTTGAATCTTCTCTGAATTCTTTTATGCATGATTTGATATCTTTGCAAGTCTCTTCGAATTATCAGTTTGGTTTGGCCTACTAAATTGATCTTTCTTGCCATGGGAGAAGTGCTTAGCTTTGGGTTCAATCTTGCGGTGTCCTTTCCCAGTGACAACAGGGGCAGCAAGGCACGTATTGTATTGTTGCCATCGAGAATAAAAAGATGGGGTTTATATCATATTGCTTGAGTTTATCCCTCTACATCATGTCATCTTTCTTAATGCGTTACTCTGTTCTTATGAACTTAATACTCTACATGCAGGCAGGAGTCGGTCAATGTGTGGAGTAATAGTAATAGATGCAGGCAGGAGTCGGTCTACTTGTCACGGACGTGATGCCTATATACATGATCATGCCTAGATAATCTCATAATTATTCGCTTTTCTATCAATTGCTCGATAGTAATTTGTTCACCCACCGTAATACTTATGCTATCTTGAGAGAAGCCACTAGTGAAACCTATGGCCCCCGGGTCTATCTTTTATCATATAAACTTTCAATCTACTTTTATTTGCATCTTTACTTTTTGCATCTATATTATAAAATACCAAAATAATATTTATCTTATCATACTATCTCTATCAGATCTCACTTTCGCAAGTGGCCATGAAGGGATTGACAACCCCTTTATTGTGTTGGTTGCGAGTTCTTTATTTGTTTGTGTAGGTGTGTGGGACTTTTAAGGAGCCTCCTACTGGATTGATACCCGGGTTCTCAAAAACTGAGGGAAATACTTACGCTACTATTGCTGCATCACCCTTTCCTCTTCAAAAAAAACAACGCAAGCTCAAGACGTAGCAAGAAGGATTTCTGGCGCTGTGGGAAGGTCTTCGCTCAAGTCAAGACATATCACAAACTCATCTCCCTCGCATTTACATTATTTGCCATTTGCCTCTCGTTTTCCTCTCCCTCACTTCACCCTTGCCGTTTTATTTGCCCTCACTTTCCCAATCTCTCTCTCTCTCTTTTGCTTGCCTTTTTCCGTTTGCTCGGGTGTTAGACCGTTTACCTTGTCGTTATGGCTAGTCCTCCTATCCTTGTTATCACTCCCGAACATGAAATTCTCAATTTTAAGCAAAGGGAGGGAGAAAATTTAAAAGATGCTTGGCATAGAATTTGCAATGCTCAAAGTAGATCTACTAGGAAGCTTTCTACTTCCGTTCTTCTTCGCAATTTTGATGTAGGCATTACTCCTTGGAATAGATGCGTTCTTGATACCATCACCGGAGGGGATTTCTTGAGTAGCCATACGTTTGATGCTTATAATGCTATGTTAGATTTGTTTGGCCCACCTCCTCTTTTGGTTAATGGAACGGTTTTAACTTTAGAACATGTGATGCAACGGCTTGATATTATTGAACATAAAGTTGCTTCTATTGAGTTGATTGAAAATTTGGATAAAAAGATTTATAATCACATCACCCAATATGGATCTAGGGTTGGAGTCTCTTTGAAAAATCTTAAAGAGAAAGAACCTATAGTTAATGAAAAAATAGATCTAGATTCTGCAAGAATAGGTAAACTTGAGGATATCATTACCAACTTAGGTTCCGCATTTTCTTCCATGAAAAACACTTCAAAACCCCCTACCAAAACTGCCAAGTTTATTTATGTTCCTAAAAATAAGGGTGAATCTTCTAGTAAGGGAGACGCGGATCTCAAATCCATAAGTGTTCATCCCAATTGTCTCTCTATCGTTAAGGAATCTTTTGCTACAAACGAATTTCTTGAATTTTTGCCTAAAGGTTAATCAATGCTAAAAAGGGAGAAACCCCTAAAGATTATAAGTGCTCTATTGAGGAATTTAGTGCCAAAGATGGCACTACTTAGATCTATCTTCGCTTTTATGCCTATCTAGGGGCGTTAAACGATAGCGCTAGTTGGGAGGCAACCCAATTTTATTTGTGTTTTTTTTGTTTCTGTTTAGTAACAAATTTTGCATCTACCTTATGTTTAGATGTGTTTTTATCTTTTAATTAGTTTTTGTGCCAAGTAGAACCTATAGGATAACCTATGATGATAGTTAATTTGATTCTGCTGAAAAATAGAAACTTTGCGTGCACGAAATTAGTTTTGTTAAATCACAGAAACGTGATTTTGGGTTGATTCGTTTTTCTGCTAATCAATAGAGCAATTTTCCAGGACTTCCTATTTTGGTAGGATTTTTAAAGTTCCAGAAGTTTGTGTTAGTTACAGATTGCTACAGACTGTTCTGTTTTTGACAGATTCTGTTTTTCGTGTGTTGTTTGCTTATTTTGATGCATCTATGGCTAGTGAAATAGTTTGTAAACCATAGATAAGTTGGAATACAGTAGGTTTAACACCAAAATAAATAAAGAATGATTTTATTACAGTACCTTATATGGTGGTTTTGTTTTCTTTCACTAACGGAGCTTATAAGATTTCCTGTTGAGTTTTGTGTTGTGAAGTTTTCAAGTTTTGGGTAATGCTTTGATGGACTATGGAATAAGGAGTGGCAAGAGCCTAAGCTTGGGGGTGACCAAGGCACCCCAAGATATTCAAGAATAGCCAAAAGCCTAAGCTTGGGGATGCCCCGGGAAGGCATCCCCTCTTTCGTCTTCGTTCATTGGTAACTTTACTTGGAGCTATATTTTTATTCGCCACATGATATGTGTTTTGCTTGGAGCGTCGCGTATTATATAGTCTTTGATTTTTAGTTTACCACAATCATCCTTGCTGTACACACCTTTTGGGAGAAGCCCACTTGATTGAATTTAGTAGAATACTCTATGTGCTTCACTTATATCATTTGAGCTTGATAGTTTTTGCTCTAGTGCTTCACTTATATCTTTTAGAGCACGGCGGTGGCTTAATTTTGTAGAAATTGCTAGTCTTTCATGCTTCACTTATATTATTTTGAGAGTCTTTTAGAACAGCATGGTATTTTCTATGGTTATAAATTGGTCCTAGAATGGTAGGCATCCAAGTTGGGTATAATAAAAACAATCATAGGAAGTGAATTGGATGCTATGGTCAATTTTGATACTTGATAATTGTTTTGAGATATGGAGGTAGTGATATTAAAGTCATGCTAGTTGGGTGATTATGAATTTGAAGAATGATTGTGTTGAAGTTAGCAAGTCCCGTAGCATGCACATATGGTTAAAGTTGTGTAATAAATTTGAAACATGAAGTGTACCTGGCTTGTGCATCCTTATGAGTGGCGGTCGGGGACGAGTGACGGTCTTTTCCTACCAATCTATCCCTCTAGGAGCATGCGCGTAGTGCTTGATTTTTTATGACTTCTAAATTTTTGCAATAAGTATATGAGTTCTTTTGACTAATGTTGAGTCCATGGATCATACGCACTTTTACCTTTCCACCATTGCTAGCCTCTTCGGTACCGTGCATTGCCCTTTCTCACCTTGAGAGTTGGTGCAAACTTCGCCGGTGCATCCAAACCCCGTGATACGATACACTCTATCACACATAAACCTCCTTATATCTTCCTCAAAACAGCCACCATACCTACCTATTATGGCATTTCCATAGCCATTCCGAGATATATTGCCATGCAACTTTCCACCGTAACGTTCATCATCATGACATACATTACTTTTGTCATATTGCCATTGCATGATCATGTAGTTGACATCGTATTTGTGGCAAATCCACCATGCATGATTTTTCATACATGTCACTTTTGATTCATTGCACCATCCCGGTACACCGCCGGAGGCATTCATATAGAGTCATAGCTTGTTCTAGTTTCGAGTTGTAATTCATATGTTGTAATCAATAGAAGTGTGATGGTCATCATTATTAGAGCATTGCCCAAAAAGAAAAAGAAAGAAAAAAAAGAAAGGCCAAAAAAATAAGGAAAAGAAAAAAAATAAAAAATAAAATAAATAAAAAGGGCAATGTTACTATCTCTTTTTCCACACTTGTGCTTCAAAGTAGCACCTTGTTTTTTCATGTAGTGAGTCTCATATCTTGTGCTTCAAAGTAGCACCATGTTTTCATATAGTGAGTCTCATAGTTGTCACTTTCATATACTAGTGGGAATTTTTCATTATAGAACTTGGCTTGTATATTCCTACGATGGGCTTCCTCAAATGCCCTAGGTCTTCGTGAGCAAGCAAGTTGGATGCACACCCACTAGTTTTCTTTTGTTGAGCATTCATTTATAGCTCTAGTGCATCTGTTGCATGGCAATTCCTACTCCTCATGTTGACATCAATTGATGGGCATCTCCATAGCCCGTTGATTATCCTCGTCAATGTGAGACTTTCTTTTTTTGTCTTCTCCACACAATCCCCATCATCATATTCTATTCCACCCATAGTGCTATATCCATGGCTCACGCTAATGTATTGCATGAAGGTTGAAAAAGTTTGAGATTATTTAAGTACGAAACAATTGATTGGCTTGTCATCGGGGGTATAGAATCCGGGAACATCTTTGTGTGATGAAAATGAAGCATAGCCTAACTATACGATTTTGTAGGGATGAACTCTCTTTAGCCATGTTATTTTGAGAAGACATGATTGCTTTGATTAGTATGCTTGAAATGTTACTATTTCTTTTATCAATATGAACTTTTATTTTGAATCATTTGGATCTGAACATTCATGCCACAATAAAGAAAATTACATTGAGAATTATGCTAGGTAGCATTCCACATCAAAATTTCTGTTTTTATCATTTACCTACTCGAGGACGAGCAGGAATTAAGCTTGGGGATGCTTGATACGTCTCCAACGTATCTATATTTTTTTATTGTTCCATGCTATTATATTACCCCTTTTGGATGTTTATGGGCTTTATTTTACACATTTATATCATTTTTGGGACTAACCTACTAACCGGACGCCCAGCCCGTATTGTTGTTTTTTTTTTGCCTATTTCAGTATTTCGAAGAAAAGGAATATCAAATGGAGTCCAAACGGAATGAAACCTCCCGGAGCGTGATTTTTGGAACGAACGTGATCCGGAGAACTTGGAGTGCAAGTCAAGAAGCTTGCGAGGTGTCCAGGAGACAAGAGGGCGCGCCCCTATCTCCTGGACCCCACAGGTGGCCACCGACGTACTTCTTCCTCCTATATATACCTACGTACCCCGAAAACATCCAGGGAGCCACCGAAACACAATTTCCACCGTCGTAACCTTCTGTATCCGTGAGATCCCATCTTGGAGCCTTCGCCGACGCTCCGCCGGAGGGGTAATCGGCCACGGAGGGCTCCTACATCAACACCATAGCCCCTCCGATGAGTTGTGAGTAGTTTACCATAGACCTTCAGGTCCATAATTATTAGCTAGACGGCTTCTTCTCTCTTTTTGGATCTCAATACAATGTTCTCCCCCTCTCTTGTGGAGATCTATTCGATGTAAACTCTTTTTGCGGTGTGTTTGTCGAGATCCGATGAATTGTGGGTTTATGATCAAGTTTATCTATGAATAATATTTGAATCTTCTCTGAATTCTTTTATGTATGATTGAGTTATCTTTGCAAGTCTCTTCGAATTATCAGTTTGGTTTGGCCTACTAGATTGATCTTTCTTGCCATGGGAGAAGTACTTAGCTTTGGGTTCAATCTTGCGGTGTCCTTTCCCAGTGACAGCAGGGGCAGCAAGGCACGTATTGTATTGTTGCCATCGAGGATAAAAAGATGGGGTTTATATCATATTGCTTGAGTTTGTCCCTCTACATCATGTCATCTTTCTTAATGCGTTACTCTGTTCTTATGAACTTAATACTCTAGATGCAGGCAGGAGTCGGCCGATGTGTGGAGTAATAGTAGTAGATGCAGGCAGGAGTCGGTCTACTTGTCACGGACGTGATGCCTATATACATGATCATGCCTAGATAATCTTATACTTATTCACTTTTCTATCAATTGGTCGATAGTAAACTATTCACCCATCGTAATACTTATGCTATCTTGAGAGAAGCCACTAGTGAAACCTATGGCCCCTGGGTCTATCTTTTATCATATAAACTTTCAATCTACTTTTATTTACATCTTTACTTTTTGCATCTATATTATAAAATACCAAAAATATATTTATCTTACCATACTATCTCTATCAGATCTCACTTTCGCAAGTGGTCGTGAAGGGATTGACAACCCCTTTATTGCGTTGGTTGTGAGTTCTTTGTTTATTTGTGTAGGTGCGTGGGACTTTTGAGGAGCCTCCTACTGGATTGATACCTTGGTTCTCAAAAACTGAGGGAAATACTTACGCTACTATTGCTGCACCACCCTTTCCTCTTCAAGGAAAACCAACGCAAGCTCAAGACATAGCATGCCCCTTGGTGTGGTGGCGTCACGTGGAGGTGTGGAGTGCAGGCGGTGTGCATGGGTCAAAAGGGCGTGGATGGTCCGGGTAGGAGCGGCGGTAGTGCAGGATGTATAGAGGGAGAGAAGGAAATGGCTCGAGATTGAGGTGCGGTGGCGGCGGCGGCGGGTGGAGAAGAGGAGAGGAGCGACGACTAGCTAGGGATTGAGGGAGCGGGGCATGTGCGCTGTTTTTTCTGGATTTTTTTCTCCACCGGTTCGGTGTGTGGGAGGGAGCTAATGTTACATACGAGGGGTGGTGGGAGGTGGAAAAAAACCAGATGAAAAATAACCAACGAAAATTAACCATGGATACTATTCACCAACTCCTCCATTAGGAGTAGAGACTAGTAGAATGCCCGTGTGTTGCTACGGGCTACAATGCATATAAATGAGTCAAACAAATGATTAAAATTATCTTCAAGATCAAAGTTCATTTCCTACTAATATACCCGTGCGTGTTTGAACATCAAATGGGCACCCATCGGGTTCCCCAAAACTCATCCTTCTGGACGATCCAGGCTCCTCCAACACCAGACCATATGCGGGGAAGAAATATGGTTGTCCGAACTATCTACCATGTTATCTCCAACAGAAAAAGCCCTAGCCCATGAGGCACCCATCCCCGTTCCTGCCGGTCCCTTCTCTTCCTGCTCGGTTTTCTTCATAGTTGGACATTTCTCGCTGGAGCCGTCTCCTTTAAAATTGGATGACGCCCACTTCACCTTCTCCATGATACCATTTCTCTGATGGCCTTCGGGCCATAAAGATGCGGAGGACCTCGACCTCCACCGGCAGAAGGGCCCCCATTATCGTTCTTATTAGGTTCAACGTCTGGGTTGGGATGTACGGTGGCGGCGATGTCTCTTAGTAGGAACAATGTCTCACATGTTCTATCCCCGTCTTAATGATGCTTCTAGCATCGTCAAAGAGTGTGTGGAGGTGTGTCTCCGTCGGATCTCGCGGGATTCGGTCGGTGTTGGTCGTCGATGGATCTGTTTGGATCAGGTCTTCATTCGTCCTCATTTTTGGTGTATACAGGTTTGATCCTTCCGATCTAAGACTTTCTTCAACGACAATGGTTGCTGCTCTAGTGCGATGGTCCTATGGGGCCTTAGCACGATGACTTTTTGGTTGTCTACTACGACAAGGTTTGCCCGGCTCCAGCGAGGGAGGGGCGATGATGACGGCGCACCTTCGGCTCGCTCCAGTGCTTGTGCTCGCTGTAGGTGGTCCAGGGACCTAGTTGTAAAAAATTTATTATCGTCACTGTTTTTTATACTGCCATCATTTGAAGATGAATAGGTTGGAAGTTTCTCAAAAAAGTGAAAGATTACCTCAACCACAAATTAAGATGGCAAAATAAAACCGGCTTGAAATTTTAGTATTTTACAATTTAGGATGTTATTCTATGTTCAGGTCAATTTACACCTACAGCCACATGTTACAAAGCTAGCTTACATGAGCTCACGGAGGTTGAAAAGATGCACAAATTGCATGGAGGGAAATTAGAAACACTTAACATTTTTGTTAACAAAAGATAGATGGAGTTCAGTCTTTGCGTGAATACTTCAACATTAGGAAGATAAGGACATGACATGTTTATGATTCACGAAAACACACAAAAGAACACAAAATGCAAGCATAGAATAAGCGAACATAAAAATGCAAGGATAGAATAAGCAAACGTGTACAGGCTGCAATGAATAAGCAAACAATTTTATGGGTAACCATAATTTTGCAGACACAAATATAGTACTTCTAGGTCATCACATACATGCCCATGCGTTGTCACGGAAAGACTAAATTCTAATCAAACAATTTTCATTCCAAAATATGTACTGAACATGATGACATGTAGCTTCCATTTATATTGATCCACTTATATAACGGTAAGATTAATCCTCTCTCCCGCTTTTATCCTCTTCGACAAAGGTGTGTGTGTCTCCTTAAGCACCTCTTGTAGCATCGTTTTTTTACAAAGACCTCTTGTAGCATCCTTGTTGTTACAGCAGTCCAACATCTAGTGTTGCCATCACTTGGCACAATTTTAAAACCTTTGCAAATCTATGAAATTGCACAATTTACAAATAATGTTGTTCTCACCTACCACGAATACCGTATTGAATTTCTTATTTAGAAGTGAGGAAAAATACACATAGTGCAATAACAATGATTTTTGCTCCTCATCTTTGATCGCTACAAAGGCTTTTGCAACCTCAGGAAACATAAAGGAAAACCAAATATAGTATAGCACAGAAAATCAAGCTAAAACAAAGGTTAAACTTTTCCTATTTTACTGTGCTATGCACATCACTTTAAAGGGACTTTTCCTATAGTAACAGTTACTTGCCTGAATCATGTCCCTTCACTGGACACCTCACACTACTCCCCACAGATCACAACACTCAGCGTCAGTTTACCTCTTGCCCTCGCAAGAAGCTCTTAGTGGCAAGGTCTTCCATGTCTACCCAGATGGGCAAAGTGGGGACACACACACCTCCATCATTGGCACCTTTTTCTTAGGGCATCTCCAGCCGCGCCCCAGGAAGGCCTCTCCAGGCGATTTTTTCGCGCCGGCGCCGAAAAAACGGTCCAGTCGCGCCCCCAGGAGCCCAATTTTCGCCGGCTTGGGCCGAAAACAGCGCCGGCGGACCCAGCCCGAACCCGGCGCGCTGGGGGGCGTCCGGGGGCGCCGGGGCGAGCTGTTTTGGCGTGAAAAAGATGCGGGCCAGCCGCGTCAGCGACTCGGCGCCTCGTCTTCCCCCAACGGCCTCGGTTCCCGCCGGGAATCAGTGGCAAGCCTGCCGCCGGTCAGCCTTGCCATTGATTCCTCACGGGCGGCGCTTCACGGGACGGCGCGCCGATGCCTCCCCTCCCTCGCATGCTTACACACGGGCGCGACCCGGCTATAAAAGCCGGCGGCCTCCACTCGCCTGTGCCCACACCAGCCCCGCCCCTCGCCGCCGTCCAGCCCCTCCCTCTTCCTGCCTCTCCCGAGCGCCGCCGCCCAGCCCCTCCCTCTACCTCTCCCGAGCCCGCCCAGCCCCGCCGTCGCCATGGCAGAACGCTTCCCCGGAGACGAGGCGGCGGCCAACGGCTTCGGCCGCCGTTCGCTCCGCGAACAGGAGTCCTGGCTCCTGTTCCAAGCGAACATCCCGGCGCCGCCGGACATGCGCGCCGGGCCAACGGGGTGGAGACTCAGCGCCGGGGGAGTGCCCATTCCCCCGTTGCCCGACGCCGTGGAGAAGCCGAAGTACTTCGCCGAGGAGGTCGAGATCGTGTGCGCATCCCTCACCGACGCCCAACTCTCCCTCCCCCAGTACGCCACCGACAACCACGCAGCCTGGGCGGCGTATTTCGAGTGCCGCCAGCAGCAGCGATTGGCGTCCACCAACGGCGTGCCGGTGGTCGGCGGCCGGCAGAGCAGCGAGGGGCGCCACCTCTGGTGGGGCGTCCCCGGCCGCACACTCGAGGGCGTGCTCACGTACCTCGAGGGCGGCAACGACCCGCCGTTGGCGTACCCCCTCGGCGCTGCACCGACGCGTCGGGCCATGGGCGCCAAGGAGGTTCGGGTCCTCCTCCTCCTCTTCCACCTCCCGATCCTCATCGCACTCCTCCGGCACTCCGGCCCTGCTCGGCGTCAAGGCCGAGCCCGCGGTGGAGTCGCCGCTCGGCCGGCGCACTCGCAGCGCCGGCATCGTCATCAACGAGGGCGGCCGGCGCGCCTCCTCCTCGTCGGCTCCTCCGCGCTTCGTCAAGCCAAAGATGGAGCCGGGGTTGGCGCCGGTGAAGGCGGAGTTCGACGACGACGACGCGGCCCTAGAATGGGCGTGCCAGGACTCCATTGCGATGGAGAAGGCACGCCGGGAGAAGGTGAAGGAGCGCCAGCGCGCCGCCCTGCGCCGCTTCGAGGAGCGCCTACGCGGCCGCGATGAAGACGGGGTCGTCATCCTATGCGACGACGACGACGACGCGCCGCCGCCAGTCCGCCATGGCGACGCCGGGTCCAGCAGGGGCGCCCACGTCAAGGAGGAGAAGGCCGACGACAACGATGGCGGTGACGGCGGCGACGACTTCAGCCCCTTTCTTTTTTAGATTAGGTTAATGTAATGAAAATGCGCGAATTTCACCGAAATTTGCCATGTTTAGCCAAAATTTAACTACTTTTTATCATAACTTCGCCGAACGGCCCTTCCATTTTTTTAATACGCGCCTGGGGGTGGCCCTGGGGGCCGATGGCCGGGGACCGACTCGCCCCAGGGCCCTTTTTTGCGCCGGCTCACCCCCCAAGCGGCGCTTTTAGACGCCCCTGGGGGGCCAACGGCTGGAGATGCCCTTAGTCTGTCTCCGCTTGTTACCAACCAGCCTGCAGCCTACGATGGTGAGCTGGACCATGTTATCCTGTACTCCCTATACTAATCAGGGGTTTTCCTATCCACTTCCTATAATCAAGATATCAGTTCCCCCGAAATTATAAATAACAGCATAGTACAGGCAGATGTGGCATGCAAGAGTAGAGCATGCACTATTCAACGTATCAGATAGTAGAGGTAAAAATAGATTCAGAAGTATACATAACTCATGAAGCATGCACATGTATTTTAACTTTTGATCATTTTGATTTTATTGTTATCCTTGCATATTAGATTTGTTGGGTCAGAAATAGAACATACTCCCTCCGTTCCAAAATAGATGACCCAACTTTCTATTAAAGTTAGTATAAAGTTGAGTCATCTATTTTGGAATGGAGGGAGTATAAGTCAATAACCATTGTACCTCTGCCAAATATAGGTAAGAAGAGTTACAAATTAGAAAAAAAGGTAAAACAAGTTCCGTTTTCTTCATACCATATACATTAACAATGTAAGGTAATTATGCTTTCGACTGCATTTCTTCTTGTGACAAAACACACTATATGTAACTTCATCCCAGCCCAACGATCCATCAGCCTACCCCTCCAAAGTTCAAGTGGCATATGTAGGCATTCTGCATAGGCTTGGACTAATTCAGACCTCTCAGGAGATTTTAGTGACGCCCCGAGACCAATGCTCTAGTTGCCTTCCATTTATCTTAGTTGTTGTCGTGTGTTTCAATTGTTTGTTTCCATGTTCATGATAGTGCCATTCCATCCTTGTGTTTTGCTTCTTGGTCATGGTGTGTTTGCCATTATCATCTTGTTTTGCATTGTTCCTTTATTTGCTGCATATGCCATGCTCATCATTGTTACGTTGCATTGTGCCCTTTTCATTTTGCATTCCATCATGATCACCATGTGCATTGCATTCTTCATGATGTTGTCTTGCTCTATTCATGTCGTATCTATCAACCCAATTGCTATCTCTCTCTCAAACTGCACCGCCACCTTCTTCTTCCTCTTCTTTTATTTCTTCATGCAAGTGATTTCTTCCCTGCCCCCATAAATGTTCATTCTTTTCCTGATGCTAGTGCACCATGCTTACACCCAATCTGTAAAATTTCATCTCTTATAAAGTTGTTTTGGTTGGGCTAAGAATTTATTCAAGTTTGAATGAAATTCAAACTTGTTTAAAATTTTCTGTCTGTAAATCCACCAAACCAATTTCATTAAATCTTGCATGTTCCCAGGAGCATGAGTATATTCTTATATCTTCCAAATTCACTCCCTAGCTCCCCCTTCTTTTCCTTTTCTGAAATCTATTTATTATAAAAACAGAGAAAAGGGAATTACCTTTTCCTTATCTGGGCGCTGCACTTGGGCCTTCCCCTAACCTGCAGCCAGCACCAGTGGCCCAACAGCAGCCTCGCAGCACAGCCCACCAGTCCTCCAGCACAGGGTCGCCCCCTACCTCTGTACGGCGCACATCCAGGGGTGCCATGTCGGCCGCCTCTATGATTTGACGGCCGGAGTTCCTCTCCACGCCCTATAAAACTTGCCTCTCAAACCCTAGGCTCCTCCTCCTTCCATTTTCCCCCTCCTCGTCATCCTGCAGCCGCCAAGGTAAGTCCACCCGCACTACCACGCCAAGCCGTCGCCATAGCCGAGAGGGAGCCCGAGCTCCTCTCCGGCGTGACCCCAAGTAGCCGCCGCCTTCTTCGTCCGGAGCCTTGTGAGCCTCGTCGTCGTATTCTTCGATTACGCACGCGTCCACATGGCCCCCGTAGCTCCTTCCACGACGTCCTCTATGTTAGAGTTGTGTCGAATATAGTGTACAAGGTAGGTTACAGTTGGACTTGTAGTTGTATCGTGTTTACATAGGATGTGGAGTCGTGTCCTAGTAGGACACTTGTATCCTAGGCCTCTCATATATAGCGGGGGTAGACACATGATGTAACCTATGCCAACATAATAGCACCGGAACGCGGGGGAAGCCGGCGGCATGTGCCGGTGTCCAGGGCGACCGGGTGCGGTATTGTAGCGGTGTCATGGGAGGAGCGCCCATAGTTAAGCCCCGGGGATGTAGCCATATCGGTGAACCTCGTTAACAAATCTCGGTGTCGTGCTCGTGTGATTGCTTGGTCCTCGGATGATCAATGGTATGCCTCGGATTTATTCTAACAAGTGGTATCATGAGCAAGGTTTGATTTGAGGCCGTGATGTTGATTTGGAAGAGGAGGATGTGAGAAGATAGTGGCTGCGGAAGTTGTCACGGTGACGTCCGTCGACAAGAAACAGGCAGCGTAATTGATCGGTCGTTTCGTCCACGAAAGCAATCGAAACAGGCAAGATCTCGACCTACAGCAGGAACCGCAACAGGAGCAGAGTTATCGGCGAGATTTCCACGTCGATGTCGGAGCGGCGACGGCGGAACGTGCAAGCAGCGGAGTCTTCAGGAGATCGATCGCTGGATTGGTTTGGTAGAGGCAGCAGGCCGAGCAAGCTGCGGGGGCGCGAGGGCCAAGCGAGGCCCAAGTGCAGGCGTGGCACTAAGGGCAGGTGGCCTGGTAAAGCACGTGGCTGCTAAAGGAGCGCGTGTGCAGCACCCAGGGAAGCGATGCGGTCTGCTGCGGCACTTGGGAAGCTGTTTAGTACGTGGCCGGCTCAAGGAGCGGCCAATTGATGCTGCTGGTGTGACCACAAAGAGCGAGGATTTGTTGAGAACAAAATATGCTCTACACAAGAGACTTAGGTGCTATCGGTTGGAAAAGCTAATGGACCAAGAGCCTACAGATGCATGTGTTGGAGTTTGGAGATTTTTCCATTGATCTTCGCAGTGGAGTGCACACGGGAAGGCTTATATGGTGGAGTTTGGCTTTATTTATTTGTACATGGTTGTGTACGAGGATGGTAGCGTGAGGGTCAATGGTGTGTGTGGCAAGGATAACGACATGTGTATAAGCCTCGTGGAGTTTGGAGCATGTCGTGCAGTCGGATATGTTCGGCTGGGTCGGACTGGACAGTCTGACGGATCGACGCAAGTCAGTTGGTACAGAAGACGGTGGTGGGATCAGCGACGACGACTTAGGAGCGTGATGCTGATGGTGACCGACTTCTGGGCGTGGAAACACGTGGCGCAGGCCCGAGGGCTTGTGTGGCTTCGACAAGACTGGCGCGGGATTGATTCAAGACGGTGCGCACATGAGAGCTTGAGTCAACGGGGTGCAAAAGGGTGGACTGATCATCTACCATGGAGTCATGTTGAAGGTGGAGCTGGATTGAGGGGCTACGGTGTAAGGATCCAAAGAATCGAAGCCTATTCAGCGGGAAAAGCGAGTGACATGCAGTTTGGACTGGAGCCCAGTGGTCTGATGGAAGCGTGAAACTCGTCATCGGTCGGTGATGATCGGTGGTACTCTGCAGTGGAGGTTGAGTGGTGTGGGTTTTGCGACCCTTGAGGCTCGACCAGGACAGTGGAGGCTCGACGCGGTAATAGAGGCGAGGCGTGCGGCATGCACGGGACATGGAGACGGGGCAGGGCTCTGGTGGTCATACATGTGGTGAGACAACTGCGAATTTGACTCCGGATGACTACAAGCAACGGTGAAATTCTTTCAAGTTTCAGACAGGCGGTCAAGAAAGGAGTGGTGATGTTGAGTTCAGGTAACTCTTATGTGTGACACCCAATATGTGAGTTGTTCACTTTCACGCAGGTCAGTGATCAGTGTGTGATGGCGTTGGACGGATGCTCTGGAAGTTGGGAGTACATAGAGTAACAAGAAACTTAATTTTGCTCGAGTGTTGACCGTGGTCAAGAAAAGAAGGGACTACAAGTTGCAGGTGGAGTCACATGGAGTCTTTGGAGTAGCAGCGGTACTCATGGGATAAGCTCAAGTCCAATGTACATGGAAGTTTGACGCATTGACGAATTCAAGGTGGTGGAGAATATTCGCCAAGGTGGAGTTTGTTAGAGTTGTGTCGAATATAGTGTACAAGGTAGGTTACAATTGGACTTGTAGTTGTATCGTCTTTACATAGGATGTGGAGTCGTGTCCTAGTAGGACACTAGTATCCTAGGCCTCTCATATATAGCAGGGGTAGACACACGATGTAACCTATGCCAACATAATAGCACCGGAACGCGGGGGAAGCCGGCGGCATGTGCCGGTGTCCGAGGCGACCGGGTGCGGTATTGTAGCGGTGTCATGGGAGGAGCGCCCATAGTCAAGCCCCGGGGATGTAGCCATATCGGTGAACCTCGTCAACAAATCTCGGTGTAGTGCTCGTGTGATTGCTTGGTCCTCGGATGATCAACGGTATGCCTCGGATTTATTCTAACACTCTACATCGTATTCTTCCTCCGGTCAACCAGCGCCGTCGGTCAGCGCCTTCCCTCGCCGTGTCTGGTCAGCCTCGACCTCGTACGACTCTAGCAACACCCCCATGGTGAGCAGCCGCGTCTCCTAGCTCCTTCCTGTCATCATTTTCTTCGTTTACGCGATGCACGCATGTTTTGAGGCACGGTTGTCGTGCTCTCACGCCAGCGCCCGAGCGCAAGCTCGTGGAGCTTCTGCTCTTGCCTCGTCCTACCACGCGCACACGCATCTGCACACCCACACACCATAGCTCGCCCGTAATCCTCCCCATGCCCACCTAGGGCCTGTCGCCGCCATCTCTCCATGACCACGCCCGAGTCGAGCGCGAGCTCGAGCTCGAGTCACTGCACGCACACCCTCACCAGTTTCCGCACGCCCGCCGTTGTCTTCTAGCCGCAGTCGCTGCCGCGTTTGCTCGCCGACGACGCCTCCGAGTACCCCCTGTGTTCGCTGGGAGTAAATTGCTAAAAGCCACCATATTTGTGGATAGGGTACTCCAAAACCACCACTTTTGCCAGAAATCACAAAAAACCACCACTTCCGTGGCAAGTGAGTAACAAATCACACTGATTTGGAATTGAACGCATCTAACAGCAAAACTGATGTGTGGGACCCGTCTATTCGGGCTGATGTGGCAAAGACTAGTCGTAGTCAATGTTTGACCTGCTGAGGTGGACGGGGTCCCACCTGCCAGCCACACATCTTGTCTTCTCTTTCCTCTCCTTCTTCTCGCTAAAGCGAAATCACAGCCGCCCCGCCATGGCCGAGCAGAGAGAAGCAGGTCGCGCCCCGCCTAGCTCCCCTCCTTCTCCTAATCCGGCAGAAGCCGCCCGCCGGTGTCGGCACTCCACGCTGCCGGTGGAGCCATGCCCTGCCTCCCCCATTTCTCCTAGATCTGGTGGGATTGCAGCACCGACAAGCTAAGGTCGGGCGAGCTCCTCCCGGCCTCGATGCCCCGCCCCGCTACAGCAGCCACTGCTGCTGGCCACGGCTAGAGGCGAGCTCCTTCCCCTCATGCCACAGGCAACCTCTCCCATCCCTGTCTTCCTCGCGAGCGCCGTCACGAGAGCCATGGGAGTCAGAGGCGGGGAAGGTGTGCTGCTCGCCGTGGCAACACTGGTGGCGACGGCGCACCCGGAACCCCAAGGCGCGGCTAGTGGACTTCTTCACGGGCTCCGGCACCGGCGGCGTGCTGGTGGCGCGCGACACCGACGACGCACGTCGACTCTCTCCATGTCTTCCTCGCGAGCGCCGGCACAAGAGCCACAGTAGCCTGAGGAGAGGAAGGTGTGCTGCTCACCGTGGCAACGCTGGTGGCAACGGCGCACCAGGAACCCCAAGGCGCGGCTAGCGGACTTCTTCGCAGGCTCCGGCGCCGGCGGCGTGCTGGTGGTGCGCGACACCGACGACACACGTCGGCTCTTCTCTGCAGAGGACGTGCTAGTGAGTGGGGCGGCCTGGTGAGAGGGGACCGGCTCGCTGTGTGTAGAGGAGGGGCGGAGCTCGTCGGGTTGCAAACGGAGGGGCAGCATCGCCGGAGAAGAGCTGGACCGACGGAGTAGGTGTTGTGCGTGCACAGGAAGTACTCGACGAAATGCCAGAGCCTAGTGACCTGTCTACGTGTTTATTCTTTGCCAAGTCAGCCTGGCATGTGGGCCAGGCATGTCAGTTTTTCACTTAGTCACGGCTGGCAGCTCGTTTAGTGCATTTTGTTACTCACTTGCCGCGGAAGTGGTGGTTTTTTGTGATTTCTGGTAAAAGTGGTGGTTTTGGAGTACCTTAGCCACAAATGTGGTGGCTTTCAGCAATTTACTCGTTTGCTGGAGAAGAAGGCCAGGCCTTTTGCTTCAAAAGGAGTCGGCTCTTTTCCTCCACTAACAAGCAGCTAGCGCAGTTGCTAGTAGCGATGCATCCATCCGTGAGGTCCTGGGTTCAAACCCAGCTCCCTCCCTTTTCCTCTTTGTTGTTGTTTCAGTTATTCCACATGCACACTCACCATTGCTGCATCAGCAAGTTCCGCTGCTCGTTTGCGTCCAGCCACGGCCACAGAGCGAGCCATCTCTGTTTCCGTTTTCAGTTTTGTCAGGTCAACGCCAGAGCACAGTTCATCTCGAGCGTAAGGTGTTTCTTAGCACAGTTCTATCGTCGTCCATCTGGTTAACTACCTATGCACGTATCTGAGGAGTCATGGGATCAAATCCCAGGCGCCCGTCCCAATGGTATTCAGATTGTGCGTCTATCCAGCAGGTCTTGGGTTCGATCCAGGGTTCTCTCCTTTTTTTGTTTTATTGACGTGTGTATCTCCGTCCTAGATCGTGCACACGTGCCTAGCCGCTTGGGCCTGAGCCTACTACTGGGCCACTGCACCGTGATGCTTCGGGCCTGTGCATGTTTTTTTCTCTGCCTGTGCATTTAGTTATTTTTTCCAGTTATTGGATAATTGTAGAAAATGCCATTTAATTGCTTTGCTCATATTTAAATAATCATGCATCGGATTGAAACATGTCACATATGCATCTTGCTCAGATTTCCATGTAGTTTCACAATATCCAACTTTCATCCATGTTAAAATATTTAAAACTGTTGTTTGCATTAATTTGCATAGATGACATGTTAAAATGGTTTATTTCATAACTAAATAACCGCAGCTCAGAATTAAATGTTCTTTATATGTAAATTGGGTGGAAAAATGCATAGATTAACTTGGTGCACTTTATTTTCGTGTTTAACAACATCAAAGTATTGTTTAGGCAGAACAGTACCAAATTCGAAATATACATATGGGGATTTCCCGGAATTGTTGTTTGTTGTTCCGGCCTCATTTAAAATTGCCTAGATAGGTAGATTAATTATGCTTCATCTCTTGCCATGAGTAGCATCATATAGCCTTGCCATGCATCATACTTGGTTGAGCATCATGCCATGTTTATGTGTTGTGTGTTTACCATGTTGTTTGCTTCTTTTCGGTTGTGCTTCTTCTCGATAGTTCCTGTTTCGTTGCGATCGTGAGGATTTGTTCGACTACGCTTGGTTCGTCTTCTTCATGGACTCTTTCTTATTCCTAGCGTGATTTCAGGCAAGATGACCGTCACCTTGGATCTCACTACTATCATTGCTATGCTAGTTGCTTTGTTCTATCACTATGCTGCGCTACCTATCACTTGCTTATCAAGCCTCCCAAATTGCCATGTCAGCCTCTAACCTTTTCACCCTTCCCAGCAAACCGTTGTTTGGCTATGTTACCGCTTTTGCTCAGCCCCTCTTATGGCGTTGTTAGTTGAAGGTGAAGTTGAAGATTGCTCCATGTTGGAACAGGATTATTTTGGGATATCACAATATCTCTTATTTAATTAATGCATCTATATACTTGGTAAAGGGTGGAAGGCTCGGCCTTATGCCTGGTGTTTTGTTCCACTCTTGCCGCCCTAGTTTCCGTCATACCGGTGTTATGTTCCTTGATTTTGTGTCCCTAACATGGTATGGGTTTATAGGCCCCTCTTGACAATTCACTTTGAATAAAACTCTTCCAGCAGGCCCAACATTGCTTTTAACATTTTCCAAAATAATACTTAAAACGAAATAATTAATTTGCATAGGGTGTCATGAACCCAAGGATTCTTTTCTACATAGCAGGGAGGGGCCTGTGCTGATGGTGTTGGTCCCAAACTAGATCAGTGTGCGGGACCGCCTCAGGGCAACCTGGGTTATTTTGGCACCTGTACGCATAGCTCATCCATCGTGGCCTGAGACGAGATACGCGCGGCTACTATCAGGGTGTCGACACGTCCGGAGGCTTTGCTGGATTAGTTTTACCATTGTCGAAATGTCTTGTGCACCGGGATCCCGAGTCTGATCGGATGTCCCGCAATGGAGGATTGTCTCCGCGGATCATGAGCTTATAATGGGCTAAGTTGGGACACCCCTGCAGGGTTTAAACTTTCGAAAGCCGTGCCTGCGGTTATGTGGCAGATGGGAATTTTTAATGTCTGGTTGTAGAGAACTTGACACCAGATTCGAATTAAAATACACCAACCACATGTGTAACCATGACGGTCTCTTTTCGAGTGGGTCGAGAAGAGAACACGGTGGGGTTATCTTTGAACGTAAGTAGTTCAGGATCACTTCTTGATCATTACTAATTTGCGACCATTTGCGTAGCTCCTCATCTTATTCTTGTACTCGTAAGTTAGCCACCATACATTGCTTAGTCGCTTGCTGCAACCTCACCACTTATCCTTTCCATACCCATTAAGCTTTGCTAGTCTTGAAACCCATGGTAATGGGATTGCTGAGTCCTCGTAGCTCACAGATTACTACAACAATAGTTGCAGGTACAGGTAATACGATGATCATGACATGGGAGTGATGCTTGCTTGCTTTGAGTTCTTCTTCCGCTTCGTCGTTCAGGGGATATGTTCCTGGTCGGCAGTCTAGGCTAGTAGGGTGGATGTTGTTTGAGTTTCTGCTTGTGTTTCATCCATCGTAGGATGTTGCTCTTATGTATGATGTTGTTGTATTCATGTGGCATTGTATGCCTTTTGTATGTATCCCCAACTATTATGTATTGGTACGATGTAATGATATCCACCTTGCAAAAGCGTCTCCAATATGCGCTTCTATCCTTGGTGGGACCTTCGAGTTCCTTTAGGATGGGGTCGCATATTGGACGTGACAAGTTGGTATCAGAGCCTCGACCGACCATAGGAGCCCCCTTGATTGTTCGTAGTTGGCCGTTGTCGAGTCTAGAAGAAAACTGTTTTCGGAGTTTAGTTATATCGGAGAGTAGGAATTCTTTTTACTCCTCAGCCCTTTCGTCGCTCTGGTGAGGAATCTTGACGTAGGTGTTTTGAATTACTCCTCTTCCTTAGGATCACGTGGTTAGTTTTTTTCGTTCGCTGGTTCTTAGCTCCTTTTCATCCGGTGCATTTCTCGTCAAGTTGACTCGAGCCTCTTCATCTTTGCCAAGTTCAATCCTCAGTTGTTTTCTTTTTCCCACCCATCGACCTTTTTTTTCTTTCTCAGAGTCGGAGCCCGTAATCGAGTATCCATCCTACTCATGCGAAGTCTTTGCATTCTTTCCTCAATTATTTCAATAGGTGTTTTCTCTTCAAGTTATTCGTCAGTTCTCCCTTCCAAGTTGCCTTTGTTTTTCCCGCCCTCCCACCCTCTTCTTCCCGGAGCCCGAGTCTCTTTCGAGCATCAATTTCATTCGTGCGGAGCCCCTTCAATCTTTCGTCAATTGTTTCAATCGGTGATTTCTTGTCTAGTTCGTCTTTCTTCATCTCTTTCTTTTCCGGTGGATTCAATTCCAATTTTCGGTGTTGATCATATTCTTTCTAACGGCTCAAATGTTTCCTCTTGATCGTTCGCCTCTCACCAGTTTATCCTTCCGGAGTGCTCAAGACATCTCATGAGATTCGTCTGTGTTCCAATTAATTCGAGGTTGTCACCTCATTCAAATATTTCAGTTGTTCCAGTGCATCATCTCCTCTTCAATCCTTTTTCAATGGTGTTTCTTTTCAGTGGGCCCTAACCCACAGGTATTTTCCCAGGATCTTACCTGACTCTTCTAATTATTCCGGAGCCATTCCTAATTCTTTTCGGAGTTTGACGTAAGAATGAATTTCATCAGTCACATGCCTTCTCCAAGACCGCTTTCAAATTCTTTTCATCTTTGGTTCAACCTTTCCTCTTTTCATTCTCCCGGAGTATCTAAACAATTTTTGGTGGTGTTTCCCGTCATTATTTGAAGATCGAAGAAGAGTTTTCCCTCTAAACCTTGGTCGTTCTCTCGTAGATTCGTGGTTCTAGCTTCATGTTATCCTCTTGATTTATTCCATTTGTCAGATATTCCTTTTCTTAACCATCCGGAGTATTTCAGGAGTTGATTTCTATTTTGTTTCACCGGAGGACATCATTCCAGAGGAATTCTTCGTCCTCACATTCCAGCTATCGTTATCCAATTATCCCGGCGCATCTGTCAAGTACTGTTTAATCAGCTCGTTGTCTCTTCGTTCTTTTGCATCTAAATCCCCTCATGCATATTTTTTCTTCTAATTCTCACCGGTGATTCATTCTCTTTGTTCATTCATTTTCAAATTCTTACGGTGGTTCGTTTAAGATTCCTTTTTCCTTTATAATAATATCAATTCATTCGTTCCTTCAAATCCTACCGGTGGCTCGTTGAAGATTTTCCCAAGCATGCGCTATATCTCTGCTCAATCTTTTTCAACAAGAATAAGCAGTATGCAAATCCGTTTGTCATCAATTAAAGTTGATGAGGATAAGCATAACGTAATTCTTATTCTTATTTAATCATGGTCAATTAATTCCTTCCTTCGGAGATTGTTCATGATGAATAATCTCTCGGTTCTAAGTTGTTCATCTTTTCTTTTCCGGAGTTCCAAGTTTTCTCGCTTGTCTCGTTGCGAAGCTCCATCTAAATCACCGCAAGGCTTTAATCTTATTCTTTTCATCCTCGAATTCTATCTCATAATCCTTTTGTCACCGGAGTTCTTCATGGTGGTTCATAAGGATTTAATTCATTCTTCAAGTGTTCATCAAGATTCTTGTTGGAGGAGCTCAAGTATCTTTTCCTCTTTTGTCCATCTTGTGAAGTTCATGTTCTATTCCATCCATGTTAACCGGGGTGCTGTCTAAATTTTATTATTCTTATTCCTTGTTTATACCGCTTAACCGGAGTGGTTTCAACGTCCCTCTTGTCACTTAAGCTCTTGGTTCTCGTCGTATTCCTTGCTTTCCTCATTTTACCAGAGAGGCTCAATATCATTCGCCTCTGTTGTACCCTATCTTCCAAGTTTTTAAACCTCTCAAGGTTCTTTGGTTTCACTCAATTATCCAAGAGGCAACTTTGTTTTCCTACTCCTCTTCCGTCTTGTTCCTAAGATCTCGGGACGAGATCTCTTGTTAGTGGGGGAGTGTTGTAACGCCACGAGACCAATGCTCCAGTTGCCTTCCATTTATCTTAGTTGTTGTCATGTGTTTCAATTGTTTGTTGCCATGTTCATGATAGTGCCATTCCATCCTTGTGTTTTGCTTCTTGGTCATGGTGTGTTTGCCATTATCATCTTGTTTTGCATTGTTCCTTTATTTGTTGCATATGCCATGCTCATCATTGTTTTGTTGCATTGTTCCCTTGTCATTTTGCATTCCATCATGATCACCATGTGCATTGCATTCTTCATGATGTTGTCTTGCTCTATTCATGTTGTATCTATCAACCCCATTGCTATCTCTCTCTCAAACTGCACCGTCACCTTCTTCTTCCTCTTCTTTTATTTCTTCATGCAAGTGATTTCTTCCCTGCCCCCATAAATGTTCATTATTTTCCTTATGCTAGTGCACCATGCTTACACCCTCTCTATAAAATTTCATCTCTTTTAAAGTTGTTTTGGTTGGGCTAAGAATTTACTCAAGTTTGAATGAAATTCAAACTTGTTTAAAATTTTCTGTATGTAAATCTGCCAAACCAATTTCATTAAATCTTGCATGTTCCCAGGAGCATGAGTATATTCTTATATCTTTCAAATTCCCTCCCTAGCTCCCCCTTCTTTTCCTTTTCTGAAATCTGTTTATTATAAAAACAGAGAAAAGGGAATTACCTTTTCCTTATCTGGGCGCTGCACTTGGGCCTTCCCCTAACCTGCAGCCAGCACCAGTGGCCCAACATCAGCCTCGCAGCGCAGCTCACCAGTCCTCCAGCATAGGGTCGTCCCCTACCTCTGTACGACGCACATCCAGGGGCGCCACGTCGGCCGCCTCTATGATTTGACGGCCGGAGTTCCTCTCCACGCCCTATAAAACCTGCCTCTCAAACCCTAGGTTCCTCCTCCTTCCATTTCCCCCTCCTCCTCATCCTGCTGCCGCCAAGGTAAGTCCACCTACGCCGCCACGCCAACCCGTCGCCATAGCCGAGAGGGAGCCCGAGCTCCTCTCCGGCGTGACCCCAAGCAGCCGCCACCTTCTTCGTCCGGAGCCTTGTGAGCCTCGTCGTTGTCTTGTTCGACTACGCACGCGTCCACATGGCCCCCGTAGCTCCTTCCACGACGTCCTCTACGTCGTCTTCTTCCTCCGGTCAACCAGCGCCGTCGGTCAGCGCTTTCCCCCGCCGTGTCCGGTCAGCCTCGACCTTGTACGACTCTAGCAACACCCCCATGGTGAGCAGCCGCGTCTCCCAGCTCCTTCCTGTCATCATTTTCTTCGTGTATGCGGCGCACGCATGTTTTGAGGCACGGTTGCCGTGCTCTCACGCCAGCGCCCGAGCGCAAGCTCGTGGAGCTTCTGCTCTTGCCTCCATCCTACCACGCGCACACGCATCTGCACACCCGCACACTGCAGCTCGCCCGTAATCCTCCCCATGCCCACCTAGCGCCTGTCGCCGCCATTTCGCCATGCCCGCGCCCGAGTTGAGCGCGAGCTCGAGCTCGAGTCGCTGCATGCACACCTTCACCAGTTTCCGCACGCCCGCCGTTGTCTTCTAGCCGCAGTCGCTGCCGCGTTTGCTTGCCGACGACACCTCCGAGTACCCCGTGTGTTCGCTGGAGAGGAAGGCAGGCCTTTTGCTTCAAAAGGAGTCATGGCTCTTTTCCTCCACTAACAAGCAGCTAGCGCAGTTGCTAGTAGCGATGCATCCATCCGTGAGGTCCTGGGTTCAAACCCAGCTCTCTCCCTTTTCCTTTTTGTTGTTGTTTCAGTTATTCCACATGCACACTCACCCTTGCCTTGCCGCATCAGCAAGTTACGTTGCTCGTTTGCGTCCAGCCACGACCACAGAGCGAGCCATCTCTGTTTCCGTTTTCAGTTTCGTCAGGTCAATGCCAGAGCGCAGTTCATCTCGAGCGCAAGGCATTTCTTAGCACAGCTCTATCGTAGTCCATCTGGTTAACTGCCTATGCACGTATTCGAGGAGTCCTGGGATCAAATCCCAGGCGCCCGTATTAATTTTTCATCAACTTTTTGCACCAATTTTGGCTCACTTAGATCAAGCCCTTGTTCTTTTTCATGTTGGTCCTAGCCCCACTCTTATCACCAACATACTGTTGTCCCAATGGTGTTCAGATTGTGCATCTATCCAGCAGGTCTCGGGCTCGATCCTAGGTTCTCTCCTATTTTGTTGTTTTGTTTTATTGACGTGTGTGTCTCCGTCCTAGCTCGTCCACACGTGCCTGGCCGCTTGGGCCTGAGCCTACTACTTCGCCACTGCACCGTGATGCAAGCCTGTGCATGTTTTTTCTCTACCTGTGCATTTAGTTATTTTTCCCCAGTTATGAGCCTACTACTTCACCACTGCACCGTGATGCTTCAAGCCTGTGCATTTTTTTTCTCTACCTGTGCATTTAGTTATTTTTCCCTAGTTATCTCTATTAATAAAGCAGAATCGGACGTCGTGATGGTTCAACCTCGTTTCTCCCCCCGCCTCGATCGCCCGCATCGCTCCTTTCCACCCCACGTCAGAAAAAGCAGCGAGAAAAAAGAGGGGGGAAAACCCACGGCCCCACGAACGCCCGTCCCATGATCCAATCTCCCCCGACCCCTCGCCCTCGTTCCCATCTCTCCATGTTCAATGCCCCAAGAACCCACACGATCTCCACCTCCTCGCTCCCTCATCCACCATGGCCGCTACGGCCACCGCCATCGCCCATCTCCCCCTCCCTATCTCCACCACCTCGTCGTGCTTCGCTGTGGTCCATCCCAGCGCTGCCGCTGCTGCACCCCGCCCTCTCTCCAAGGCGATGGCTGTGATGGCGGAGGCCCGAAACCCGGTCTCCTCTGCAGCCCGCCAACACTGGAGATGCAAGACCACGACGGAAGTGGTCATGTGGTCGGAGGTGTTGTGCGGGAGAATGCAATGGCGGGGAGGGAGGTCGGGGTTGTCCGAGCTATGGTGGATGTCGAGGAGGAGGAGAAGTACGCACTGCCACTAGGCAGCGTGGGCAGGGTGCTTGCCGGAATGCCACACAGATGGGCGCCACCGTGCTCACCGGCGGTGTCAATTTGGCGGCCAACTCTAGCTGCGTCACCGCTTCCGCGCTCTTCCTCTTCAGGCATGGCCATCTCAAGGCGGTGGGTCTTGCTTCCAAGTATAATTTAGCTCGTGTGTTGTGTGCCTTTTTGTCTGCGATTTGAGTTTTGTTTTGAATTTGGGATAAATGATGCAGAATAGGGTAACCAAGGAGGACCCCGTTGATTCCCTGGATCAGACGGGAATCTGTGGGATATCTTTGTCAAAGGTCAGCTGCATGACATGCTTTATGGGTGTAGGTTTGATGGCATCTTGGTCCCTCGCTGCTGACAGTACTTCTGTGCTTCCAATGTTGTAGTGGATCCTTATAGTATGTTGATGATATGCATACTTTTCTGTTTGCTTTGTGATGTTCACGTTTGAAGCTGTAATAATATGTTGGAGGCCTGCTTTTTGCGTTGCAAGCCAAGGGGAATATGGTGTTCCTGCACATTGTGGCGATTGTTTTCTTCAAATGGCTGGTGCGATCCATCTTTTGTATACCACGATATTACTTAAATTATTGAATATATCTGGTACATTTTCTCTCTCTCCTATTTAACATTTTTATTCAGACAGTCATGATTAAAACATGCAGTATAGGAATTGATCGCAGCTCCCTAACTGGGATTTGTGATTTTCTTTTCCAACTTCGAAATTCCTAATGTACTTGTGCTCTGAAATTCCCGGACAGAGTTGATGTGTGTCCGTCTTTTCCCTCCGATTAACTTCACAGGTACATGTGCACATGCCCTACTGAGCTGATTGATTATTCTAATTCACATGAACGATTGATGCAGAAAGGGAACAACAGGTCAAAAGAATGTGGTTTTCTCTCATGTTTGTTCATGCATAAAGAATTGCTTCTCGTGATCTCTAATGGCCAAGCAGAAAGGGAACACCAAAAGAATTGCTTCTCGTGATCTCTAATGGTGTTGTCGTTGTTGTTCGTAACTTTCTAATATTTCCTCTGCAAGGACCATAATATAGTTCACATTCATGTAGGCAGTTGACTTAGATCTGATGAATGATATCGATTATATGTTTATTCACGTAGTTAGGATTACGATGTTCATGCTTACAATCGCTTAGATGGCGGCCAAGATTTCACTTCAGATTATAGGCTATCACACAAGTGTCCTATTATGACTAACCCATGTTTTGAATGGAGACATCTTCTTACCGTTCCTATATCCTTCCGAGTTTTTTTCCTTGTGGGCGATGCAAATATGTTTCGGGAAAGGGGACAACACACATATTTTCAAATTTGGGCAAATACTATTCTGCTAAAAGTATTTGACTTGTTAACGTGCATGTGTTTTGAATGAATTTGCAGAAGTTTTTGCGCTCAACAATATTTTTCCCGTTGTAGTATTTTAGCTACCTTTACTGGCATGCACATTCTTAACCAATTACGTGTGCACATTCCTATTTTGCTGTCATAGTTACTATAGGTTCAGTTGTCACAAAAGCGATGTAATAAGGCTGAACAAATCAATTATAATTTCCATGAACTTGTTCAATACCTACCATTGTTAGAATATTTTGTTATACACTCTTGTCGAGAATAAAGCATTTGCTCCTTTTGAGTAATGTAATGTTTGAACAATTCGTTTCGAAGGGAGCTAGAAGGGTACGTAGTATCTTCTAGAGTGAGATAAAGCATGAGCAACACCTTCATTTTTTTGAAACTACTAGAGGATTAAGTTCTGCTCAATAATTAATATGATGGCAAATGTATGATCCATTCTCTTTGTGCTTTAAACTATGTCATCTACTGCCCAACTTAATTCACTTTGCTAGGCCATAAAAGCTTTACTTGCTTCTGAATCTTCGGTCCTCCTCTTGTTGGCATGAGTGGTGGCATGGTCTTCAGGGGTGAGCTTGGAGCTCAGGATTGATTATGAGGCTATAGCTTGGGTCTGATTTGTATCGCTGACAGGAAATGTGATTTGTGCCAAGAAGAAGTCAGTTAGTTGTACAATGCTATTATTGGTGTGCATTTATATTAAAAATTAAAATTGTAACTCAAGTATGTTTCTTACTGGAGTCAACTACATGAACACTGAAAGTGTCAAAACTGAGCAGTGTATTGACTACCCATGTTGTAGACAAAGAAACATATACGCATCATTCCTACATGGTGAGCATGAAGCCAAAACCATCCAGCCATTAGTCTGCTAGCCTTTTTTAGGTAGTCCAGGTTCTGAGCGGGCCAAACAGACTCTGGTGATCATCTGTTCGTCTTGTTTGATTGTAGCCGTTAGTTTTCCGACTCTGATTGTCCGCCATGTCCCTACTCTGGTCTTCTCCCTATAAA
Source organism: Triticum dicoccoides (assembly GCF_002162155.2). NCBI lineage: Eukaryota > Viridiplantae > Streptophyta > Magnoliopsida > Poales > Poaceae > Triticum > Triticum dicoccoides. The sequence goes on along the minus strand of NC_041393.1, from coordinate 427,961,695 downwards.
TGAATTTTGAGTTTGCAGTCATCCTATGTTGTTAATCTAGTCTTGTGATCTTGTGATGTTTGCCACTTTATCTTCACATAATATTTATTTCAGGACAGTACAAAATCCACATCCAACTGATAGATATACTGGTGGTTCTTCATATTGTTGCCTTGCCTTAATTTTTGTGACGGAAAAGGGGAACTATACTGTTTGACACTGCTATTGCAAAGATCCTTGTACTGTAGTGGCTTTAGTATTTCTGTCTCTTTTTTTGCTCCATGTGTAAATGCAGTTAGAATTGAAAATACATGAGATGTTTTTTGAGGAATAAGTTCAAAGATCTTTGTTATTTGGGCTTCAAAATATATGAGAAAAAAGTACCTTAGTTTGAATATGTATTAACTAACACACAGACAATAATCTTCTAATTCAAGGACAATTGCAGAAGTTTTCTTGGTGAAAGTCTTGGATCACTCGGCATCACAGACTCAAAGAGCCCGAGGAGCTTTAAAAGCAACCTGATTCATCTTTGAGGCACATAAGATCTGTAAGGGTATTTTTCTTAGTTTTCATATGATCATGATGCGGAGGCTAGGAACACTATGTCTTTCATTATCTAGAAAAAGGTACATATTCTTCCATATCTTTTTATGTTGTTGTGAAGCTCGGGGTGTTTCCGGTTGATTTCTACTTTGTTAGATGATCGTAAGTGATATTAAGCTACTAGATGTAGGGTTTGATATTGCCTACTTGTCAGTGTTGTATGTATTGCTTCACTTAATTAAAATTTGAGCAGGCCTCTGCCCTGTTCAGATCAGTGTGTTGCTTTGCACAATTTATTTTACTAAACTATATGAAGTTTGTAACTGGGGCTATTTGATTCCTCATCATTGTTCTAGGAATGGAAAATGATACATTAAAACTTTAATTTCATAATGCAATACATCATATGTCCTAGAAACTAGAAATGTTTTGCCTCTGTCACGGCCTACATATGTTTTTTCAGGTTATGCTAGCTAGCATATCTTGGAAAAAAATGTGAATCAGTTTCAATCGTGCAGACATAGCATATGCTTGATCAGTTCACTTTTCTCCGGAGATAGATATGCTCTTTACAAAATAAATTTGATCTTAATTTGTATTAATAAAATTTCTTACTGTTCTGGACAATACAGTGAATAACTTTGCAAGAAGATATGTTTGTGAAGCAAATAAGTTCCTTAGAAGGAAAATAATATCCCTTGCAAAATAGTAGGGACTGAGTTCTTCCAGCTCATAATTCTGGATTGTGCGTAGTTAACTTACATAGTAATTTCCCTTGCTTTCTGCATACAGTTAACTAACAGTAGGGGCACTGCCATCTAGGAATATATGACCAAAACAAATCGGTGGTATAATCCCTTAGCTTGTTGTACGTCTCCCTGGGAAAGGCTTTCCTGTATGTCGAAGTATGTGTAGATAACATGATTGGTGTGTTTCGAATCCTGATAGCAGTCCTGCAAATTGGCCATGTTTTCTGATTATGTGTGTTTCGTTTGTAGGGTCAAACTTATACTATGCAAATCTTGTTTGAAGAATATGGTTGTGGCATAAAACATGTAATATGAAGGGGCAGAATAAAGCGGGGCGAAAGCCTTTTTCGGTAAAACATGTAATATGCTTACTTTTCAGAAACCAAGTGTTATAACTTGAACTTTACACTAGAGGGTACATACATATCAAAGAAGTTCGATGATGCTGGTGCCAAGTATATTGTTGTTATTTGCGAGCAACCAAAAAATGATGATGCAGTTACACCGGCCAGTAGACATGTCTCGCTGTAATTGGGTATGCTACTATTTGTGTACAAAGTGATGGCAAAGCTAAGGGAAAACCAAACGAAGTAGACAACACCTTGTATTCTTGTGGGGGAGGGGAATGTCGCCATCGACTCGGTCATGCTTCATTAATACTCACGAGCATGATGATTGTTCAAGAAAGGATGTACTTGAAACGGAATGTGGGGAGTGTGAGGTCTATGATTTAATTTAATTTCATTGCAAATATCAGTGGAGTTTCATGATGAAACAAAGGGTGTGGCTTGAAGTGCACAGGTAATATTCCACTTGTCAAGAAAATCTAAATTATTGATCCATAGCAACACATGGATATACATAGCTAGCCCTACCCGTACTCTTTATGACCTAATTGATGGGGGTGAGCATCGATGTGACATGCCATCTGGTGTTCACCTCATACAGGTGGAGGCTCCACAACCCCGACCTGCTATAAGAGGGGACGGTAACTGGTGGATGGTGGTAAGTAACGATGACTAGAGGAGATGCTGTCGGAGAGAGTCTATCATGATGAAACGGGCATTGACGATAGCATGTAAGGAAGAAGATGGTGGTCATAGATAGTATGTAAAGGGGAAGGGCCAGTGCCCGACTCGAGGACGTGACGATGGATTCATCACATCTGCAGAAAGGAGAAGTGGTTATGTGTGCTCACATAGAGAAAAAGGTACATGTCTGTTCCTTGGCAACGCACGGGCAGTCGACTAGTATTGGATAATTGCAGAAAATGCCATTTAATTGCTTTGCTCATATTTAAAAAATCATGCTTCGGATTGAAACATGTCACATGTGCATCTTGCTCAGATTTCCATGTAGTTTCACAATATTGAACTTTCATCCATGTTAAAATATTTAAAACTGCTTTTTGCATTAATTTGCATAGATTACATGTTAAAATGGTTTATTTCATAACTAAATAACCGTAGCTCAGAATTAAATGTTCTTTATATGTAACTTGGGTGGAAAAATGCATAGATTAACTTGGTGCACTTTATTTCCGTGTTTAACAACATTAAAATATTGTTTAGGCAGAACCGTACCAAATTCAAAATATGCATATGGGGATTTTCCGAAATTGTTGTTTGTTATTCCGGCCTCATTTAAAATTGCCTAGATAGGTAGATTAATTATGCTTCATCTCTTGCCATGAGTAGCATCATATAGCCTTGCCATGCATCATACTTGGTTGAGCATCATGCCATGTTTATGTGTTGTGTGTTTACCATGTTGTTTGCTTCTTTCCGGTTGTGCTTCTTCTCGATAGTTCCTGTTTCGTTGCGATCGTGAGGATTCATTCAACTACGCTTGGTTCGTCTACGCCCGTTCGTCTACGCCCGTTCGTCTTCTTCATGGACTCGTTCTTATTCCTAGCGTGATTTCAGGCAAGATGACCGTCACCTTGGATTTCACTACTATCATTGCTGTGCTAGTTGCTTCGTTCTATCGCTATGCTGCGCTACCTATCACTTGCTTATCAAGCCTCCCAAATTGCCACGTCAGCCCCTAACCTTTTCACCCTTCCCAGCAAACCGTTGTTTGGCTATGTTACCGCTTTTGCTCAGCCCCTCTTATAGCGTTGTTAGTTGAAGGTGAAGTTGAAGATTGCTCCATGTTGGAACAATATTTTTTTGGGATATCACAATATCTCTTATTTAATTAATGCATCTATATACTTGGTAAAGGGTGGAAGGCTCGGCCTTTTCCTGGTGTTTTATTCCACTCTTGCCGCCCTAGTTTCCGTCATACCAGTGTTATGTTCCTTGATTTTGCGTCCCTAACACGGTGTGGGTTTATGGGCCCCTCTTGACAGTTCGCTTTGAATAAAACTCTTCCAGCAAGGCCCAACATTGCTTTTAACATTTGCCATAATAATACTTAAAACTAAATAATTAATTTGCATAGAGCGTCATGAACCCGAGGATTCTTTTCTACATAGCAGGGAGGGGCCAGTGCTGATGGTGTTGGTCCCAAACTAGAGCACTGTGCGGGGCTGCCCCAGGGCAACCTAGGTTATTTTGGCACCTGTACGCGTAGCTCATCCGTCGTGGCCTGAGACGAGATACGCGCGGCTACTATCAGGGTGTCGACACGTGGATTAGTTTTACCATTGTCGAAATTTCTTGTGCACCGGGATCCCGAGTCTGATCGGATGTCCTACGATGGAGGATTGTCTCCGTGGATCGTGAGCTTATAATGGGCTAAGTTGGGACACCCCTGCAGGGTTTAAACTTTCGAAAGCCGTGCCCACGGTTATGTGGCAGATGGGAATTTTTAATGTCCGGTTGTAGAGAACTTGACACCAGATTCGAATTAAAATACACCAACCGCGTGTATAACCGTGACGGTCTCTTTTCGAGTGGGTTGAGAAGAGAACACGGCGGGGTTATGTTTGAACGTAAGTAGTTCAGGATCACTTCTTGATCATTACTAATGTGCGACCGTTTGCGTAGCTCCTCATCTTATTCTTGTACTCCTAAGTTAGCCACCATACATTGCTTAGTCGCTTGCTGCAACCTCACCACTTATCCTTTCCATACCCATTAAGCTTTGCTAGTCTTGAAACCCATGGTAATGGGATTGCTCAGTCCTCGTGGCCCACAGATTACTACAACAACAGTTGCAGGTACAGGTAATACGATGATCATGACATGAGAGCGATGCTTGCTTGCTTTGAGTTCTTCTTCTGCTTTGTCGTTCAGGGGATAGGTTCCTGGTCGGCAGCCTGGGCTAGCAGGGTGGATGTCGTTTGAGTTTCTGTTTGTGTTTCATTCGTAGTCGGATGTTGCTCTTATGTATGATGTTGTTGTATTCATGTGGCATTGTATGCCTTTTGTATGTATCCCCAACTATTATGTAATGGTACGATGTAATGATATCCACCTTGCAAAAGCGTCTCCAATATGCGCTTCTATCCTTGGTGGGACCTTCGAGTTCCTTTAGGATAGGGTCGCATATTGGGCGTGACAATTTTCAAAGATGCATCTCAGCTCGCCGCAAAATTGGATCAGTATCCAACACATTAGAAGCAACACCAAGTTGAGAAGACACTCACCTGTGTTCAATCACACCTTGCCCACGAAAAAATAATCATCCCCAGTCGGCCCCGACCAAACTTCTAGGACAAAAGCCCTCCTGATGCGGTGCTGCTAATCATGGACAATGCTCATCTATTTGCAGCCTTAGCTACTTGCATAAGTCTCACCGCCTAAGAAATTTTGCTAACCAATCTAAATTGTCGTAGTGATCATAGATTGCCAGTTGTATATCTTGAACTGAAGTTCCAGGTTATATACTTGCAACAAACTACCTGGAAAGTCTATCTCAAGAAGAATTGCTTACAAATCTATTCCACTCTTTTTTTAGCCTTGTGTCAATAGATAGTTATAGTTAAATCAAAATCTGCTTGTTAAATGCCCGTGTTTACATCGACATTGCCAGCAGTTCACATATTTTTTATAGTTCCTTTATAGCCCCTAATCTTAGCTGGTTGCGACCACTATCACCTTAGAAAGAATGACGGAGCTTCAGTTCATATGCATCTAGTCATATGAACAAAATTCAGAATACATACTTCAGTTTTGATTTGGTCTAGTCACAAAAAAATCACCACTGGAAATTTAGAACACATACTTCAATTAAGATTTGTTAACTTGATTGCTGCAGATTACCACACTGAGCTGGAATGAACCTGCAATAGGAAAGACGAAATTAAGATTTCAGACATCAAGTTAATATCATGGAGAATTAGCATCTCTTTGCAGATTTTCTAGAGTGGAATCAGATCAGATTTTGTTGACACTAACAAAACAAACACATTTTCTAAAAGTGTAATCTTGAGAGTGAAAAACATCACAGGGCATTAGGCATGTATGCAGATTAATTAGTCCTAGAAAATCTATAACACCGGTAGTTTTCAAATTAGTCCTAGCAAATCTAGATTGACACTAAACCTTCTACTAAAAGTGTCAAACTAAACAGGAACTTTGCTCTGTCTGGTCACTGCGTCTACAATTCAACATGATTGATTAATTAAGTTGACAGTTTTTTTCTCTAAAAAGAGAGTTGGAGATGATTTTAACTTGCAACAAGTGACATATGTGTGTAGCATGCACACACGCCTAGCTAGCTTATTGCTAATGGTCAACGACTACAGTCAAATGAAGACCTAGACTAGTACGGTGCTTAACCAATAAGAATTCAGCAAATTACAAGTTAATGAAAGCATCTAGATTCTTGCTCATCGTCAAGGACTAACAATCAAACTAAGACGTGCATGGCACTTAGTTCTCACTAACTAATAATGCAGATAATTCAGTAAATTTAAAGTTAATCAAATCATCGAACTAATTAATTACCAGAATATGGATGCATCAGAGGCAGTTGGTTGTGGCGCCTTGGACCTCTGGACCCCAAGGCAGGTCGAGGTTGCAGTTGGCCCTCCGTCCATCAATCACGGGTACGGAGCCAAGCAGACCTTCATGTCCGCCTCTGTCCAGAACATAACTTGCCAAGCATCCATTCAGACATAGCATCAACTAACGGACTGAATTAATCAATAGAATTAACTTCTGAAGATCAATTGATGATGAGGTGAAAGAGAATTGTTTGGGTTGGTACTCACGAATCTGCTGCCCTTGGATCTGCTGGTGCCCTTGTCAGCGATGACGACGTCCTCGGGGATCTTGCCGAAGCGCTTGAAGTGGCCATGCATGCCCTCCTTGCTCGTCTTCCACGCCAGGCCACCCACGAACACCTTCGTCAGCATCAGGTCGCCCCGCCCGCCGCCCCCTAATGAGCCATGGACATTCTCTTCTCCTTCTTCATCTGGAGTAAAAGATGGGGCACAAATCAGGTTTACCTACGCACAACCATGAAAGAGATGAGGAAGGCATAGTTCTGCAAATCATACTTTCATTTTTTGTATAAGAATCACTTCCTCCGTGTTATACCACTTGTAAGAAAGCGGCCTCTTGCTAGTTGGACCCTGTAGTACATTTGTTCAAGGACAAATGTTAAACTGAAAGCAAACCTATAACAACACTAATAACCCACAAGTGTAGGGGATCGCAACAACTTTCGAGGGTAAAGTATTCAACCCAAATTTATTGATTCGACACAAGGGGATCCAAAGAATATTCTTGAGTATTAGCAGTTGAGTTGTCAATTCAACCACACCTGGATAACTTAGTATCTGCAGCAAAGTATTTAGTAGCAAAGTAGTATGATAGTAAAAGTAATGGTAGCAAAAGTAATGTTTTTGGGTTTTGTAGTAGTTGTAACAGTAGCAACGGAAAAGAAAATAAGCGAAGAACAATATGTGAAAAGCTCGTAGGCAATGGATTAGTGATGGATAATTATGACGGATGCGATTCCTCATGTAATAGCTATAACATAGGGTGATATAGAACTAGCTCCAATTCATCAATGTAATGTAGGCACGTATTCCGTAAATAGTCATACGTGCTTATGGAAAAGAATTTGCATGACATCTTTTGTCATACCCTCCTATGGCAGCGGGGTCCTAGCGGAAACTAAGGGATATTAAGGCCTCCTTTTAATAGAGAACCGGAACAAAGCATTAACACATAGTGAATACATGAACTCCTCAAACTACGGTTATCACCGAGAAGTATCCCGATTATTGTCACTTCGGGGTTGCCGGATCATAACACATAATAGGTGACTATAGACTTGCAAGATAGGATCAAAAAGACACATATATTCATGAAAACATAATAGGTTCACATCTGAAATCATGGCACTCGGGCCCTAGTGACAAGCATTAAGCATAGCAAAGTCATAGCAACATCAATCTCAGAACATAGTGGATACTAGGGATCAAACCCTAACAAAACTAACTTGATTACATGGTAAATCTCATCCAACCCATCACCGTCCAGCAAGCCTATGATGAAATTACTCACGCACGGCGGTGAGCATCATGAAATTGGTGATGGAGGATGGTTGATGATGACGACGGCGATGAACCCCCCTCTCCGGAGCCCCGAACGGACTCCAGATCAGCCCTCCCGAGAGAGATTAGGGCTTGGCGGTGGCTCCGTGTCGTAAAACGCGATGAAACTTTCTCTCTGATTTTTTCTCCTCGAACGTGAATATATGGAGTTGGAGTTGAGGTCGGTGGAGGTCCAGGGGGCCCACGAGATAGGGGGCTCGCCCAGGGGGAGGGGGCACGCCCCCACCCTCGTGGACAGGGTGTGGGCCCCCTGGTCTTGATTCTTTCGCCAGTATTTTTTATATTTTACAAAAAGTCCCTCCATGGATTTTCAGGACATTCCGAGAACTTTTCTTTTCTACACATAAAACAACATCATGGCAGTTCTGCTGAAAACAACGTCAGTCCGGGTTAGTTTCATTCAAATCATGCAAGTTAGAGTCCAAAACAAGGGCAAAAGTGTTTGGAAAAGTAGATACGTTGGAGACGTATCAACTCCCCCAAGCTTAAACCTTTGCTTGTCCTCAAGCAATTCAGTTGATAAACTGAAAGTGATAAAGAAAAACATTTACAAACTCTGTTTGCTCTTGTTGTTGTAAACATGCAAAGCCATCATTCAGGTTTCAGCAAATATTATGAACTAACCATACTCACATTAACACTTAGGTCTCACAATTACTCATATCAATAGCATAATCAGCTAGCGAGCCATAATAATAAAACTCGGATGACAACACTTTCTCAAAACAATCATAACATGATATAACAAAATGGTATCTCGCTAGCCCTTTCTGAGACCGCAAAACATAAATGCAGAGCACCTTTAAAGATCAAGGACTGACTAAACATTGTAATTCATGGTAAAAGAGATCCAGTCAGGTCATACCCAATATAAACCAACAATAATGAATGCAAATGACAGTGTGCTCTCCAGCGGGTGCTTTTTAATAAGAAGGGTGATGACTCAACATAAAAGTAAATAGATAGGCCCTTCGCAGAGGGAAGCAGGGATTTGTAGAGGTGCCGGAGCTCGATTTTAAAATAGAGATTGAATAACATTTTGAGCGGCATACTTTCACTGTCAACGCAACAACTATGAGATGGCTGTATCTTCCATACTACATGCATTATAGGCAGTTCCCAAACAGAATGGTAAAGGTTTATACTCCCCCAACCACCAACAAGCATCAATCCATGGCTTGCTCGAAACACCGAGTGCCTCCAACTAACAACAGCCCTGGTGGAGTTTTGTTTAATTATTTTGATTTGCTTTGATCTTTTTGGATCATGGGACTGGGCATCCCGGTTACCGGCCCTTTCTCGTGAATGAGGAGTGGAGTCCACTCCTCTTGAGAATAACCCACCTAGCATGGAAGATATAGGCAGCCCTAGTTGTAACATGAGCTGCTCGAGCATACAAAATAGAATTTCATTTGAAGGTTTGGAGTTTGGCACAAACAAATTTACTTGGAACGACAGGTAAATACCGCATATAGGAAGATATGGTGGACTCATATGGAACAACTTTGGGGTTTATGGAGTTTGGATGCACAAGCAGTATTCCCGCTTAGTACAGGTGAAGGCTAGCAAAAGACAGGGAAGCGACCAACTGAGAGAGCGACAACAGTCATAAACATGCATTAAAATTAATTCACACCGAATACAAGCATGGGTAGGATATAATCTACCATGAACATAAATATCATGAAGGCTATGTTGATTTGTTTCAACTACATGCGTGAACATGTGCCAAGTCGAGTCACTCAATTCATTCAAAGGAGGATACCATCCCATCATACCACATCATAATCATTCTAATAGCATGTTGGCACGCAAGGTAAACCATTATAACTCATAGCAAATCAAGCATGGCACAAGCAACTATAATCTCTAAATGTCATTGCAAATATGTTTACTTCATAATAAGCTGAATCAGAAATGATGAACTCATCATATTTGCAAAAACAAGAGAGGTCGAGTTCATACCAGCTTTTCTCATCTCAATAAGTCCATCATATATCGTCATTATTGCTTGTCACTTGCACGACCGAACGATGTGTATAAAAATAAGAGTGCACATGCATTGGACTAAGCTGGAGTCTGCAAGCATTCAACTCAAGAGAGAAGACAGGTAATATGGGCTCTAAGTTAAATAAACAATCATGCATATGAGAGCCACTAAATATTTTCAATATGGTCTTCTCGACCCCCAAAGGAAAGAAAAGAAAATAAAACTATTTACACAGGAAAGCTCCCAACAAGTAAGAAGAAGAACTAGAAATCTTTTTGGGTTTTCGTTTTAATTTCTACTACAAGCATGGAAATTAAACTAACTAATTTTTTTTGGTTTTTCCTAAGATTTATCAAACACACAAGAAGAAAGCTAGAAAAATAAAATTAAACTAACATGGATAATACAATGAAAAAGTATGAGCACCGACGACTAGTGTGTGAACATGAATGTAAAGTCGGTGAAAAATACGTACTCCCCCAAGCTTAGGCTTTTGGCCTAAGTTGGTCTAGTACCAAGGACCGCCGCTACTCTCCCCGGTGTACTGGGAGGTGTAATTAGGGTACCATTGGCTGGTCATCTCTGGATCCCACTGGACAGATGATGCACGATAAGGGTCCAGTTCAGGTTTCGGCTCAGGTTCAGGTTCTGGAGTGAAAGCTTGGGCTCGATGATTGTTTACTGCTTCCGGCGTGACAAGAAAATTTTCTGCAAGCAAATCAAACAACAGAGACGCGTGCAAAATAATAATCTCAATGTGTTTCTTATTAAATCCAAGTTTATACAAGAGCATCTCCTCTTCGTTATCAACAATAAACTTGTGTGCTACCATGCTCTTGTAATCTAAAGTGTGAGGAGGAAATTTTGTCTCCTCTTTCTCATGGTGCCTAATAGGTATCTGAAAATGTCTAGCAAGACGTGAAGCATAGATACCTCCAAATATGGGGCCTTTTGTACGATTAAGGGCTAGCCGCTTAGCAACGACGACACCCATACTAAAACTATTGTCCCCAAGCAAGGAATGTTGAAGAATGATAATATCAGGAACACTAAAATTTCCACTATTTCCACGATCAATCAAGCATCTACTAGCAAATATGGCAAAGTAGCGTAAAACAGGAAAGTGTATGCTAGAGATTTTTGCCTCGGAACCCTTCTTTGGTTCCTCTATAGCTATAGTGTTAACAAAGCCATCTACATCTTTACGATGGGGTTCCTCTAATTCTCCCTCATAGGGTATGCTACACACCGCACAAAAATTACGCAAAGACATTTCTCTGAATTCATCATATAAATGAAATGATACTGCATGCGGTGACTTGTTAGGATAATAATAAAAGTTTTGCACGAAAGTATTGGTGAGTAAGAGATACTGATCGATCCGGTCGTTCATGAAACCGGGGAGGCCTGCATTCTCGATCAAAGAATAAAAATCTTCATGAATTCCAGCTTCTTTCAAGAAATCATCGTATAGCCATTCACATGACCGTACTTCCGATAAGCGAGGAAGATTATACTTGGCTTTTTCCTTCTCTTTAGCTTGTTTTTCCTGAGAGCCTTGGCTAGAAGAGCCACTCAAAAATTTCCTTAACATTTTCTGAAATTTTCTGAAATTTTAGTAACTTCAAAATAAAAGTGAATAAAACTAAACAAGATTGGTAGCAACTACTCCTACAAGTGCCCAGAGCCTATATCATGCATTAGAATTGCTTGGGACCTCATAAATTTAACATGCAAGCTCAAGAACATGGTCACCTATGCAGCAAAAATTTGCAATGAATAAAGCACTAGAACAAAAACTAATTGGACCAATGGAGGAGTCACATACCAAGCAACAATCTCCCAAAGTAGTTTTGTGAATGGAGCTTTGAGCAAGGAGATAGAAAATCATAGCAAAATGAGCTAGAACTCGTGCTTGAGCAGGATGTGGATTTTTTTTGGGTAGAAGATGAAGTGTGTGGGTGCTGGCATAAGGGGCCACCAGGGGCCCACGAGACAGGGGGCGCGCCCAGGTGGGGTGGGCGCGCCCTCCACTCTCGTGGCCTGGTGCTTGCCCCTCCTGCAGTGTTTTTAGTGCCTAAAATCCTCAAATATTCCATAAAAAATCATACTAAATTTGCAGGGCATTTGGAGCACTTTTATTTTCGTGATATTTTTTAATGCACGGATAATTCAGAAAACAGACGGATAATACTATTTTTGCTTTATTTATTCTAAATAACAGAAAGTAAAAAGGGGGTACAGAAGGTTGTGCCTTCTAGTTTCATCCATCTCATGATCATCAAAATGAATCCACTAACAAGGTTGATCAAGTCTTGTTAACAAACTCATTCCGAATAACACAGAACCGGAGAATTTTCGAATAACACTAAGTTACCTCAACGGGGATATGAAAATCCCCAACAATAAGAATATCATACTTTTTCTTGACAGTAGGGAGAGGAAATTCAAAACTTCCAATAATAATAGTTGGAACTTTTCCAATAGAATTGATGCTATGAACTAGAGATTATTTCCTCGGAAAGTGTACCGTATGCTCATTACCATTTACATGAAAAGTGACATTGCCTTTGTTGCAATCAATAACAACCCCTGCAGTGTTCAAAAAAGGTCTACCAAGGATAATCGACATACTATCGTCCTTGGGAATATCAAGAATAACAAAGTCCGTTAAGATAGTGACATTTGCAACCACAACAGGCGCATCCTCACAAATACTGACATGTATAGCAGTTGATTTATCAGCCATTTGCAAGGATATTTCAGTAGGTGTCAACTTATTAAATTGAAGTCTATGATATAAAGAGAGAGGCATAACACTAACACCGGCTCCAAGATCACATAAAGCAGTTCTAACATAATTTCCTTTAATGGAGCATGGTATAGTTGGTACACCCGGATCTCCAAGTTTCTTTGGTATTCCATCCTTAAAAGTGTAATTAGCAAGCATGGTGGAAATTTCAGCTTCTGGTATATTTCTTTTATTTGTAATGATATCCTTCATATACTTAGCATAAGGATTTACTTTGAGCATATCAGTTAAGCGCATACATAAGAAAATAGGTCTAATCATTTCAGCAAAGTGCTCGAAATCCTCATCATCCTTTGTTTTGGATGGTTTAGGAGGAAAGGGCACGGGTTTCTGAATCCATGGTTCTCTTTCTCTACCGTGCTTCCTAGCAACAAAATCTCTCTTATCATAACGTTGATTCTTTGATTGTGGGTTATCAAGATCAACAGTAGGTTCAATCTCTACATAATTGTTTTTGCTAGGTTGAGCATCAACATGAACATTATCATTGATATTATCACTAGGTTCATGTTCATCACCTAATTGTGTTTCAGCATCAGTGATAGAAATATCATTGGGATTCTCAGGTGTGTCTACAGTAGGTTCACTAGAAGCATGCAAAGTCCTATCGTTTTTATTTTTATTTTATTTTTAGAAGAACTAGGTGCCTCTAAATTATTTCTCTGAGAATCTTGCTCGATTCTCTTAGGGTGGCCTTCAGGATACAAAGGTTCCTGAGTCATTCTACCAGTTCTAGTAGCCACTCTAACATCATAGTCATTTTTATTATTTAATTCATCAAGAAAATCATTTTGAGCTTTAAGTACTTGCTCAGCTTGAGTAGCAACCATAGAAGTATATTTGCTAATGAGTTTGAGTTGACCTTTAACTCTAGCCATATTATCGCTCACGTGTCCTATCTCGAAAGCATTATTCTTTAACTCTCTACCAACATAAGCATTAAAAATTTCTTGTCTAGCCATAAAGTCATCAAATTCATCTAAGCATGGGCTATGAAATTTAGTAGAGGGGATTTCAACTTTATCATATCTATGGAGAGAATTTACCTTTACTACCTGTGTCGGGTTATCAAAACAATGTGGTTCTTCAATAGGCGGTATATTAAGACCGTATTTCTTCAATAGGTGGTAAATTCTTAACATCTTCAGCTTTAATACCTTCTTCTTTCATTGATTTCTTTGCCTCTTGCATATCTTCAGGACTGAGAAATAAAACACCTCTCTTCTTCGGAGTGGGTTTAGGAATAGGCTCAGGAGTTGGCTCAATTGGTTCAGGAATTGCCTCAGGAATTGGCTCAAGAAGAGTCCAATTATTTTCAAGGGTCAACATATTATTCAATAGTAATTCAGCTTCGTCGACTGTTCTTTCCCTGAAAACACAACCAGCACAACTATCCAAGTAGTCCTTGGAAGCATCGATTAGTCCATTATAAAAGATATCAAGTATTTCATTTTTCTTGAGAGGATGATCAGGAAAAGCATTAAGTAATCGGAGAAGCCTCCCCCAAGCTTGTGGGAGACTGTCTTCTTCGATTTGCACAAAGTTATATATTTCCCGCAAGGCAGCTTGTTTCTTATGAGCAGGGAAATATTTAACAGAGAAGTAATAAATCATATCCTGGAGCAAGATAATTATACCAAGTCTTAGCATCACCCTTTAACGAGAATGGAAATATCTTAAGGATATAATAATAGCGAGATTTATCATCATGAGTAAACAGGGTGGCTATATCATTCAACTTAGTAAGATGTGCCACAACAGTTTCAGATTCAAGGCCATAAAAAGGATCAGATCCAACTAAAGTAATAATTTCAGGATCAACAGAGAATTCATAATCCTTATCAGTAACACAGATAGGTGAAGTAGCAAAAGCAGAGTCAAGTTTCATTCTAGCATTAAGAGACTGCTGCTTCCATTTAGCTAATAATTTCTTAGGATCATATCTATCATTGCAAAGATAGCTCTAGCAGCTTCTTCATTCATAACGTAACCCTCAGGAACAACAGGTAATTCATAATCATTGGGAGAATTTTCATCATCACTATCATCAATAATAGCATCTTCAATAATTTCATTCCCCCTAACTCTAGCAAGTTGTTCATCAAGAAATTCACCTAATGGCAAAGTAGTATCACGCACAGAAGTAGTTTCATCATAAGTATCATGCATAGCAGAAGTGGCATCATCAATAACACGCGACATATCAGAATTCATAGCAGTAGCAGGTTTAGGTGTCGCAAGCTTACTAATAACAGAAGGAGAATCTAGTGCAGAGCCAGATGGCAGTTCCTTACCTCCCCTCATAGTTGAGGGCAAAATCTTGATTCTGTCGTCTTTCAAGTTCTTCATAGTGATCAACAGATATAAATCCCAAGTGACTAAGAGAATAGAGCTATGCTCCCCGGCAACGGCGCCAAAAATTAGTCTTGATAACCTACAAGTGTAGGGGATCGCAACACCTTTCGAGGGTAAAGTATTCAACCCAAATTTATTGATTCGACACAAGGGGAGCCAAAGAATAGTCTTGAGTATTAGCAGTTGAGTTGTCAATTCAACGACACCTGGATAACTTAGTATCTGCAGCAAAGTATTTAGTAGCAAAGTAGTATGATAGTGAAAGTAACGGTAGCGAAAATGTTTTGGGGTTTTGTAGTAGTTGTAACAGTAGCAACGGAAAAGTAAATAAGCGAAGAACAATATGTGAAAAGCTCGTAGGCAATGGATCAGTGATGTATAATTATGCCGGATGCGATTCCTCATGTAATAGTTATAACATAGGTTGATATAGAACTAGCTCCAATTCATCAATGTAATGTAGGCATGTATTCCATAAATAATCATACGTGCTTATGGAAAAGAACTTGCATGGCATCTTTTGTCCTACCCTCCCATGGCAGTGGGGTCCTAGCAGAAACTAAGGGATATTAAGGCCTCCTTTTAATAGAGAACCGGAACAAAGCATTAACACATAGTGAATACATGAACTCCTCAAACTACGGTCATCACCGAGAAGTATCCCGATTATTGTCACTTCGGGGTTGTCGGATCATAACACATAATAGGTGAGTATAGACTTGCAAGATAGGATCAAGAACACACATATATTCATGAAAACATAATAGGTTCAGATCTGAAATCATGGCACTCGGGCCCTAGTGACAAGCATTAAGCATAGCAAAGTCATAGCAACATCAATCTCAGAACATAGTGGATACTAGGGATCAAACCCTAACAAAACTAACTTGATTACATGGTAAATCTCATCCAACCCATCACCGTCCAGCAAGCCTATGATGGAATTACTCACGCACGGCGGTGAGCATCATGAAATTGGTGATGGAGGATGGTTGATGATGACGACGGCGACGAATCCCCCTCTCCGGAGCCCCGAACGGACTCCAGATCAGCCCTCCCGAGAGAGATTAGGGCTTGGCGGCGGCTCCGTGTCGTAAAACATGATGAAACTTTCTCTCTGATTTTTTCTCCCCGAACATGAATATATGGAGTTGGAGTTGAGGTCGGTGGAGGTCCAGGGGGCCCACGAGATAGGGGGGCGTGCCCAGGGGGAGGGGGCGTGCCCCCACCCTCGTGGACAGGGTGTGGGCCCCTGGTCTTGATTCTTTCACCAGTATTTTTTATATTTTCGAAAAAGTCCCTCAGTGGATCTTCAGGAAATTCCGAGAACTTTTCTTTTCTACACATAAAACAACATCATGGCAGTTCTGCTGAAAACAGCGTCAGTCCGGGTTAGTTTCATTCAAATCATGCAAGTTAGAGTCCAAAACAAGGGAAAAAGTGTTTGGAAAAGTAGATACGTTGGAGACGTATCAAACACTTAATCTGTTTAGTTCAAGGTCAATGTCCTCACCTCAAAGCTGATCTTGGTAAAGCCCAGGAAGAACTCTCCTCCCAATCATCGGAAGTGGCATCACCGCACTTGGCTTCAATGTCGGCTCAGCAAGTTTATGTGCGGAAATCTGCAAGGAAAAACCTAATCAGATCCAAGATCGCGTTAAGTTCATAGATCAAATCATGGGCATCATTCAAAGAAGCAAAATACCACAAAGTTAGCAATCCTCTGGTCACCACAACAGAAAGACCACAAATAAGGAAAAGAGGAAGTTGGGCCAGAACACATGCATCACAAAATCAATCACCAAGAACAACACACATTACTCACTGGATCGATGGGCTCTGAGTGGTGTCTCCTCTACCTAGTCTTCTAGAGTCCATTGGATCTACTCCACCATCTCGATCATCTCCCTTGGCGCCAAATTCTACACACCTCCCATCCTTGTCCTCCTTCCCTGTGCTCCACAGTGCCCGATCTACCCGTGATTTAGACAGACTAAAAATTAGGTTCATGTTCTTGTGACAAACTAAAAATTATAGTGCATAACTCATCATCCAGATGGTTCAGAGACATAGTAAAAATCACAATACAACAATGAATAGTTGTGATGTAAAAACATTGATCAATTGACCCAACAAATAGTGAAGCTGTGCATCTTTCTCAACACATCAAACAAATCTCTCTCAGTCTCTCCTCTCTGAATAAGTTCTTTTTTATGATTACCCCAAAAGAGTGCCCTAATAGTAGCTCATACAAGAGGCACATATCATTCAATCTCTTCTTCTCCACTGCTTTCCTTCTCCCCATGAGCAGCACATGCCAGAAATTAAGCTTCCAGAAACCAAAACGGAAGGAAACTACGACCTCAAAATGAAATCGCTTTGTGTGAAGCCAAGAAACCAAGTGCAAGAACCCTAGCTAACTAACAAGGAGAATGATGCTTGCTCCTCGAGCACAACAAACAGCGATGAACGGGATCAAGGATGAGCGAGTGACACATACCTACTTGTGCGCTGCACACAGGAAGCGTTCGTCTCACCGGCAGCTCGGACGGATCTCAGACGAACCGGGAAGCAATCGACAGCCGTGGAGAAGGCGGTTTCGACTCTACCGACTGTCTCTCGTCAAGGTCATGGTCGTTGGTGCCTCACTTCGTCGCGGTGAATGGAGTCCGCGCCTGTCAGCTATCAGGGTTACTGTATCCAGCGCTGGCGCATCACACCCATGGTAGTCACTATCACCGTCGCGTCAGGCTCCAACGGCTGCTCTTGTGGCTGCCGCGTAGAGCGGAGCAGCCTCCGGTTGGACGAGGTGGATGTGGTAGATGATGGGGTGTGCACGGCGGCGACTCGTAGGCTTCTCGGCGAGGACCGGTAGGGAGTCGAGCGGGACGGAGGGGGCGACCGCGGTGAGCGGGAAAGGAAGAGGGGCGGAGCGGCTGGGAGGCTGGGTTGGCCGGAGGCGGCGGCGGCGCAGGGAACCCTAGTGCGAGTGAGGGTAATCGGGGAGAGGGGCCACTCGGACGCCTGTTTTCTGTGTCAAGCAAAGCATTTCTTTTCTGCGAGGGGGTTGAAAAGTCAATGGAAACCGGAGGGGGAGATGTGAGTGGAGACGAAAAAACCTCCCATCCAGATGTGAGTTATGCTCTGAGTGGTGTCTACTCTACCTAGTCTCCTAGAGTCCATTGGATTTGCTCCACCATCTCGATCATCTTCCTTGGCGCCAAATTCTACACACCTCCCATCCTTGTCCTCCTTCTCTGTTCTCCATAGTCCCCGATCTGCCCGTGATTTAGACATACTAAAAATTAGGTTCATGTTCTTGTGACAAACTAAAAATTACAGTGCATAACTCATCATCCAGATGGTTCAGAGACATAGTAAAAATCACAATACAACAATGAATAGTTGTGATGTAAAAACATTGATCAATTGACCCAACAAATAGTGAAGCTGTGCATCTTTCTCAACACATCAAACAAACCTCTCTCAGTCTCTCCTCTCTGAATAAGTTCCTTTATGATTACCCCAAAAGAGTGCCCTAACAGTAGCTCATACAAGAGGCACATATCATTCAATCTCATCTTCTCCACTGCTTTCCTTCTCCCCATGAGTTGCACATGCTAGAAATTAAGCTTCCAGAAACCAAAATGGAAGGAAACTATGACCTCAGAATGAAATCGCTTTGTGTGAAGCCAAGAAACCAAGCCCAAGAACCCTAGCTAATTAACAAGGAGAATGATGTTTGCTCCTCGAGCACAACAAACAGCGATGAACGGGCTCGAGGACGAGCGAGCGGCACATACCTACTATGTGCGCTGCACACCGGAAGCGTTCATCTCACCGGCAGCTCGGACGGATCTCAGACGAACCGGGAAGCAATTGACGGCCGTGGATAAGGCGGTTTCGACTCTACCGGCTGCCTCTCGTCAAGGTCATGGTCGTTGGTGCCTCACTTCGTCGTGGTGAATGGAGTCCGTGCCTGTCAGCTATCAGGGTTACTGTATCCAGCGCCAGCGCATCACACCCGTGGTAGTCACCGTCACCATCGCGTTAGGCTCCAACGGCTGCTCTTGCGGCTGCCGCGTAGAAGGGAGCAGCCTCCGGTTGGACGAGGTGGATGTGGTAGACGATGGGTTTTGCACGGCGGCGACTCGTAGGCTTCTCGGCGAGGACCGGCAGGGAGTCAAGCGGGACAGAGGGGGCGACCATGGTGAGCGGGAAAGGAAGAAGGGCAGAGCGGCTGGGAGGCTGGGTTGGCCAGAGGCGGTGGTGGCGGCAGCGTAGGGAACCCTAGTGCGAGCGAGGGTAATCGGGGAGAGGGGCCGCTGGACGCTTGTTTTCTGTGTCACGCAAAGCATTTTTTTCTGCGAGGGGGTTGAAAAGTCAGTGGAAACCGGAGGGGGGAGATGTGAGTGGAGACGAAAAAAAACCTCCCATCCAGATGTGAGTTATGCTCTGAGTGGTGTCTCCTCTACCTAGTATCCCAGAGTCCCTTGGATCTTCTCCACCATCTTGATCATCTCCCTTGGCGCAAAATTCTACACACTTCCCATCCTTGTCCTCCATCCGTGTGCTCCAAAGTGCCCGATCTGCACGTGATTTAGACAGACTAAAAATTAGGTTCATGTTCTTGTGACAAAAAAATAATTACAGTGCATAACTCATCATCCAGATGGTTCAAAGACATAGTAAAAATCAAAATAAAACAATGAATAGTTGTGATGTAAAAACACTGATCAATTGACCCAACAAGTAGTGAAGCTGTGCATGTTTCTCAACACTCAAACAAATCTCTCTCAGTCTCTCCTCTCTGAATAAGTTCTTTTTTATGATTACGCCAAAAGAGTGCCCTAACAGTAGCTCATACAAGAGGCACATATCATTCAATCTCTTCTTCTCCACTGCTTTCCTTCTCCCCATGAGCGGCACATGCTAGAAATTAAGCTTCCAGAAAACAAAACAGAAGGAAACTACGACCTCAAAATGAAATCGCTTTGTGTGAAGCCAAGAAACCAAGCGCGAGAACCCTAGCTAGTTAACAAGGAGAATGATGCTTGCTCCTCGAGTGCAACAAACAACGATGAACGGGATCGAGGACGAGCGAGCGGCACATACCTATTATGTGCGCTGCACACAGGAAGCGTTTGTCTCACCGGCGGCTCGGACGGATCTCAGACGGACCGGGAAGCAACCGATGGCCGTGGAGAAGGCGGTTTCGACTCTACCGGCTGCCTCTCATCAAGGTCATGGTCGTTGGTGCCTCACTTCGTCGCGGTGAATGGAGTCTATGCCTGTCAGCTATCAGGGTTACTGTATCTAGCGCCGGCGCATCACACCCATGGTAATCACCATCACCGTCATGTCAGGCTCCAACGGCTACTCTTGCGGCTGCCACGTAGAGGGGAGCAGCCTCCGGTTGGACGAGGTGGATGTGGTAGACGACGGGGTGTGCACAGCGGTGACTCGTAGGCTTCTCAGCGAGGACCGGCAGGGAGTCGAGCGGGACGGAGGGGGCGACCGCGGTGAGCGGGAAAGGAAGAGGGGCAGAGCGGCTGGGAGGCGGCGGCGGCGGCGCAGGGAACCCTAGTGCGAGAGAGGGTAATCGGGGAGAGGGGCCGCTCGGACGCCTGTTTTCTGTGTCACGCAAAGCATTTTTTTCTGTGAGGGGGTTGAAAAGTCAGTGGAAACCGGAGGGGGGAGATGTGAGTGGAGACGAAAAAAACCAGACGAAAAAAATCCAGACGAAAGTGGTGGGACTATTCAACCAACTCGTTCATTAGGAGTAGAGATATCTATATTACTATTAAAAGACCAAACATTCCCTAAAAAAAGACCAAACGTGACTTCCCCTACATCCACACGAGAAAGTGCACATGGGGTAACCCCAGACATCCGATCAAACCCACTTAGTACCATCCAACTGTCCATGTTTCATCAACCATACTACAACCAGATCGATGGTTCTAAACAAATGTTCTGTCGGCAGACTCCCACGTTCACGATCCTACACATCCCAACGATTGCACCTCCAACGAGCAAATCAATAGTATCTCCGTGATCAACGCCGCCACCATGCCAGGAACCTCGCGTTGGCATGCCACCCCGCCGTCCTCTCTCCGCCCCGCCCGGCCGCCCTCACCATGCAACGCTCGCCCTTGGTCTCCGCGACGTCCTTGACCCGCCTTGCTGCCCTAACTCTCCTCAACATGCTGTCCTTGCCACGCCGCCCTCGCCCCCGGTGTCTGTGACGTCATCGGCCCAACGCGCTTCCATAGCTCCGGTGTCATCACCCCATGTGGCCTGCAACATCTCTAGTGCACAGGTTAGATCAACTGAATTTGCACGTCTTATGATCAGACATGAGACAAAGGGATTTGCTCTTTTGATCTAACAATCTATAATTTGATACTTGATACTTATAGTACATCATGATTTGCATGAAAAACTAAGTTGAGGAAGGGTTCAATATGTCCTCCTCTCATCGTAGTGGCGTATGCACTCCTTTTCAGGACCTGACGAACAATGACAGTTCAGGTAAATACATATATCACCTACCCTTAGCTACTTCGTGTTGGGGAACATAGTAATTCAAAAAAATTCCTACGATCACGCAAGATCTATCTAGGAGATGCATAGCAACGAGACGGAAGAGTGTGTCCACGTACCCTCGTAGACCGAAAGCAGAAGCATTTAATAACGCGGTTGATGTAGTCGAACGTCTTCACGATCCAAGTACCGAACGTATGGCACCTTCGTGTTCAGCACACGTCTAGCACGATGACGTCCCTCGAGATCTTGATGCAGTTGAGGACGAGGGAGAGTTCCGTCAGCATGATGGCGTGGCGATGATGTTACCGACACAGGGCTTCAGCTAAGCACTATGACGATATGACCAAGGTGTTAAACTGTGGAGGGGGGCACCGCACACGGCTAAGAGAACAACTATTGTGCTTTGGGGTTTCCCCTACCCCCGTATACAAAGGAGGGAGGAGGAGGCCGGCCAAGGAGGGGCACGCCTATAGGGGGAGTCCAACAAGGATTCCCAATCCTAGTTGGAGTCCCCTTCCTATTCCAAGAAGGGAGATAGAGAAAGAGGTGGAAGAGAAAGAGGAAAGGGAGGTCGCGCCCCTTCCCTAGTCTAATTCGGTTTGGGCTTAGGGGGGCACGCGCCTCCACCTAGTCGCTGCCTCCTCTCTTCTACTAAGGCCAATGAAGGCCCATTAATCCTCTGGGGGGTTCCGGTAACCTCCCGGTACTCCGAAAAATGCCCGAACCATTCCGACACCTTTCAAGTGTCCGAATGTCGGTGGAAAACGACACCTAAGGGATCAGAAGAATCCCTACTACGGTTCCGGGGAGCGGGGTTGTGAGAAGAGCAGGATTAACAGTCAGCACAAGGATCGTTTACCCATGTTCGGGCTGCGAGGATGCGTAAAACCCTAGTCCTCCTTGGTGGATGTATTAAGTGTTCTTGAGCTCTTTAACTAGCTACGGTGGCCGCATGGTTCAAAAGAGCCGAACCCCTCTCCAGTACGCCATGGGCCTCCTTTTATAGGCGAAAGGGGCTGCCACAGTGGCACACAGGAGGTGAAAGGCCTACAGTGCTACGAGCTTATCGCTCGTATTACAGGACAAGACGCTTTTAATGCGTAGCTTAGGTGTCCCCTCGCTTTATCGGGGATGGGGGCGAGGCCCGTCCAGTCCGTCGCCGCTCCTCCTTGCTTTGACACGCGCCCTGGCCAGCGATGCACGCGGTGCCATGTAGGCAGGAAAGCAGCTGAGGTGGCGCGGTGGTGGAGCCTCCACGAAGATCTACATGCCGCCATACAGGTGTGTGCTGAGTTGGCTTGGAAGCTGCATGTTGCCACGCAGGTGCCTGCCCAGTTGGTTGGGCTGGCAGCTGCATGCGAATGGCGGCGGAGACTTGGTTGGTGTGGGTCTGGCTGTGGCCCTGCTGACGCCCTTGGCAAGGGTCTTGCCGGGTGGCCCGGCAAGGGTCTCGCCGTGGCGCCCTGTCGTCCCCGGCAAGGATCTTGCCGGGGGGTCTTGTGGGTTTCTTTGGTAAGAATCTTGACGAGGATTGTTGCCTTCCAATCCTCATCTGATCTTGAATATTCTTTGTCTTCACAAAGATCTGCATGCCACCATGGAGGTGCCTCCCGAGCCATGTCCCAAAGTAGTTGATGGTGTCGGAGACCGTGGGTTCGAGGGTGGCTCACTCTGATGGTGTGGGCGAGCCACCCCGGCAAGGGCCTTGCCGGGGCTGCTGATACGTCTCCAACGTATCTACTTTTCCAAACACTTTTGCCCTTGTTTTGGACTCTAACTTGCATGATTTGAATGAAACTAACCCGGACTGACGCTGTTTTCAGTAGAACTGCCATGGTGTTGTTTATTGGGCAAAAAACAAAAGCTCTCGGAATGACCTGAAAATCTATGGAGATAACTTTTGGAAAATATAAAAAATACTGGCGAAAGAATCAAGGCCAGGGGGCCCACACCCTGTCCACGAGGGTGGGGGGCGCGCGCTCCCCCTGGGTGCGCCCCCTATCTTGTGGCCCCCCTGATGCTCCACCGACCTCAACTCCAACTCCATATATTCCGTTTCATGGAGAAAAAAATCAGAGAGAAAGTTTCATCGCGTTTTACGATACGGAGCTGCCGCCAAGCCCTAATCTCTCTCGGGAGGGCTGATCTGGAGTCCGTTCGGGGCTCCGGAGAGGGGGATTCGTCGCCGTTGTCATCATCAACCATCCTCCATCACCAATTTCGTGATGCTCACCGCCGTGCGTGAATAATTCCATCATAGGCTTGCTGGACGGTGATGGGTTGGATGAGATTTACCATGTAATCAAGTTAGTTTTGTTAGGGTTTGATCCCTAGTATCCATTATGTTCTGAGATTGATGTTGCTATGACTTTGCTATGCTTAATGCTTGTCACTAGGGCCCGAGTGCCATGATTTCAGATCTGAACCTATTATGTTTTCATGAATATATGTGTGTTCTTGATCCTATCTTGCAAGTCTATAGTCACCTATTATGTGTTATGATCCGACAACCCCGAAGTGACAATAATCGGGATACTTCTCGGTGATGACCATAGTTTGAGGAGTTCATGTATTCACTATGTGCTAATGCTTTGTTTTGGTTCTCTATTAAAAGGAGGCCTTAATATCCCTTAGTTTCCACTAGGACCCCGCTGCCACGTGAGGGTAGGAAAAAAGATGTCATGCAAGTTCTTTTCCATAAGCACGTATGACTATATTCGGAATACATGCCTACATTACATTGATGAACTGGAGCTAGTTCTGTGTCACACTATGTTATATCTATTACATGAGGAATCGCATCCGACATAATTATCCATCACTGATCCAATTCCTATGAGCTTTTCACATACTGTGTTTCACTTATTTACTTTTTCGTAGCTACTGTTACAATTACTACAAAACTATTATCTTTACCTTTGCCACCGTTACCATTACTATCATACTACTTTGCTACTAAATACTTTGCCACAAATACTAAGTTATCCAGGTGTGATTGAATTGACAACTCAACTGCTAATACTTAAGAATATTCTTTGGCTCCCCTTGTGTCGAATCAATAAATTTGGGTTGAATACTCTACCCTCGAAAGCTGTTGCGATCCCCTACACTTGCGGGTTATCAAGACTAATTTCTGGCACCGTTGCCAGGGATCATAGCTCTATTATTTGAGTCACTTGGGATTTATATCTGTTGATCACTATGAGGAACTTGAAAGACGAAAGAAGAAAGATTTTGCCCTCAACTACGAGGAGAGGCAAGGAACCGCCATCTAGCTCCGCACTATATTCTCCTTCTGTTATGAGTAAGCTTGCGACACCTAAACCTGCTTCTGCTATGAATTCTGATATGTCGCATGTTATTGATGATGCCACTTCTGCTATGCATGATACTTATGATGAAACTACTTCTGCGTGTGATACTACTGTGCCATTAGGTGAATTTCTTAATGAACAACTTGCTAGGGTTAGAGAGAATGAAATTATTGAAGATGCTATTATTGATGATAGTTCTCCCCCTGATTATGAATTACCTGTTTTTCCTGAGGGTTATGTTATGGATGAGGAAGCTGCTAGAGCTATCTTTGCTTGCAAAGATAGATATGATCTTAAGAAGCTATTAGCTAAATGGAAGCAGCAATCTCTTAATGCTAGAATGAAACCTGACCCCGCTTTTGCTACTTCACCTATCTGTGTTACTGATAAGGATTATGAATTCTCTGTTGATCCTGAAATAATTACTTTGGTTAAATCTGATCCTTTTTATGGCCTTGAATCTGAAACTGTCGTGGCACATCTTACCAAGTTAAATGATATAGCCACCCTGTTTACTAATGATGAGAAGTCTCGCTATTATTATATCCTTAAGATATTTCCATTCTCATTAAAGGGTGATGCTAAAACTTGGTTTAATTCATTTGATGCTGGTTGTGTGCGTAGTCCCCAGGATATGATTTATTACTTCTCTGCTAAATATTTCCCCGCTCATAAGAAACAAACTACCTTGCGGGAAATATATAATTTTGTGCAAATCAAAGAAGAGAGTCTCCCACAAGCTTGGGGGAGGCTTCTCCTATTAATTAACGCTTCGCCTGATCATCCTCTTAAGAAAAATGAAATACTTGATATCCTTTATAATGGACTAACGGATGCTTCCAAGGACTACTTGGATAGTTGTGCTGGTTGTGTTTTCAGGGAAAGAACAGCCGACCAAGCTGAATTACTATTGAATAATATGTTGACTAATGAAAATAATTGGACTCTTCCTGAGCCAATTCCTGAGGCAATCCCTGAGCCAATTGAGCCAACTCCTGAGCCTATTCCTAAACCCACTCCAAAGAAGAGGGGAGTTCTATTTCTCAGTCCTGAAGATATGCAAGAGGCAAAGAAATCAATGAAAGAAAAAGGTATTAAAGCTGAAGATGTTAAGAATTTACCACCTATTGAAGAAATACATGGTCTTAATATACCTCTTGTTGAGGAAGCACATTGTCTTGATAACCCGACACAGGTAGTAAAGGTAAATTCTCTCTATAGATATGATAAAGTTGAAATCCCGTCTACTAAATTTCATAGCCCATGCTTAGATGAATTTGATGACTTTATGGCTAGACAAGAAAGTTTTAATGCTTATGTTGGTAGAGAATTAAAGAATAATGCTTTCGAAATAGGACACTTGAGTGATTATATGGCTAGAGTTAAAGGTGAACTTAAACTCATTAGCAAATATGCTTCTATGGTTACCACTCAAGCTGAGCAAGTACTTAAAGCTCAAGGTGATTTGCTCGATTAATTAAATAATAAACATGACTTTGCTATTAGAGTGGCTACTAGAACTGGTAGAATGACTCTGGAACCTTTGTATCCTGAAGGCCACCCTAAGAGAAACGAGCAGGATTCTGAAAGAAATAATTTAGAGGCATCTAGTTCTTCTAAAAAGAAGAAAAAGAAAAATGATACGACTTTGCATGCTTCTAGTGAACCAGTTGTAGACACATCTGAGAATCCCAATGATATTTCTATTTCTGATGCCGAAACACAATCAGGTGATGAACATGAACCTAGTGCTAATGTTAAAGATAATGTTCATGTTGATGCTCAACCTAGCAATAATAATGAGGTAGAGATTGAACCTGCTGTTGGCCTTGATAACCCACAATCAAAGAATCAACATTATGATAAGAGAGACTTTGTTGCTAGGAAGCACGGTAGAGAAAGAGAACCATGGGTTCAGAAACCCATGCCCTTTCCTCCTAAACCATCCAAGACAAAGGATGATGAGGATTTTGAGCGCTTTGCTAAAATGATTAGACCCATCTTCTTACGTATGCGCTTAACTGATATGCTTAAATTAAATCCTTATGCTAAGTACATGAAGGATATCATTACAAATAAAAGAAAGATACCAGAAGCTGAAATTTCCACCATGCTTGCCAACTATACTTTTAAAGGTGGAATACCAAAGAAACTTGGAGATCCAGGGGTACCAACTATACCATGCTCCATTTAAAGAAATTATGTTAAAACTGCTTTATGTGATCTTGGAGCCGGTGTTAGTGTTATGCCTCTCTCTTTATATCGTAGACTTGAATTGAATAAGTTGACACCTACTGAAATATCTTTGCAAATGACTGATAAATCAACTGCCAACCTGTCGGTATTTTTGAGGATGACAGACTTTGTTATTCTTGATATTCCCGAGGACGATAGTATGTCGATTATCCTTGGTAGACCCTTTTTGAATACTGCAGGGTCTGTTATTGATTGCAACAAAGGCAATGTCACTTTTCATGTTAATAGTAATGAGCATACGATACACTTTCTGAGGAAACAACCTCAAGTTCACAACATCAATTCTATTGGAAAAATTCCAACTATCATTATTGGAGGTTTTAAATTTCCTCTTCCTACTGTCAAGAAAAAGTATGATATTCTTATTGTTGGGGATGTTCATATCCCCGTTGAGGTAACCTAGTGTTATTCGAAATTTCTCCGGCTTTGTGTTATTCGGAATGAGTTTGTTAACAAGACTTGATCAATCTTGTTAGTGGATTCATTTTGATGATCATGAGATGGATGAAACTAGAAGGCACAAACTTCTGTACCCTATTTTTACTTTCTGTTATTTAGAATAAATAAAGCAAAAATAGTATTATCTGTCTATTTTCTGAATTACCCGTGCAATAAAAAAATATCCTGAAAATAAAAGTGCTCCAAATGCCCTGCAAATTCAGTATGATTTTTATGGAATATTTGAGGATTTTAGGCACTAAAAACACCGCAGGGGGGCAAGCACCTGGCCACGAGGGTGGAGGGCGCGCCCACACCCCCTGGGTGCGCCCCCTATCTCATGGGCCCATGGTGGCCCCTCTCCACTTATTCCTGCACCCACACACTCCATCTTATTCCCAAAAAAAATCCCCATCTAGCTCAAGCACAAGTTCTAGCTCATTTTGCTGTGATTTTTGATCTCCTTGCTCAAAGCTCCATTCACAAAACTGCTTTGGGAGATTGTTGCTTGGTATGTGACTCCTCCATTGATCCAATTAGTTTTTGTTCTAGTGCTTTATTCATTGCAAATTTTTGCTGCATAGGTGATCCTGTTCTTGAGCTTGCATGTCAAATTTATGAGGTCCCAAGTAATTCTAATGCATGATATAGCCTCTAGGCACTTGTAGGAGTAGTTGCTACCAATCTTGTTTAGTTTTATTCACTTTTATTTTGAAGTTACTAAAATTTCAGAAATTTTTCAGGAAAAGAAATATGTCTAGGAGAATGTACCAAGGTGGTTCCTCCACAAAGAAAGGACCCAGGCGTTCTATGCGTGAGCAAGACGAAGAACCACCAAGGGATGCCGAAGTGCGAGCTTGTGAGTGGCCATCAGACGAGTTTATTCCTAAAGCAGGCATCAAGGATGAATTTGACGCATATGTGCGTAATGCCGATCTCGAGGACTTCTTACAAGATAAGTGTCCTCAGTACTGTCAATTGACTGATTCATTCGTAAGAAGGTTTAAATATAAATGTTCACGTAATTCTCAGAGTGTCCTGTTTGATATTTATGATAAATCTTACACCATGGAATTAGAAGATTTTACAACTGCCTGCAAACTCCCGCAGTGGGGCAATGTTAATGACCCCCACAGATATGAATATAAAGACTTTCTAGCTAGTATTACTGTGGGATAATCTAGGGATATAGCACAAGCTACCACATGGAGCATTCATTTTCTTGCTACACATTATTTTGCTCCCTTCATTGGTAGATGCATTAACGGTAAAGATGAAGCATGTCGCATGTGTGTCCCTGATCTTTGTGTCCTCAAGAGTGATGTGTTAGGTAATAAAGATTACAACTTGGGGGCAATAGTCACACGTAGGTTGCATAATAATGGCATGTATGGAGATTTATTTGGAGGGATTTATGAGACCCGTGTTGCTAATTATCTTGGTATAGCCCCACGAGAGGGGGATATGGAGTTGCTTCCTGCTTATTTAAATTATGACGCGATGGTCAAACATCGTTTTCTTTTGAGTAACAAACAATTCCTCCAGTATCGACTAATCTTTGACAGACGTAGCGCTGTCCATGTTACTCTCCCTGCTCCTTCCCTTTTTGATTACCAGGCAGAGCGAAGATATGTTGTTACCAGGGAGGAGGCAGCTGAACACGAGGGGAGACCGGTGGCGGCTTGCCAACATGCCGCAACTCAGGATGCATTTGCTGCTGCATCTCAGTACGACCCCAGTTATAACTACAGATATCAGCCAGGCTATCCTTGGCAATAGACCAACTTAGGCCAAAAGCTTAAGCTTGGGGGAGTACGTATTTCTCACCGACTTTACATTCATGTTCACACACTATTCTAGTTGTCGGTGCTCATACTCTTTCATTGTATTATCCATTCTAGTTTAATTTTCATTTTTCCAGCTTTCTTATTGTGTGTTTGATAAACCTTAAGAAAACCAAAAAAATTTAGTTAGTTTAATTTCCATGCTTGTAGTAGAAATTAAAATGAAAACCCAAAAAGATTTCTCGTTCTTCTTTTACTTGTTGGGAGCTTTCCTGTGTAAATAGTTTTATTTTCTTTTCCTTCCTTTGGGGGTCGAGAGTAGAAGACCATATTGAAAATGTTAAGTGGCTCTCATATGCATGATTGTTTATTTAACTTAGAGCCCATATTACTTTGTCTTCTCTCTTGAGTTGAATGCTTGCATATTCCAGCTTAGTCCAATGCACGTGCACTATTATTATTATACACACCATTCGGTCATGCAAGTGAAAGGAAATAATGACGATATATGATGGACTGATTGAGATGAGAAAAGCTAGTATGAACTCGACCTCTTTTGTTTTTGTAAATATGATGAGTTCATCGTTCCTGATTCAGCCTATTATGAAGTAAACATATTTGCAATGACATTTAGAGATTATAGTTGCTTGTGCCATGCTTAAATTAGCTATGAGTTATAATGGTTTACCTTGCGTGCCAACATGCTATTAAAATGATTGTGATGTGGTATGATGGGATGGTATCCTCCTTTGAATGAATTAAGTGACTCGACTTGGCACATGTTCACGCATGTAGTTGAAACAAATCAACATAGCCTTCACGATGTTTATGTTCATGGTAGATTATATCCTACTCATGTTTGTACTTGGTGTAAATTAATTTTAATGCATGTTCATGACTGTTGTCGCTCTCTTAGTTGGTCGCTTCCCAGTCTTTTGCTAGCCTTCACCTGTACTAGGCAGGAATACTGCTTGTGCATCCAAACTCCATAAACCCCAAAGTTGTTCCATATGAGTCCATCATACCTTCCTATATGCGGTATCTACGTGTCGTTCCAAGTAAATTTGTATGTACCAAACTCCAAACATTCAAATGAAATTCTGTTTTGTATGCTTGAGCAGCTCATATTTCAACTAGGGCTGTCTATATCTTCCATGCTAGGTGGGTTATTCTCAAGAGGAGTGGTCGCCGCTCCTCATTCACGAGAAAATGGCCGGTAACCGGGATGCCCAGTCCCATGATCCAAAAAGATCAAAGCAAATCAAAATAATTAAACAAAACTCCCCCAGGGCTGTTGTTAGTTGGAGGCACTCGGTGTTTCAAGCAAGCCATGGATTGATGCTTGTTGGTGGTTGGGGGAGTATAAACTTTTACCATTCTGTTTGGGAACCGCCTATAATGCATGTAGTATGGAAGATATCGCCATCTCATAGTTGTTGCGTTGATAGTGAAAGTATGCCGCTCAAAATGTTATTCATCTCTATTTTCAAATCAAGCTCTGGCACCTCTACAAATCCCTGCTTCCCTCTGCGAAGGGCTTATCTATTTACTTTTATGTTGAGTCATCACCTTATTAAAAAGCACCTGCTGGAGAGCACACTGTCATTTGCATTCATTACTATTAGTTTATATTGGGTATGACTTGACTGGATCTCTTTTACCATGAATTACAGTGTCTAGTCAGTCCTTGATCTTTAAAGGTGCTCTGCATTTATGTTTTGCGGTCTCAGAAAGGGCTAGCGAGATACCATCTTGTTATATCATATTATGATTGTTTTGAGAAAGTGTTGTCATTCGAGTTTTATTATTATTGCTCGCTAGCTGATTATGCCATTGATATGAGTAAATGTGAGACCTAAGTGTTATTGTGAGTATGGTTAGTTCATAATCTTTGCTGAAAACTTGATTGCTGGCTTTACATATTTACAACAACAAGAGCAAATAGAGTTTGTAAAAGTTTTTCTTTATCGCTTTCAGTTTATCAACTGAATTGCTTGAGGACAAGCAAAGGTTTAAGCTTGGGGGAGTTGATACGTCTCCAACGTATCTACTTTTCCAAACACTTTTGCCCTTGTTTTGGACTCTGACTTGCATGATTTGAATGAAACTAACCCGGACTGACGCTGTTTTCAGCAGAACTGCCATGGTGTTGTTTATTGTGCAGAAAACAAAAGTTCTCGGAATGACCTGAAAATCCACCGAGATAACTTTTGGAAAATATAAAAAATACTGGCGAAAGAATCAAGGCCAGGGGGCCCACACCCTGTCCACGAGGGTGGGGGGCGCCCCCTGTCTCGTGGCCCACCTGATGCTCCACCGACCTCAACTCCAACTCCATATATTCTGTTTCATGGAAAAAAAATTAGAGAGAAAGTTTCATCGCGTTTTACGTTACGGATCCGCCGCCAAGCCCTAATCTTTCTCAGGAGGGCTGATCTGGAGTCCGTTCGGGGCTCTGGAGAGGGGGATTCATCACCGTCGTCATCATCAACCATCCTCCATCACCAACTTCATGATGCTCACTGCCGTGCGTGAGTAATTCCATCGTAGGCTTGCTGGACGGTGATGGGTTGTATGAGATTTACCATGTAATCAAGTTAGTTTTGTTAGGGTTTGATCCCTAGTATCCACTATGTTCTGAGACTGATGTTGCTATGACTTTGCTATGCTTAATGCTTGTCACTAGGGCCCGAGTCCCATGATTTCAGATCTGAACCTATTATGTTTTCATGAATATATGTGAGTTCTTGCCTATCTTGCAAGTTTATAGTCACATATTATGTGTTATGATCCGACAACCCCGAAGTGACAATAATTGGGATACTTCTCGGTAATGACCATAGTTTGAGGAGCTCATGTATTCACTATGTGCTAATGCTTTGTTCCGGTTCTCTATTAAAAGGAGGCCTTAATATCCCTTAGTTTCCACTAGGACCCTGCTGCCACGGGAGGGTAGGACAAAAGATGTCATGCAAGTCTTTTCCATGAGCACGTATGACTATATTCGGTACATGCCTACATTACAATTATGATCTGGAGCTAGTTCTATGTCACCCTATGTTATAACTATTACATGAGGAATCGCATCCGACATAATTATCCATCACTGATCCAATGCCTACGAGCTTTTCACATACTGTGTTTCGCTTATTTACTTTTTCGTTGCTACTGTTACAATTACTACAAAACTATTATCTTTACTTTTGCCACTGTTACCATTACTATCATACTACTTTGCTACTAAATACTTTGTTGCAGATACTAAGTTATCCAGGTGTGGTTGAATTGACAACTCAACTGCTAATACTTAAGAATATTCTTTGGCTCCCCTTTTGTTGAATCAATATATTTGGGTTGAATACTCTACCCTCGAAAGCTGTTGCGATCCCTACACTTGTGGGTTATCAGCTGCCCCGCCAAGGGTCTTGTCGGGGAAACCTGCTTCGTCCATCTGCACTTTGTGGCCTTGGTCCTTGATGCTGCCTCGTTTTTCTCGTGCCCTCGGCTTCTCTCCAGCTCCCCTCCTTTACCCTGCTATGTGCGGTCGTGGCGCGTGGCTCTGACTGCCCGTGCACAAGTAAAGGGTTCAAAAGGAGAGCCCCTACTTTTGTACACCGACAGGAGCCCCCGGGCCTGGGCCACACATAAGCGCAACACGTTGTTCGGCCAGGCCCAAAACGGTGCGCGGGTAGGCAGGGCGGATTTCACCGTGGTAACTGTTCCGTCCGCTGCGCTTCCCCACGATCCGCGTCGAACGCGCATCGTGGAGGAGCATGCATGATGTGGGGGGCATCCGTGGGGTGGTTTTCGCACGCATGCGTCGTATCGCAGTTAATGGAAAAGGAGGCGGCCCGCGCCTTCCCCGTAAAAAGGAATAACCGCGGGCGCGCTGCTCATTTTACCCCTCCCCTGCGCCTTCTCCAATCTTGGAACTGCCGCTCCTTTTCTTCCTCCTACTCGGGCTCCCTGCTTTTGATAACCGTCGCTGCGCTTCTGCCATCCTCGTCCCTCTTGCCTCTCGCAGCCGCCATGGCACCCAAATCCACCAAAAGCAAGGGAGTGGCCAAAGATGCTGGGCGGCAGAGCAGCCGGCGAGCGAGCTGGTGGCGCGACGGGCGCAGTTCGCCTACTTCCCCTCGACGATCGGCGTTCCTGAGCTCTGGGAGTTCTTCAAAGCCCTGTGGGGGGTGAAGACGGGGGGAGGAGCGACGGGGCATCCAGCCACGTGCATCATCCCTGCCAGCGCCGGGGCCGCCCCAAATCGGTACCCCTTATTCGTCGACTACTTCTCTTGCGGGCTCTGTCCCCCCTTCTCCGATTTTAGCAAGGACATCATGCACACCTACGGCTTCCGCCTTCTGGATTTTACTCCAAATTCCATGGCGTGCATGGCTCTCTTCGCAAACCTCTGCGAGGGCTTCGCCGGGGTGCACCCCAACACGGCGCTCGTCCGGCACTACTTCTCCCCTCGGATCCAAAAAGAGGGCGCCATCTCTAGTTGCGTCGCCTGGATTCTGAGGGCCAAGGGGGCGTACCCGAAGGGTGCCACAAAGGAGTGGTGGTAAGAGTGGCCGGGCCGGTGGTGTTGGATTGAGGAGGAGAACCTGCCATCATTCTGCGAGGTTTGCTAGGAGCTGCCGGTCCATGGAAACGACTGGGGCGATGTCGATGCCGACGACGCGAAGCTCACGATTGCCACCACCAGGATCATTCGGCTCACCCAGGCCGGGCTCACCCTTGAAAAGATCGAGGTGGACTTCATCCGCCGCCGAATCGCTCCTCTGCACAACAAGGGGAGGCCGGCCTAGCTTTTCGTGAATGCTTTTGACATCATGAGGCTCCGCCCCGGCCTCGACCACAACCTGACGGTGATGAGGCAT
Source organism: Triticum dicoccoides (assembly GCF_002162155.2). Classification (NCBI taxonomy): domain Eukaryota; kingdom Viridiplantae; phylum Streptophyta; class Magnoliopsida; order Poales; family Poaceae; genus Triticum; species Triticum dicoccoides. The sequence goes on along the minus strand of NC_041393.1, from coordinate 427,927,526 downwards.
GCCCATCCCTGCCAACGGATCTTTCAGCTCAAGGTCAATGATGACGGCGAGGTTGAGCGGTCCGGCAAGGCTGCGAGGGCTGCCGCGAAGGCCGACAAGGTCGCCAAAGAGCCCGTTTTCATGTTGCCGGCAGGAGTGGTCCCGTTGTGCAACAATTCTCGCCGGTCCAAGATTATCGCCATGACGCCGTTCTTCAATGCGCACGGCCTTGACCCGAGCTGGGTCGAGCCGGACGAGCTCCAAGTGCCAGAATTCTTAGAAACCTTTCACGAGGGGTACGTCACCGCCGAGCCACGGCTCATCCAGGACACCTCTCCGGCGGAGCTGGACTACATCGCCGCCAGGGTGGCGGAGGCGAAGCTTGCCGAGGAGGAGGCGAAGCTCGCCGAGGAGGCCGGCAGCGCCGGCGATGTGGACGACAAGGCCGCAGCAGAAGCGGAGGAAGAAGAGCTCGCCCGGTGGGCGGCGGCTGCTAGGAGGCCAGCAGCGCCGGCATCGGGGCTCCCCTCCTCGAGGACATGGTCGACGAGTCATCGGAAGAGGAGGGCGAGGGGGAGGAGACCGTGACCGCCGACCCTCCTATCACCAGAAGAGGGCGAGTCCTACGGCGATCCACCTCCGGCGAGCCGGTCCGCCCCGACCGGGCCGCATAGCTGCGGCAGGCCTAGGAAACATCTGTGCGCCAGACGAGGGCTGCGACATCGAAGAAGACGGTGAAGGCCGTGGCAGCGAAGAAGGAGGCATCCACTTCTTTGTCGTCCAAGTGTGTCCGGACGCCATCGCCTCCCCCTTCGCCGAAAGACGTTGGCGCGGGGATCACATTTGACTTTGGACCCCTCAGCCCGGAGAGGAAGAGGAAAGCAACAGAGGAGGAGGATGAGGAAGAGTAAGCTCTGCTTTTCCCCTGCTCTTCTCTTTTTTTATTCCCTCCATTTCCTCAAATGGTGCCGCCTATTATGAGTCATCTTCATTCCGTAGGGATGTGGAGACGCTGGCCCAAAGAGTGAAGAGAACCAGGATTTCGTCTAGCGGCCAGCCCCCAACAGGCACCTCTAGCACGCCACTGGTGGTGTTGAGCAGCCCGGACAGTAGCCCCCAGCCCAGCCCCTAGCGTGAGTCCATCACCCGTCCTTTGTTGACGTGCGCTAGGGGCATGATACTTTGGTACTGACCATGCCGTGGATGTAGGAGGGGAGCAGCATCAAGGGGAGCCACAGAGGGATTCTCCCAACGTGCCGCCCTTGTCGACCACGCCGCCCCGAGGGGCGTCCCCGGCAAGGGCACCAAGCGCCGAGCCCATGCACACGGAGGAGGAGGAGAACGCGGGCGCCGGTGGCTTCGCCTCGACACCGAACCTTGGCGGAGAAGGGACTTCTGCTTCTCGGCTTGGCATGGGTAAGCCACTCGCTTTCTGTCTCTGCTTGCATTCTTTCTTTCTTTTTACTGGCTTTTGATCTTGGCCCCGCCCTGTCCCCTTCTTGGCATCCAGACTTTCCCTCGATGGACGCAGAGGACGTCGACACCGTCATCAAGGACCTCGCCAAGGATGCCGCAGCACATGCCGAGAAGATCGCCGCCAAGGAGAGCACCAAGGGGCCCGCCAAGGAGCCCGGCAAGGGACCTGCCGGGGAGGCTGGCAACGCTGCTGCCGAGGAGGTGGTGGTTGATGACCAGCCCTCCTCCTCTGCTGCCTCCGGCTCCGGCAGGTACTTGAGGGTGAGCGATGACCTCTTCGTCCATCTCGCAGGCGCGTCGAGCACCAGGGCTCCCGTTGAGAGGAAGGTGTTCGACAACGAGGTGCTTTCCGCTGCCGGGCTCGAGGTCGTCGACGAGCCGAGCGTTGGTGGCGACGGCTCCCAGGAGGAGCGGCTGCTCCAGGCCATGGGCGCCAACTTCCGGAAGCTCCAGGCGCTCCACCGTGCTCGCTTGGACAAGGCCAAGTCCAGGACGACGGTGGTGGAGAAGGCGAAGGCAGGCTTCGAGGGGCGCGTCACCGAGGCGCAGGTCTGGTTCCGCCAGGCTTAAGACGAGCTGAGGGCCGCCCAGGGAGAGGTGGCCAAGCGTGACATGGAGCTCACCATGAAGCTGGCCGACGTCGAGAAGGCCCAAGAGACGACGATGAACTTGACCGCCGCCGTCGAAGCCACCCGGGCCCAGCGCGATGCCGCACTAAACTCCCAGGAGAAGGACCTTGCCGCACACGAGGAGAAGCTCGCCGCCACGCTCCGCGGCAAGGATGAAGAGGTGGACAAGCTCGTCGTACAACGGACCCAAGAGCTAGAGCAGAGGCATCAGGAGGCACTCGATGCCCAGGCCCTGGTTCACGCCGGCAAGGTGAAGGAGCTGGAGGCAGAGTGGGATGAGCTGAAGGAGCAGACTCTGAAGCTGTCCAAGGAAAAGGACACACTCAATGGCGCCCTGGCGGAGGCACATGAAGCAGCCGTCAGCAAGGTCGGGGATCTCTCCGGGGCCAACAACTCCATCAGAGACCTCAAGCTAAAGCTGGAGGATCTCGAGAAGATGCTATCGGAGCCCATGTCCCGGGAGGGGACCCTGACTAAGGACCTGGAGACCGAGAAGCAACTGTGGAGGAACGAGGCCGCCAACCTTCACGACCACGTGGAGGGCGAGAAGCGTTGGCTCGGATGCCTCGCCGTCATTGCGAACTTGGCCGCCATGCAGCTGGCCACCATGGGGATGCCGGACATTAGGTATGCCCCAGAGGCGAGCCTGAGCCCCAACGCCAACCTGACCCTATTCTTTGAGAAGGTCGTCGGTGCCCTGGTGTGTCTTCACTCCAACCGGGCGGCCTCCCTGGCCAAGGAGTCTCGGATGCTCTGCCGGGGTGTCATGACCAAGGTGCTTGCCAAGATAGCGCACTGCATCCTGACCTCGACTTCGAAGCTGCGCTGAAGAGCTTGCCGGAGGATGCTGACACCGCGGCGCTCAAGGAGCGTATCAAGTCCATCCTCAGCCGCAGCGACAAAATCAAGAGGTTGGAGGGCCAGCGCCGGGACTAGGCACCCCGTTCCTTATCACCACTGCAGGTTCATGACCAAGACAATTGCTATCTTTAGTTAGAACCGCGGCGGCAATTTCTGTAATATAACTCTGCAGTACTTCTGACATTATGCATGTTATTTTCTGTTTGATTTTCCTTTGTATGTCCACCCTACGTTAAATGGGTAGGTTTGCTGGCGCGTAAACCCAGGGCGGCATCTTGAGGACGGATCCCCATTAGCCTGCTGGGTGCGCTTGCTGCCGGGCAAAACCACCTTACCGCCCTTAACTCGACCGCTCGAACTATCGAGCTTGACTCGAGTCAGAGTCGAGAGCGTTGCTAATTGCGGAAGGCTACCCTGCCTCTCCCGATGCGGCCGCTTGAGATATTAAGTGGACTCGAAACAGAACAAGGGCGTTGCCAATCGCGGGAAGGCCCCTATGCGTACAGGTTTTCCATACATAGGCAGAATCTCCGAGGACGATAACCTTATATTAATGAGAAAATTTAAAGTTTGGCGTGACTTAGCTTTCTCGTCGCCGCCCTGGCATCCTTCGCGCTCGCAGGTAGTGCCGCTCTCTTGGTCGCCTTCTCTGCGGGAGCCGTGGCGATGAAGAACTGCTAGGCCAACTACTAGACCAAATTCTCATAATTGCGCCCCCCTAACTGGCGCGCCAAAGATGTCGGTGGAAAACGACACCTATGGGATCACAAGAATCCCTACTACGGTTGCGGGGCGCGGGGTTGTGAGAAGAGCAGGATTAACAGTCAGCACAAGGATCGTTTACCCAGGTTCGGGCCGCGAGGATGCGTAAAACCCTAGTCCTGCTTGGTGGATGTATTAAGTGTTCTTGAGCTCTTGAACTAGCTACGGTGGCCGCGTGGTTCAGAAGAGCCGAATCCCTCTCCAGTACGCCATGGGCCTCCTTTTATAGGCGAAAGGGGCTGCCACAATGGCACACTGGAGGTGGAAAGGCCTACAGTGCTACGAGCTTATTGCTCGTATTACAGGACAAGATGCTTTTAATGCGTAGCTTAGGTGTCCCCTCGCTTTATCAGGGACGGGGGCGAGGCATGTCCCGTACGTCGCCGCTCCTTCTCGCTTTGACACGCGCCCTAGCCAACGATGCATGCGGCGCCATGTAGGTAGGCAAGCAGCTGAGGTGGCGCGGTGGTGGACCCTCCACGAAGATCTGCATGCTGCCACGCAGGTGTGTGCTGAGTTGGCCTGGAAGCTGCATGTTGCCACGCAGGTGCCTGCCCAGTTGGTTGGGCTGGCAGCTGCATGCGAACGACGGTGGAGACTTGGTTGGTGTGGGCCTGGCTGTGGCCCTGCTGACGCCCTTGGCAAGGGTCTTGCCGGGTGGCCCGGTGTCGGTGTCAAAACCGGCGGATCTCGAGTATGGGGTCCCGAACTGTGCGTCTAGGCGGATGGTAACAGGAGACAAGGGACACGATGTTTTTACCCAGGTTCGGGCCCTTTCGATGGAGGTAAAACCCTACTCCTGCTTGATTGATATTGATGATATGGGTAGTACAAGAGTGGATCTACCACGAGATCAAGGAGGCTAAACCCTAGAAGCTAGCGTATGGTATGATTGTTGTTGTTGTGTCCTACGGACTAAAACCCTCCGGTTTATATAGACACCGGAGAGGGCTAGGGTTACACAGAGTCAGTTACAATGGTAGGAGATCTACATATCCGTATCGCCAAGCTTGCCTTCCACGCCAAGGAAAGTCCCATCCGGACACGGGACAAAGTCTTCAATCTTGTATCTTCATAGTCTAGGAGTCTGGCCGATGATGATAGTTTGGCTATCCGGACACCCCCTAGTCCAGGACTCCCTCAATAGCCCCTGAACCAGGCTTCAATGACGACGAGTCCGGCGCGCATATTGTCTTCGGCATTGCAAGGCGGGTTCCTCCTCCGAATAATTCATAGAAGATTGTGAACACCAGGATAGTGTCCGGCTCTGTAAAATAAATTCCACATACCACCGTAGAGAGAATAATATTTACACAAGTTTCAATCTGCTGACGTATTTGATGGCATGACGTCACACCACAACCAATCTTTTACTCGAATCGTTTTTATTATAGCACCTCAGCGCATTTAGCGAAGCGGTTTCCTTGGCATGTCTTGTCAAAGCAGAGATCGTGTTCCCCTTATTCCGGGATTCCCATCAATACGGACGTGGGTAACCCAACCGCGCCATTGATTGCGGCGCTTGGGAGATAAGCGAGTTTTACCAGGCCAGTAGGGACGCATAGCTTCATCCGCCCATATATAAGAGGATAAGGATCCACCTTTTTTACCTATGCCTTCCTCCTCCTTTGCTTATCCATCTCCGCACACTCGAGCTCCAGCGCCCAAGTCCGCACATCTCACCTCAACCTTCTCCAGCCATGTCCAGAGCGGGAGGCAAGTGGATGGCCTCCTCCGTTACGGAGGGGCACATCGAGAAGCCGCGCAGCGCCGGATATCTGTCCAGCGACATTGCGCATCGGCTGCCCGACGAGGGGCAGCTCATCCCCACCCCCAAGCCCCATGAGAGGGTGGTATTCCTTCCCCATTTCCTCCGCGGACTGGGCTTCCCACTCCACCCCTTTGTCTCATGTTCTACTATGGCCTGGATTTCCACGACCTAGCCCCAAATTTCATCCTCAATATCTTGGCGTTTGTCGGGGCGTGTCTCTGTGGCCTCGAGCACCTATGGGGCACTGGGCTCCCCTTCTGGTTCGGCAAGGGAGCGGGGGTCGTGCGCAGAGCAGATCGAGGTCGGGCGCGCGCGGGGAGACGGGCAATCTTTACCCAGCTTCGGGGCTCTCCGGAGAGATAACACCCCTACTGCTGCTTTGTGTTGTTATTGGATCTGGCTCGAGCGTGCGAGCGTATGGTGGTGCTGTGGGTGTCGAATGGACCGAAGCCCTTCTACGTGCGCATGGGCCTCCCTTCTATAGTCTGAAGGGGGTACCCACAAGTGGCAGCGTAGGAAGAGGGGGTAGAAATGTAAAAGCGCAGGTTGGTACAACAGTGCACAACAGTGCCCCTACCTAATTCTAACGGCAGGGGACAAGGGCATTAAATGCCCGTCCGGTCGCCCCAACAGTGCAGGAGGAGTGACCGTTAAGTGAGCCACCGGTTGCCACGATGGCGCCTCTGTCAGCTCCGTTTGCCACCTCGCTCCGCATGGCTGTGTAGCGCCTCGCCACGTGCCCTTGGGATGGCCCTGCGATGACACGTCACTGGGTGCGCTGGAGTCTGGGTGGCAGCCTTGCCGCGGCAAGTGCCTTGCCGCGGCCCTGTTCTTGCTGTGCCGGCAAGCTTGCCGGCCGCCGGGCCTTGCCGGGGCGCGTGGGGCGCCGCGGCAAGTCTTCTGATGGTGCCCTGGTTGGCCTTCCCGGCAAGCTCTTCTTGCCGGGGCCTTCGTGTTCTTGGCTAGTACTTTGTTCTTGAATGGCAGTAATAAGGAGTGGTGGAGAGCCTTGCCGGGCGTCCGGCAAGCCTCGCCGCGGGGTGCTGCGACTGCCCGTGCACAAGTTCGGGGTACTAAGGTACCCCCCTACTTTAGTACACCGACAGGAGCCCCCGGGCCTGGGCCATACACGGTGCCGAGCGTTGTTGGGCCAGGCCCAAAACGGTGCACGGGCACGCGTGGCCTGGGTCTGCACAGCAACGGGCTCCGCGCCCACTGCGCTCCCCCGCAACGGCACGCGTCGATTGCGGCGTCGTGGGAGACGTGGGTGGCGTTTGCGATCTTTAAGGCATCCTCCCCCGTGATCATGACGCAGGGCGAGGTCGCTTCACCCGTCGCCCCGGCTCCTGCTTTTTCGCCACGCGGCTCACATGCGCGGGGGGTCGTGGGCGGCGAAGGTGGGAGACCGAGCCGTCACGGGCGGAGATGGTGAGTCGGCCCCGCTCCTCTGCCCTCCTCGCTCCCTGATTGGCTGATCGGGGCGGCTGAGCCCCCACCTCGCCCTTTAAAAGGGGCGGAAGGGGAGCACAATAGTCTCGCACTTCCTCTTCTCCCTTCGTCTTCAATTTCTGCTACTCTTCTTCCATCTGCCATGGAGGGAGGGAATCCTGGTCCTTCAACGGTGGCAGCGAGGGTCGCCTCCAGGCAGCGCGCCTCTCCCTATCCCGCACCTGCGGTGGCCGAGCCGGCCACGAGGGGGAGAGGGAGAGGGCGAGGCCGCGGACGAGGTCGAGGACGCGGTCGAGGCGCTCGGGGGAGAGGCGTCCGGGGCGATGTGCCTCCCCCATCTCCGCCAGCGGCTCCTTTCCTCGAGGCGGTCCACTCCGGAGACGATCCCTGGGAGTTCTTCATCAAGCTGCGCCGAGCACCTCGTCGCCGCCTCCGGCTGCCGGCCCCGTTCGCGAGCGCAATGGAGCCGGATCCGCCCGAGATGTTGGAGTTGCGCATGAGGGGCTGCGGGATCAGCGGCACTCGAGTGAGTGTCGTATCCCCAGCCCCCGGCGTGATGTACTTCGACCGAGGGTGGAAGACGTTCGCCCGCATCCACAGCTTGACGGCGGGGTTTACCCTCCATTTTAAGTTAATGGAGGGCGACCTTCTCGCCGTCAAGGTCTTCGGGGACTCCGGCACCCGGGCGAGATGCTGTGTGGACAGCTCCTCCGATAGCAAAGGTCCCTCCTCGAGCGAGAGTGACGAGGAGGGGAGCGACAGCGACGACGACGAGGATGGCGGGTCCGACTAGGCGTCGGACGCTGCCTCGCGTGCCACCGGCGACCCCATCATCCGGGTCACCGGCCTTCTGAACTCCCCAGGGCCGTCTCCTTGGGCGGCTGGCGTAGGGAGGCTGCGAAAGAGGAAGAGGGGTGGCGGCAAGGCCGTCAAATCGGAGTACGAGGGCGAGGAGCCCTCGACAGCATGCTGACGTCCTGCCGCCCCGTCTTCGAGCTCTGCCTCCGGCGCCTTCGTCTCCGCCAAGCCCCTGGCTGGCCTCCGGGAAGTTCCCTTGGTGTCTTCTGGCGCCCGTAGCTCTCCTAGGCGCCCCTTTTGCCCTCCCCGGCAAGCTTCTCTTGCCGGGGCCTCCTTGACCTACCTCCTGAACAGAGAAACAGGAGGGGGATTACGGGCATCTTATCTTTTAATTTGTAAGCCTGCGGGCCTTAGCTGCATTTAAAATCTGTAATCCTCTCTATCATGTTTTTCATCCTCTTATGGACTTGTACTAAACTGGGATGTTTTTAATGAAAAAGAGGGGAATGCTTGCCGGACCGAGTCCTTTACTTGATTTTGTGCTTTGTACATTCCCACCCTACGCTTCTAGGGGACTTGCCGGAGCGAGCACACTTGCTGAGTACGGGACGTCAGCAGCCCGCTGGCGGTGTCGCTTCCGGCAAGAAACCTTGTCGGGCCAGTTGCAGCGTGCTTGTGTCATTGAGCGGACTCGGAAACAAACCAAGGGCGCAACTTGGCCGCGACTCGGCTCCTCCGTGCACAGGTTTCTTTTTACAAAGCACACTCGTTCAAGGACGCGGCCCCGCCTTCCCCGGTCCACAAGAGGATGCATGACGAGGGATGAGAAACTTATCTGACTCCGTAGATCCCCGACGACCTTGGTTTGCCGGGGGAGGAACCTTGGCCTTCGCAGCCCCCGGCAACTCTGGCTCCGGCAAGACCCAGGTGCTCGTATGCCTTCTTTGGCTCTTGTTGTCGATGCCGTGGCCTCCGGGGGCCCTGGCCCATCGCAAAGGAGCTTTGGCACTCGCAGCCCCCAGCAAAGCTGGCTTGTTGGGGCCTGTGCGCCAGCGCGCCCTTCTGGCTTCTCCTTGTCACTGTAATCATAGCCACGAAAACAACTGAGACAACACTGTAATAAGCTATTCTTTCATGGTGTGACTCTACCACGCGATGCCATGCTTTGCCCTTCGTATGTTCACACTCTATGCTTCTAGGGAACTTGCCGGGGCTAACACACTTGCTGAGTGCGGAACATCAGCAGCCCGCTGGCGGTGTTGTTTCCGGCAAGAAACTTTCTCGGGTCAGTTGCAACGCACTTGAATTGTCGAGCGGACTCGGAAACAAATCAAGGATGCAGCTCAGCCGCGAGTTAGTTCCTCCGCGCACAAGTTTCTCATACGAAGGCTGCCCCATGGCAAGGCTTGCTATGTTACGCCCTCTGCTGCGTTGTATCCCTTGTACGTTTTTAACCCTACGCTTTTAGGGAACTTGCCGGGGCTAACACACTCGCTGAGTGCGGGACGTCAGCAGCCCGCTGGCGGTGTTGTATCCGGCAAGAAACCTTCTCGGGCCAGTTGCAGCGCACTTGTATTGTTGAGCGGACTCGGAAACAAAGCAAGGACGCAACTTAACCCCGAGTTGGTTCCTCTGCGCACAGGTTTTTTTTTATTTTGTACAAAGGATAAACGCTCGAGGGACATAACACAAGGCTATAGGACTAAAAAGTGTTCTGTACAAAAGCTCGGGTGACTTAGCTTTTCTATCTTCAGCAGTCCGACGGGGTCGTACTTCTTCTCTGGTTTCCACCACTCCCTTGTATGTTTTCTTCCTCACACTTTCGGGGAATCCTTCGGTGCAAACACGCTCACTGAGCGCAGGGCATCAGCAGCCCGCTGGCGGTGTTGCCTCCGGCGGGAAGAACTCGGCGGGCTGGTTGCGGTGCGCTCTTACCGTCGAGTGGACTCGAAGCGGATCTACGGTGCAACCTAACCACGATTCGACCCCTCTGCGCTCGGGTTCTTCATACAAGGTGTGGACTTCTAGGAAGCACAATCTCAAAAGTTCGAAGCTTGGCACCTTTCTTTGCCTCATCGGCCGGCAGAGCTCGATGGCGCGTCCTCGACGACAGCGCGGCACTCCGGAGAGGCGGGCTTGCCGGAGTGAGTGCCAGAGCTGTCCTCGCCGGGCTTGGCCTTTGGTTGGTCTGCCTTCGCCTTCTCGCACTTGCCGGTGGAGCTTGATGGTGCGTCCTCGACGACAGCGCAGCGCTCCGGGGAGGTGCGCTTGCCGGAGTCGGCACCAGAGCTATTCTTGCCGGACTTGGCTTTCTTCTTCCCCCGGGGAGCTTCAGCGGCAAGTGGCTCGTGCTCTACTGCGGCCGCTGCTTCCCGGTAGATCTTGTCGGCGCAGATGAGCGCATCCCTCTTGTCGCCTTGGACAGAGATTACACTCATCGGGCCTGGCATCTTGAGCACATTATACGCGTAGTGAGAGGCCGCCATGAATTTGGCGAGTGCGGGTCGGCCGAGTATCCCGTTGTAGGGCAAGGGGATATCAGCCACATCGAACGTGACCCTCTCAGTCCTGAAGTTCAGTTTGCTGCCGAACGTCACTGGCAATGTGATCTTCCCCTTAGGCTTGCTCCTTCCCGGATTTATCCCTTGAAAGGCACCAGTTTCTTCGAGCTCGCTGTCGGGGATCTGGAGCTTCTTGAGCACTGCAGAGGAAATCAAATTCAGGCCGGCCCCGCCGTCAACCAGCATCTTCGTGACCTTGAGGTTGCGGATTGTTGGTGAAACCAGCATCGGCAAGCACCCGACCGCAGTGACACGATCAGGGTGGTCCTCAACGTCGAAGATGATGGGCGTGCCAGACCACTTCAGAGGCCTGCGTGCCTCGACGGATGGCTCTGCTGCATTCACTTCTCGCACCAACTGTTTGAGTTGGCGGTGCGAGGTGTGCAGGGAGGCGCCGCCGTCGATGCACAACACTTCTGTCGCCTTCTGGAACTCTTGATCGTCAGCCTCGTCTTCCTCCATCTCTTCATCCTCATCTTCATCTTCGTCTTTGTCGCGGCCGTGGGGAGGCCTGTCTCCTTGCCGCGGCTTGGCCTTGCCGCGGTTCCCTCCCCGGGCGGGAAGCTTCTTGCCGGATCCTCCGCCACCTCCTTGGGCTCTCTCCTTATCGCGGCGCTCATACTCAGCTTTTTGCAGCTCCGCCATCTGCTCTACTTTTTTGCAGGTTTGGAGGTCATGGCCTTTGGTGCGGTGAATCTTGCAATAACGCTTGCCGGAGCTATCCTGCTTGTCGGCGGCTGCTACAGCCTCGCCGGAGTCGTCGGTCTTGGCCTTGTCGGAGCCGCCTCCGTTGCCGGAATGCTCAACAGCTAGCACGTCCTTAGCTTTCCTCTTCCTATTGTTCCGCCTCCGGTTCTTCCTTGCCGGGGCGGCCTCCTCACTGTCAGATCCTTCTGCTCCGGCAATCTCTCCGGGGATTTTCCTCCCCTCCTCAGCTCGTGCACACTTGTCGGCCAGAGCGTAAAGCTTGCTGACATCTCTGATCTTGCACATCGCCATCTCCTCCCTCATCCTGCGGTTACGCACGTTCTGATGAAACGCACTAATAACCGCGGCAGGGTGGACGTCTGGGATGTTGCGTTGCACCTGGCTGAATCTTTGTATATACTTGCGCAGGGGCTCCCCCTCCTTCTGGACGAGCAAGTGGAGGTCACTCTCCTGGCCATGAGGCTTGTGGCCACCCGTGAAGGCGCCGACAAACTGATGGCACAGGTCCGCCCATGAGGAGATGGAGCCGTCCGGCAAGTGCATGAGCCAAGACCTGACGTTGGGCTTGAGTACCAGCGGGAAGTAGTTGGCGAGGATCTTCTCGTCGCGCCCTCCGGCAGCCTGCACCGCGATGGTGTAGATGCTGAGGAACTCCGACGGGTGTATCCTGCCGTCATACTTCTCGGGCACGTCTGGCTTGAAATTCTTGGTTTTGGGCCACTGGACTTGCCGCAACTCGCGGGTGAACGCAGGGCAACCTGCCGCGTACGGCAAGTCGCCTGGTTCTCCGGTTGCGTGCGCGTCGACAGCGGGCCCAGCGCGCTGGTCAGATTGACGTCGCGCTTCTCTCCGGCGCTCGATGCGGGTACGAGCGTCTTCGTGTTGCCGTTCTTGGAGGACGTGGCGTTGATCGCGGCGAGTTCGCGGGTCCGACGACGCGGTGGAGTCGCCGTCGGGGTTGGTCCGGCGAGCCGACGATCTTGGCCTTCGGGGCTGGGAGTGCACAGAGGTGGCGCCCCCAGCGGTCTTGTCGGCGTCGGCTTGCGCCTGGGCGCCTTGCCGGGGCCTCGACGCGCTCGGTCGCCGGGGTTTGTCGCCGTTGGCGAAGCCGATGAGGCTGTAAATGGTCATCCTCCAGTCGTCGATCTTGTGCGGCGCCGGAGGGTAGTCTAGAAGCAACTGGGCTCGGGCCAGCGCTTCCTCTGCTGTCTTGGGTGGCGGTGGTGATGAACGGCGCGAAGAGCGGGAGGTGCTTGGACTCCCAACTGGATTGGGAGGTACCACACCCCGTCTGGGCGACCGTATCTCGCTCGCGCCAGCATGCGGGCGTGCATGCTGACCTCGAGCGTCCCGCGACCCACCAGGTTGGCCTTGTTCCAACGCGAGCACGGTGCTGGGAGCACCGGGGCGTTGTTGACCTTGCACCTCCTAGGAGGGGTGCGGCGTCTGCTCGGTCGCCGACGCTTGCGGGGCCTTGTTTTTGGATCTAGTGACGACACGAGACCCACCGGCGGCGCCCGCTCCTCCGCCGGCGTCCACTCCGCCGCCCGTTTGCTCCGGCGGTGGTGGCAGAACCGACGTAGACGGAGCGGCCACCTCCGAAGGCTTCTTCTTTGGTGGCATGTTGACGATGACGTTGATGTAGTGTGCGTGGAGACCGGATCAGATGCTCACGACCTCGACGCCCCCCTACCTGGCGCGCCAAAGATGTCGGGGCGTGTCTCTGTGGCCTCGAGCACCTATGGGGCACCGGGGGCCCCTTTTGGTTCGGCAAGGGAGCGGGGGTCGTGCGCAGAGCAGATCGAGGTCGGGCGCGCGCGGGGAGACGGGCAATCTTTACCCAGCTTCGGGGCTCTCCGGAGAGATAACACCCCTACTGCTGCTTTGTGTTGTTATTGGATCTGGCTCGAGCGTGCGAGCGTATGGTGGTGCTGTGGGTGTCGAATGGACCGAACCCCTTCTACGTGCGCATGGGCCTCCCTTTTGTAGTCTGAAGGGGGAACCCACAGGTGGCAGCGTAGGAAGAGGGGGTAGAAATGTAAAAGCGCAGGTTGGTACAACAATGCACAACAGTGCCCCTACCTAACTCTGACGGCAGGGGACAAGGGCATTAAATGCCCGTCTGGTCGCCCCAACAGTGCAGGAGGAGTGACCGTAAAGTGAGCCACCGGTTGCCACGATGGCGCCTCTGTCAGCTCCGTTTGCCACCTCGCTCCGCATGGCTGTGTAGCGCCTCGCCACGTGCCCTTGGGATGGCCTTGCGATGACACGTCGCTGTGTGCGCTGGAGTCTGGGTGGCAGCCTTGCCGCGGCAAGTGCCTTGCCGTGGCCCTGTTCTTGCTGTGCCGGCAAGCTTGCCGGCCGCCGGGCCTTGCTGGGGCGCGCGGGGCGCCGCGGCAAGTCTTCTGATGGTGCCCTGGTTGGCCTTCCTGGCAAGCTCTTCTTGCCGGGGCCTTCGTGTTCTTGGCTAGTACTTTGTTCTTGAATGGCAGTAATAAGGAGTGGTGGAGAGCCTTGCCGGGCGTCCGGCAAGCCTCGCCGCGGGGTGCTGCGACTGCCCGTGCACAAGTTCGGGGTACTAAGGTACCCTCCTACTTTAGTACACCGACAACGTTTATCGTCGTGTGTGAGGCCTTCCTCTGCATCCAGCCCCACTTCGGCTTGTGGCTAAAGACCTTCAATGTCAAGCCGAAGGTTGTGAAGGGCAGCCAAGCGGAGTGCGGAGGCGCCATGGTGGGCAAAATGCCCAACATCACTTGGCTCGAGGGTGCCTTCGTGGAATCCATCAAAGGGTGGCATTCGGGCTGGTTCTATATCACCGAGCCGCGTGACCCTAAATGGGCAGCGGTCCCCAAATTCTGATCTGGCATCCCCATGCAGCTCACCTCCTGGAAAGAGAAGGGCTTGCTATGGGGTAATTCGAAAGAGCTGACTGGACTCCAGTCTTGTCTCCAGACCCTGGTGAACAAGAAGCTCAAGCTTGTCAATGTGATCCAGGTCATGCTCGTCCGCCGGATTCCCCCTGCCAGCAACGGGATTTCAATTTGTGGGAGTTTGATCCGGCACAACACCGGACTTTGAACGGGCTCTTCGACACTATGTACGAAGCTGCCTGGAGGGTGCTGTTCAAGGGCGCCGAAGCTTCCGCATCCGCTACCGAAGATCGTGGATTCAGCACGCAGCGTCCGGCTGGCGAGGTAAGCTATGTTATCCTTCATGGGACACTTGCTTTTCATAATTTGACTCTATGCGGGATCTAAACTCCCAATACCTTTAACAGGCCTGGCAGAAGACGTCCGGACAGGTTAACTGTCCGGCTCCCCTTCCAGAGGACCCAGCGGATGCCCGTTTGACAGGGCTGCTGGTCCCGGCACTTTACGTGGTGCCGGAGAAGAAGGCCAAGAAGAAGGCCACGGGAACCCGAAGGAGTTCCCGGCGTCAGGTGGTATCGGACTCATCGTCCGATGACTCCGAGGCGGACTCCTCCCACGAGGACGAGGAGGAGAAGAAAGAGCCCTCTCCCCCAGCGAGGGAGAGAAGAAGAGGAAGGCCTCCCTAACGAGGGAGGCCGAAGGGTCCAAGAAGGGAAGGACCCTTCCCCCGGACTGTTCCGCCAACGTCGGCGACGTCGACGAGGAGTGGCCCTCAAGGGCCAAGCCCCTAGCGAGATCGTAAGTATCCGGACTCCTAGATGATTTACGATTTTTCTTTCTGTCACATAGTGGCTTTCTAATACCGCGTACAACCCTGTAGTCCGCCCAAGGACGATCTTCCCGCTTCGTCGAGCGGGTCCTTGGGCACGTCGGATATGGATTCCCTTCCGACCGCCTCCACCCCCCGTGACGCTGACGACGCCGAGGTGGGATCCCAGGAGGGTACCCACTAGGAGGAGGAGGCTCCGGAGGTGCCGCAGGGCAACCTCTCGGACTTTGCACCGGACTCCGCACCGGAACCTGAAGTGGTTCCGGAGTCCGGCGGGCGGCCCCTTCGTAAGAAGGGCAAGACTGTGACACCGGCGGCCTCTGTCCAACCGGAGGCGCCGGATAACTTGCTGGAGGCGCTCAACGGCGCTTCCATCACAGAAGAACACCGCACTGTCATGAGTGCGGTGATTCAGAAGGTTCAGCTCGCCAAGAGCGGGCTGACCGAAGCCTGCAGCAGCCTTCTAACAGGCTTTGAGGTAAGAATTTTAAGATATGTAATATAATACCGCATAGACAGTAGCCCCTGATGCTCGGTTTGGTGTTCGGAAACAAAAGCCGGACTGAGGATCTAAAAAGATATACACAGGAGTCTGAAAAAATGTGTCAATATGGGATTGCAGGCCACGCTGCTGACCTCTGCCGCATTGACTGCGGAGGTCAATACCTTGAAGCAGAGCCTCAAGCAGTCCGAGAGCGAGCTCGGCCGTGCCAAGAAGCAGCTCGAGGACAAGGAAGGTGAGTAACACCGTATTAAAGTTGTAACTTACAGAAAAGGATTTGGTTGCAAGAGAAATAACAAGGATAACGTGGGTACTGTAGGGGCCACGAACGAGGTGGCGACCCTGAAGGAGGCGGTGTCCGCGGCTGAACGCAATGCGGCCGCGGAACGAGCCGAGCGAGAGAAGCAGGAGGCGCGGGTGGCGGAGGTACAGCAAGAGCTCCAGGCTCTCGTGGAAAAGCACGAGAGTTTGGAGCGTGACTCGAAGACTCGAGAGTCCGAGCTTGCGTCGGCTCTTGAGAGTGCCAAAGCTGCTAAGGCCGATGCCCACAAGGTCCTCCAGGAAATTGAGGATTTGAAGAATATAGCGGCTGGTAAGGCATTCTTCATGCAAAGCAAGCATGTTAAAGTGAATTACATGTTACTTACCCAGATTCGGAGCTCTCCAGGAACGTTCGCAGATCTTCCCCGCAGCGTGTTTGATGCTGCCGCTTTCTACAGAGCCGAGGAGGGGAGCTCGACGGAGAAGGTCTTCTGGTCTCAGTATGCTGAGGTCGAACATCCAGTGCCCCATAGCGACCAGCTGAAGCAGCTGGTCGAGCTCCACAAGGTGGCCGAACAGGCCATGAAGGGCCTCATAGTTCGGCTGTGGCCCCAGGAGGCCATGCCTGGGAGCTACTTCGGCCTGGTGCGGCGGCTGGTGGATGCGTGTCCCTGGGTTGAAGTCGTCAAGCACTCCGCCTGCATTGAAGGTGCCTGTCGGGCCCTTGCCCGTGCAAAGGTGCACTGGGGCAGGATGGATGCTGAGAAGCTCGTGACGGACGCGCCACCGACGGGCAAGGAGTATCGCACGCCCAAGATGTATTATAAGAGTGTCCTGAAGGGTGCCGCATGATTGCGGGTGAGTGCTCCAAAGATGTAATATTTGAGTAGACTCGCATTTTGTTATCCTGTGCACTGAAAACTTTGTTCATATGCGCTAAGCAACGCTTATTGATTTAAAATATTACCTTCTGTGCAGCCGTTTATCAAATCTGAGAAATGGCAAGTCGTCGGCTTCAGCCCCCATGCCACGAGTGCTGGGGTGTTCGGGATAAACTTGAGCGCTCTTGTTCCCATTTTTGGGTCCATCTAGGGAGGCGCTCAACACAACGAACGAGGCAACCAGACTTATAGTGATTGAACACTCTCACTTAGCCATAGAATTCTATAATTTTAAATTTCGGCGAAGCCCCTAGTGTTCGGAAGACCGAATTTGGGGCGCTATCCATGCCTGGGCCGGAGAAAGCCGGTTCCTCGCTCTAAGCGGCATAAGTCTTTAGGGACTCGAAAAAACCTCTCGAACAGCTACCGGCTCTCGCCTCATCATGACGGTCAGTTTTAGCTTTCTCCACTGAGGCGCTCGCCCAGCTCAAATGGGGCGCAATCGCAGTGGTTCTCCTAGTGCTACCTTAGCCGATACAACGGAACGTAAGGTACCAAAACATGGGAGCCGGGCAAACCCAACTATTGACCCAAGACATGATTCAGAGCCGATGCATATAATGCTATAAGTTCGGGGTGCCGCACTTGTGAAAGTGTTCGGACTTATCACACCATAATGTGGGGAACTTAAGCCCCTGGTGTATTTAGCTGTATCAAAGTGTACAGATGCGACATGTCATAAATGAACATATGTATTAGAAAGAAATGCAATTATAGGCAAAAAGCGATGCATTGTTTATTCAAGAGATACTGCCATGAATGTAGAACGATACAAATAGTGCGGTAAGCAAGGGATGGGACTATTAAACATGTCCCCCTCCAGGGGTAGGCTGCGGAATGGTGTATAAAACAGATTTAATGCTCGTAATGGAGACCACCTGGATACTTGTCGTAGCCTTTCTCCTTCCCTGGCTGTTGCATCATGAGTTCGGCAGGTCTACTGCCGGACAGGGCCTCTGGTGAACAGAGTCCTGTGGGTAAGAAAAAAGAAAAATGAAATAGAATGACACACTTGGGAGCCCCTGGTGTGGTTGAGCCGCACTCTGGACCTGTTGTGGTCGTGCCCCTCCCCCTATGCCCATGGTATCTCTAGAGCGTAATGATGTACGCGAAGGACCAGTCTTGCAATTTTGCAAGGGCTGGGGTTGGGGCCGCATGGCTACGCGTTCTCAGAACGTGCCAGGTGGTCTTGTTGTAGGTTACTCCGGGCACGTTTAGCCGTGTCCGGTCGCTTAACGACCGGACTCGAGAATTGCCTTAAGAGGCTGCTCTGTACTTCTGCCGCAAGAGCCGCTGTGTGTTCCTCCGTTCGGAGGGAGCGTTCAGTGTTTCCGTTGACCGTGATGACTCCTCGAGGGCCTGGCATCTTGAGCTTGAGGTATGCGTAGTGCGGCACCGCGTTGAACTTTGCAAACGCGGTCCGTCCGAGCAGAGCATGATAGCCGCTGCGGAACGGAACTATGTCGAAGATTAACTCCTCGCTTCGGAAGTTATCCGGGGATCCGAAGACCACTTCAAGTGTGACTGAGCCTGTACAATTGGCCTCTACACCTGGTATGACGCCTTTCAAGGTCGTCTTTGTGGGTTTAATCCTTGAGGGGTCTATGCCCATCTTGCACACTGTATCCTGATAAAGCAGGTTCAGGCTGCTGCCGCCGTCCATCAGGACTCTGGTGAGGTGAAATCCATCGACGATTGGGTCTAAAACCAATGCGGCGAATCCGCCGTGGCGGATACTGGTGGGGTGGTCCCTTCGATCAAAAGTGATCGGGCAGGAGGACCATGGGTTGAACTTCGGGGCGACTGGCTCCATCGCATATACGTCCCTGAGTGCATGCTTCCGCTCCCTCTTGGGTATGTGGGTTGCGTATATCATGTTCACCGTCCGCACTTGTGGGGGGAAACCTTTCTATCCTCTATTGTTCGGCGTCCGGGTCTCTTCCTCGTCATCGCTATGCAGCCCCTGTCATTGTTTTAGGCAATTAACTTGCATGCCTGCTTGAATACCCAACAATCCCTGTTGGTGTGATTAGCTAGCTTTTCGGGGGTGCCGTGTATCTGGCAAGAGCGGTCGAGTATTCGGTCCAAATTGGACGGACCCGGAGTAGTTCTTTTGAATGGCTTTTTCCGCTGCCTGGGTTTGGAGCCTCTGAATCCGGCGTTGACTGCCGTATCCTCAGTGTTATCGTCATTAACGCGGCGTTTGTTTTTGGTGCGACGCGACCTGCCATTGCGGTCCTTTGTATCCGGACAGCCAGAATTTTTGCTGAGGTTGTTACTGCAGGCTAGCCAGCTGTCCTCTCCGCGCAGAAGCGGGTCATGAGTGATGTGAGGGCTGCCATGGATTTCGGCTTTTCCTGTCCTAGGTGCCGGGCAAGCCACTCATCGCGGATGTTATGTTTGAAGGCTGCGAGGGCCTCTGCATCTGGACAGTCGACGATTTGATTTTTCTTTGTTAAGAACCGTGTCCAGAATTGTCTGGCCGATTTGTCTGGCTGCTGAATTATGTGGCTTAGGTCATCGGTGTCTGGTGGTCGCACATATGTGCCCTGGAAGTTGTCAAGGAATGCGGCTTCCAGGTCCTCCCAACACCCAATTGATTCTGCTGGCAAGCTGTTAAGCCAATGCCGAGCTGGTCATTTAAGCTTGAGTGGGAGATATTTGATGGCGTGAAGATCGTCACCGCGGGCCATGTGGATATGAAGGAGATAGTCCTCGATCCAAACCGCGGGGTCCGTTGTGCCATCATAGGATTCGATATTCACGGGTTTAAACCCTTCGGGGATTTGATGATCCATTACTTCATCTGTGAAGCATAGTGGGTGTGCGGCGCCTCTATATTGGGCTATATCTATGTTCGGCCCGGCCAGACTTGCTGTGTCCAGCGCGACAGTTGTCGTCGCGTATCATGGGGCGCCCACGCGATCCGTAGATCGATCTTGATTGTCTTGCCTTATCCTCCAATATGTCTCGCAAGTCCGGCGCATTCCCCCGTGGCTTCGTACTTTTCGAGCGGTGCCGGGGTACGGTTCTAGTGGAGGGCCTAGAGGCCTCTCTGTCGCGGCCACGAGGTGGTCGGTTAGCCGTATTGTGCGTTGGTGATGCAGGTTTATATGCCTCCTCCTCTAATCGGGGGAGTAGCTTGCGTTTGGGGTAACTTTTGGAGGGGCGTTCGAGTTCATGCTCTTCGGCCGCAAGGACTTCAGTCCATCTGTCAGCTAGCAGATCTTGATCAGCTCTAAGATGTTGCTGCTTTTTGTTTAGGCTGTTTGCCATGGCCATAAGCCTGCGTTTAAAATGCTCTTGTTTGACGGGATCCTCAGGCACGACGAATTCGTCATCGTCGAGGCTTGCCTCGTCTCCGGAGGGAGGTATGTAATTATCATCCTCTACCTCTTCGTCTGCCGCTCTCTCATGAGGGCTAGCTTCTCCGTCCTCCTGTGCTGAATCTTGCTGGAGGGGGTTGTCTTCGGCACTGTCTGGGGTGTTATTATCTCCGGTGCCGGCATCTCCATTCTTGCTGTGGCGGGATTTTGAGCGGCGCCACTGACGCCGGCGCTTAGGCTGTTTCTTGGAGGGGTCTTCCTCTGCTGCTTCCTCGCCATTCCCATCCTTTGGGATGTCCACCATGTATATGTCATATGACGAGGTGGCCTTCCAGTGCCCCGTAGGCGTTGGCTCTTGGTCGTCTCCGGCATCGTCGTCCATACCGTCGATGTCTTCGGAGTCGTAGTCTAGCATGTCGGTTAGATCATCGATAGTGGCTACAAAGTGGGTGGTGGGTGGGCTTTGAATTTCTTCGTCGTCCGCATCCCAACTGTCCTGACCGTAGTTCGGCCAGGGCTCTCCTGATAACGAGAGATACTTTAGCGAATTCAGGATGTTGCCGAAACGTGAGTGTTGAAAGATGTCTGCGGCGGTGAACTCCATGATCGGTGCCCAATCGGATTCGATTGGAGGGGGCGCGGGAGGTTCGGAGTCCGGCGAGGAGTCCGGCACCTCGGAGTCACGAGCCTCACAAGGGACAAGGTCGGTATTTGGCTCCATCGCCGTAGATGTAGCAGCCCCCGAGGCGGTGTCTAGCCACCCATCCTCGATCTGCGCAGCCGGCTTCGAATTGAGGATCGGAGCGGACTCATGTGCGGCCTCCAGGGAACTGTCCGGCAGCAGAGCTAAGTCATGCCCATCGTGGCAGTGCGACGCGCTCGGCTGTGGCTCGAATCCACCGAAGATCAAGTCTCCGCGTATGTCAGCCATGAAGTTCAGACTTCCAAATCTGACCTGACGGCCAGGGGCGTAGCTTTTGATCTGCTCCAGATGGCCAAGCGACTTGGCCCGCAGTGCAAAGCCACCGATTACGAAGATCTATCCGGGGAGAAAAGTCTCACCCTGGACTGCGTCGTTGCTAATGATCGAAGGAGCCATCGGGCCTATATGCGACGGCACAGAGGAACTCTCAATCAAAGCACCAATGTCGGTGTCAAAACCGGTGGATCTCGGGTAGGGGGTCCCGAACTGTGCGTCTAGGCAGATGGTAATAGGAGACAAGGGACACGATGTTTTTACCCAGGTTCGGGCCCTCTCGATGGAGGTAAAGCCCTACTCCTGCTTGATTGATATTGATGATATGGGTAGTACAAGAGTGGATCTACCACGAGATCAAGGAGGCTAAACCCTAGAAGCTAGCCTATGGTATGATTGTTGTTGTTGTGTCCTACGGACTAAAACCCTTCGGTTTATATAGACACCGAAGAGGGCTAGTGAGGGAGTCCTGGACTAGGGGGTGTCCGGACAGCCGGACTATCATCGTCCGCCGGACTCCAAGACTACGAAGATACAAGATTGAAGACTCCGTCCCGTGTCCGGATGGGACTTTCCTTGGCGTGGAGGGCAAGCTTGGCGATACGGATATGTAGATCTCCTACCATTGTAACCGACTCTATGTAACCCTAGCCTCCTCCGGTGTCTATATAAACCGGAGGGCTTTAGTCCGTAGGACAACATACATTACAACAATCATACCATAGGCTAGCTTTAGGGTTTAGCCTCCTTGATCTCGTGGTAGATCCACTCTTGTACTACCCATATCATCAATATTAATCAAGCAGGACATAGGGTTTAACCTCCATCGAGAGGGCCCGAACCTGGGTAAAATATCGTGTCCCTCGTCTCCTGTTACCATCCGCCTGGACGCACAGTTCGGGACCCCCTACCCGAGATCCGCCGGTTTTGACACCGACATTGGTGCTTTCATTGAGAGTTCCTCTGTGTCGTCACCGATAGGCTTGATGGCATCTACAACCAACGACGCTGTCCTGGGCGAGACTTTTCTCCCCAGACAGATCTTCGTGTTCGGCGGCTTCGCACTGCGGGCTAATTCGCTTGTCCATCTGGAGCAGATCGAAAGCTACGCCCCTGGCCGTCAGGTCAGATTCAGAAGTCTAAACTTCACGGCCGATGTCTGCAGAGACTTGATCTTCGACGGACTCGAGCCACAGCCAAGCGCGCCGCACTGTTACGATGGGCATGATCTAGCTCTGCTGCCGGACAGTGCCTTGGTGGCTGCACATGAATCCGCTTCGGCCTTTAGTCCGGAGCCGATCGCCCAGACCGAGGATCGGTGGATAGACGCCGCCTCGGGGGCTTCAACTTCCACGGCGATGGAGCCGAACATTAATCTTGTCCCCCGCGAAACTAGTGATTCCGAGGTGCCGAACTCCTTGCCGGACTCCGAACCTCCCGCACCCCTACCAATCGATTCGGATTGGGCGCCGGTTATGGAATTCACCGCCGCGGACATCTTCCAACACTCGCCTTTTGGCGACATCCTAAATTCGCTAAAGCATCTCTCGTTATCGGGAGAATCCTGGCCGGACTATGGCCAGGATGGTTGGGGTACGGACGACGAAGAAATTCAGAGCCCACCCACCACCCACTTTGTAGCCACTGTCGACGATCTAACCGACATGCTAGACTACGACTCCGACGACATCGATGCTATGGACGACGATGCCGGAGACGAACAGGAACCAGCGCCTATAGGGCACTGGAAGACCACCTCGTCATACGACATATATATGGTGGACACCCCAAAAGACGGGGACGGCGAAGAAGCAGCGGAGGCGGACTCTTTAAAGAAGCAGCCCAAACGCCGGTGTCAGTGGCGCCGATCTAAATCCCGCCACAGCAAGAATGGAGATTCCGGCACAGGAGATAATAATACCCCAGAGAGTGCCGAAGACAATCCCCTCCAGCAAGACTCAGCGCAGGAGGATGCAGAAGCAAGCCCTCACGAGAGGGCGGCAGACGAAGAGGTTGAGGATCATAACTATATGCCTCCCTCCGAAGACGAAGCAAGCCTCAACGATGACGAATTCGTCGTACCTGAGGATCCCGTCGATCAAGAGCATTTCAAGCGCAGGCTTATCGCCATAGCAAACAGCCTAAAGAAAAAGCAGCAACAGCTTCAAGCTGATCAGGAACTGCTGGCCGATCGATGGACCGAGGTCCTCGCGGCCGAAGAGTATAAACTCGAACGCCCCTCCAAAAGCTACCCAAGACGCAAGCTGCTCCCCCGATTAGAGGAGGAAGCATACATACCTCCATCACCAGCGCACGATATGGCTGACCGACCACCCCGTGGTCGTGACAGAGAGGCATCCATGCCCCCAGCCAAGACCGTACCCCGGCATCGCTCCAAAAGTACGAAGCCAAGAGGGAACGCGCCGGACTTGCGAGACATATTGGAGGACAAAGCAAGGCAATCCAGATCCATCTACGGATCACGTGGGCGCCCCACGACCCATGACGAATACCGTCGCGCCGGATACAATAACCCCGGCCGGGCCGAACACAGCAGACAGCGCTCTCTCGAGCTGCGTCGTGATATTGCTCAATACAGAGGCGCCGCACACCCGCTATGCTTCACTAACGAAGTAATGGATCATCAAATCCCCGAAGGGTTTAAACCCGTAAACATCGAATCTTACGATGGCACAACAGACCCCGCGGTTTGGATCGAAGATTATCTTCTCCACTTCCATATGGCCCGCGGCGACGATCTCCATGCCATCAAGTATCTCCCACTCAAGCTTAAAGGACCAGCTCGGCATTGGCTAAACAGCTTGCCCGCAGAGTCAATTGGGTGCTGGGAAGACCTGGAAGCTGCATTCCTCGACAACTTCCAGGGCACGTATGTGCGACCACCAGATGCCGATGACCTAAGCCACATTATTCAGCAGCCAGACGAATCGGCCAGACAATTCTGGACACGGTTCTTGACAAAGAAAAACCAAATCGTCGACTGTCCGGATGCAGAGGCCCTTGCTGCCTTCAAACATAACATTCGGGACGAATGGCTAGCCCGGCACCTGGGGCAGGAAAAGCCGAAATCCATGGCAGCCCTCACATCATTAATGACCCGCTTTTGCGTGGGAGAGGACAGCTGGCTAGCTCGCAGCAACAATCTCCGTAAAAATTCTGGCAGTCCGGATACTAAGGACAACAATGGCAGGTCACGTCGAAACAAAAACAAACGCCACATTAACGACGACGATAAGGAGGATACGGCAGTCAACGCCGGATCCCGAGGCTCTAAACCCGGTCAGCGGAAGAAGCCATTCAAAAGAACCACTTCGGGTCCGTCCAATTTGGACCGAATACTCGACCGCTTATGCCAGATACATGGCACCTCTGAAAAACCAGCTAATCACACTAATAGAGATTGCTGGGTGTTCAAGCAGGCAGGCAAGTTAATTGCCGAAAACAATGACAAGGGGCTAAACAGCGACGACGAGGAAGAGACCCGACCGCCGAACAATAGAGGACAGAAGGGTTTCCCCCACAAGTGCGGACGGTGAACATGATTTACGCGACCCATATAACCAAGAGGGAGAGGAAACGCGCACTAAGGGACGTCTATGTGATGGAGCCAGTCGCCCCGAAGTTCAATCCATGGTCTTCTTGTCCGATCACTTTCGATCGAAGAGACCATCCGACCAGCATACGCCATGGCGGATTTGCCGCATTGGTTTTAGACCCAATCGTCGATGGATTTCACCTCACGAGAGTCCTTATGGACGGCGGTAGTAGCCTGAACCTGCTTTATCAGGATACAGTGCACAAAATGGGCATAGACCCCTCAAGGATTAAACCTACAAAGACAACCTTTAAAGGTGTCATACCAGGAGTGGAAGCCAACTGTACAGGCTCAGTCACACTGGAAGTGGTCTTCGGATCCCCGGATAATTTCTGGAGCGAGGAGTTAATCTTCGACATAGTCCCGTTTCGCAGCGGCTATCACGCTCTGCTCGGACGAACCGCGTTTGCAAAATTCAACGCGGTGCCGCATTATGCATACCTCAAGCTCAAGATGCCAGGCCCTCATGGAGTCATCACGGTCAACGGGAATACAGAACGCTCCCTCCGAACGGAGGAAAACACAGCGGCTCTCGCGGCAGAAGTATAGAGCAGCCTCTTAACGCAATTCTCGAGTCCGGCCGTTAAACAGTCGGATACAGCAAAACGCGCCCGAAGCAATACCAACCAAGACCACCTGGCGCGATCAGAGCACGCGTAGCAATGCGGCCCCAACCCTCGCCCGCGCATGATCGCAAGAATAACACTCCGCGTACATCATTACGCTTTGGAGATACCATGGGCACAGGGGAAGGGGCACGATCGCAATGGATCCAGAGTGCGGTTCGACCACACCAGGGGCTCGCAAGTGTGCCCCCTTTTTTTATTTTTTTATTTTCCTTCTTTATGTACACAGGACTCCGTTAACCAGAAGCCCTGTCCGGCGGCGAACCTGCCAAACTCATGATGCAACAGTCAGGGACTAAAGAAGGCTGCGACGAACACTCAGGTGGTCTCAATTATGAGCATTAAATTCGATTATATACACCAAGTCCGCAGCTCACGCCTGGAGGGGGACATGTTTACTTAGTCCAAATCCCTTGCTTACCGCACTATTTGTATCAGTCCGCATTCATAGCAGACTTTCTTTCATAAATAATGCAGCACCTTTTTGACTGCAATTGCATTACCTTATATATATATGCTCATTATATGACATCTTGCACCCGTATATTTTGGTACGGCCTAATACGCCAGGGGCTTATGTTCCCCACTCTATGGTTTGATAAGTCCGAACACTTTCATAAGTGCGGCACCCCGAACTTATAGCATTATATGAATCAGCTCCGAATCATGTCTTGGGTCAATAGTTGGGTTTGCCCGGCTCCCACGTTTTGGTGCCTTACGTTCCGTTTTGTCGGCTAAGGTGGCACTGGGAGAACCACTGCGATTGCGCCCCGGTTGAGCCGGGCGAGCGCCTCAGTGGAGAAAGCTAAAACTGACCGGCATGATAAGGCGAGAGACTGGTCGCTGTTCGAGAGGTTTTTTCGGGTCCTTAAAGACTCACGCCGCTTCGAGCGAAGTTCCAGACAATGTCCGACGAAGGCGTGGATAGCGCCCCGGATTCGGTCTTCCGAATACCAGGGGCTTCGCCGAAATTTAAAATTATAGAATTCTATGGCTAAGTGAGAGTGTTCAAGCATTATAAGTCCGGTTGCCTTGTTCGTTGTGTTGAGCGCCTCCCTAGATGGACCCAAAAATGGGAACAAGAGTGCTCAAGTTTATCCTGAACACCCCAGCACCCGTGGCTTGGGGGCTGAAGCCAACGACTTGCCATCTCTCAGATTTTATAAACGGCCGCACAGAAGGTAATATTTCAAATTAAAAAAGCGTTGCTCAAAGTGCACATGAACAAAGTTTCGGCGCACAGGATAATACATAGCAAGTTCACTCAAAGATTACATTTCTGGGGCACTCATCCGCAATATCGCGGGCTCCCTTCAGGACAGTTTTATAATACATTTCGGGCGTGCGATACTCCTTGCCCAGTGGCGGTGGGTCTGTGAGAAGCTTCTCCGCATCCAACCTGCCCCAATGCACCTTTGTGCGGGCGAGGGCCCGGCGAGCACCTTCAATACAGGCGGAGCGCTTGATGACCTCCACCCAGGGGCATGCATCCACCAGTCGCCGCACGAGGCCGAAGTAGCTCCCAGGCATGACCTGTTCAGGCCACAGCCGGACTATAAGGCCCTTCATGGCCTCCTCAGCTACCTTGTGGAGTTCGACCAGCTGCTTCAGCTGGTCGCTTGGGGGCACCGGATGGCCGACCTCAGCGTACTGAGACCAGAAGACCTTCTCCGTCGAGCTCCCCTCCTCGCCACGATAGAATGCGGCGGCATCAGACGCACTACGTGGCAGATCTGCAAACGCCCCTGGAGAGCTCCGAATGCGGGTAAGTGTCAGGTAGTTTACATTAACATGCCTGCTTTGCATGAAAAATGCCTTACCCGCCGCTATCTTCTTTATATCTTCAACCTCCTGAAGGGCCTTATGGGCCTCGGCCTTGGCGGACTTGGCACTTTCGAGAGCCGAGGCAAGCTCGGACTCTCGAGTCTTGGAGTCACGCTCCAAACTCTCATGCTTCTCCATGAGAGCCTGGAGCTCTTGCCGAACTTCCGCCACCCGTGCCTCCTTCAGGGTTGCCACCTCGTTAGTGGCCCCTGCAATACCCATATTATCCTTGTTAACTTTATTGCAACCAAAATCCTTTTCTATAAGGTAACTATTCAAAGTGGTGTTACTCACCTTCTTTGTCCTCGAGCTGCTTCTTCGCATGGCCGAGCTCTCGCTCGGACCGCTCGAGATCCTGCTTCAGCACATCGACCTCCGCCGTTAGTGCGGCAGAGGTCAGCAGCGCAACCTGCAAACCCATATTGACATATTTTAAGCAACCCTGCGTATATCTTGTTAGATCCTCAGTCCGGCTTTTTCTTTCCGAACACCGAACTGAGCATCAGGGGCTACTGTCTATGCGGTATTACACTACATAAATTTAACTTCTTACCTCAAAGCCTGTTAGAAGGCTGCTGCAGGCTTCGGTCAGCCCGCTCTTGGCGAGCTGAACCTTCTGAATCACCGCACCCATGATAGTGTGGTGTTCTTCTTCGATGGAAACGCCTTTAAGCGCCTCCAACAAGTTATCCGGCGCCTCCGGTTGGACGGAGGTCGCCGGTGTCACGGTCCTGCCCTTCTTTCGAAGGGACCGCCCGCCGGACTCTGGAACCACTGCGGGTTCCGATGTAGAGTCCGGCACAAAGTCCGGGAGGCAACCTGACGGCGCCTCCGGAGCCTCCTCCTGATGGGTCCCTCTCTGGGATCCCACCTCAGCATCCTCACCGGCGCGGGGGGTAGTGGCCGTCGGAAGTGAATCCACATCCGACGGGGCCAAGGACCCGCTTGATGAAGCGGGGAGATCATCGTCAGCCGGACTACGGACAGAATGCGGCGTTAGAAGGACACTACGCGACACGAAAGAAATTGCATATCAAGGATCCGGATACTTACGATCTTGCCGGACGCCTGGCCCTTGGAGGCCACTCATCCTCGCCAACTGTGGTGTTGGCGAAACGGTCCGGGGGGATAGTTCTCCCCCTCTTGGACCCTTCGGCCTCCCCTATTGGGGAAGCCTTCCTCTTCTTCTCTCCCTCTTCCGGGAGAGAGTCCTCCTCCTCCTCGTCGTCTTCGGGGGAGGAGTCCGCCTCGTTGTTGGACACCTGATTGCGGGAACTCTTTTGAGTCCCCGCGGCCACCTTCTTGGCCTTCTTCTCCGGCACCACATGCGGTGCCGGAACCAGCAGCCCTGCTAAACGGGCGTCCACTGGGTCTTCTGGCATGGGAGCCGGGCTGATAAGCTGCTTGGCCTTCTCCATCCATTCCTGTCAAAGGAAAAGAAAGAATGAAACCCTCTTATAATCAATTCAATTACTACAAAGTGTCCCGTAATGGGGTTGAATCACTTACCTTGTCAGTTGGATGCTGCGAGCTAAATCCGCGATCTTCCGTCGTGGATGCGGGGGCTTCGACGCCCTTAAACAGCACCCTCCAGGCGCCTTCGTATGTCGTATCGAAGAGCCCGCTCAGCGCCTGGAGCTGTTCCGGATTGAACTCCCACAGATTGAATGCTCGTTCTTGGCATGGGAGAATCCGGCGGATGAGCATGACTTGGACCACATCGACGAGCCTAAGCTTATTGCTCACCAGCTTCTGGATGCAGGCTCGGAGTCCCGTCACCTCCTTCGGATTGCCCCACAGCAAGCCCTTCTCTTTCCAGGAGGTGAGCTGCGTGGGGACGCCAGATCTAAACTCGGGGGCCGCCGCCCATGTGGGCTTGCGCGGCTCGGTGATGTAGAACCACCCCGATTGCCACCCCTTGACAGAGTCCATGAAGGCCCCTTCGAGCCAAAGGACGTTGGGCAATTTACCCAACATGGCGCCTCCGCATTCCGCTTGCGTGCCCTTCACAACCTTCGGCTTGACGTTGAAGGTCTTGAGCCACAGGCCGAAGTGGGGCCGGATGCAGAGGAAGGCCTCGCACACGACGATAAACGCCGAGATGTTGAGGATGAAGTTCGGCGCCAGATCGTGGAAATCCAGGCCGTAGTAGAAGATGAGCCCCCGGACGAATGGATGGAGTGGAAAGCCCAGTCCGCGGAGGAAGTGGGGAAGGAAGACGACCCTCTCGTGAGGCCCAGGGGTAGGGATGAGCTGCCCCTCGTCGGGCAGCCGATGCGCGATATCGCCGGAGAGGTATCCGGCGCTGCGCAGCTTGGTGATGTGCTCCTCCTTAGTGGTGGAGGCCAACCACTTGCCTCCCGCTCCGGACATATTCGGAGAAGGTCGAGGCGAGATGCGCGAGCTTGGGCGTTGGAGCTTGAGTGCGCGGAGATGGATAAGCAAAGGAGGAAGAAGGCATAGGTGAGAAGGTAAATCCTTATCCCTTATATATAGGCGGACGAAACTGTGCGTTCCCCACCGGCCTGGTAAAACTCGTTTATCTCCCAAGCGCCACCATCTATGGCGCGGTTGGGTTACCCACGTCCGTATTGATGAGAATCCCGGAATAAGGGGAACACGATCTCTGCTTCGACAAGACGTGCCAAGGAAACCGCTTCGCTAAACGTGCTGAGGTGGTATAAAGTAAAAAAAGATTCAAACAGTGGCTTCGTAGCAGTGTGATGTCACGCCGCATAATACGTCAGCAGATTGGACTGGTGTACATTTTATTCTCTCTACGGTGGAATGTGGAATTTATTTTGCAGAGCCGGACACTATCCAGGTGTTCATGATCTTCTCTGGATTATTCAAGGGAGGAACCCGCCTTGCAATGCCGAACATTATGCGCGCCGGACTTATCGTCATTGAAGCCTGGTTCAGGGGCTACTGAGGGAGTCCTAGACTAGGGGGTGTCCGGACAGCCGGACTATCATCGTCCGCCGGACTCCAAGACTACGAAGATACAAGATTGAAGACTCCGTCCCGTGTCCGGATGGGACTTTCCTTGGCGTGGAAGGCAAGCTTGGCGATATGGATATGTAGATCTCCTACCATTGTAACTGACTCTGTGTAACCCTAGCCTCCTCCTGTGTCTATATAAACCGGAGGGCTTTAGTCCGTAGGACAACATACATTACAACAATCATACCATAGGCTAGCTTTAGGGTTTAGCCTCCTTGATCTCGTGGTAGATCCAGTATTGTACTACCCATATCATCAATATTAATCAAGCAGGACATAGGGTTTTACCTCCATCGAGAGGGCCCGAACCTAGGTAAAACATCGTGTCCCTCGTCTCCTGTTACCATCCGCCTGGACGCACAGTTCGGGACCCCCTACCCGAGATCCGCCGGTTTTGACACCGACAGCTAGGGTTACAAAGAGTCGGTTACAATGGTAGGAGAACTACATATCCGTATCGCCAAGCTTGCCTTCCACGCTAAGGAAAGTCCCATCCGGACACGGGACGAAGTCTTCAATCTTGTATCTTCGTAGTCTGGGAGTCCGGCCGATGATGATAGTTCGGCTATCCGGCCACCCCCTAGTCCAGGACTCCCTCACCCGGCAAGGGTCTCGCCATGGCGCACTGTCTTGCCGGGGGTCTTGTGGGTTTCTTTGGTAAGAATCTTGACGAGGATTGTTGCCTTCCAATCCTCATCTGATCTTGAATATTCTTTGTCTTAGAAAGATCTGCATGCCACAATGGAGGTGCCTCCCGAGCCCTGGCCCAACGTAGTTGATGGTGTCGGAGACCGTGGGTTCGAGGGTGGCTCACTTCGCTGGTGTGGGCGAGCCGCCCCGGCAAGGGCCTTGCCGGGGCTGCTGAGGCTGCCCCGGCAAGGGTCTTGCCGGGGAAACCTACTTCGTCCATCTGCATTTTATGTCCTTGGTCCTTGATGCTGCCTCGTTTGTCTCGGCTTCTCTCCAGCGTCCCTCCTTTGCCCTACTATGCGCGGCCGTGGCGCATGGCTCTGGCTGCCCATGCACAAGTAAAGGGGTCAAAAGGAGAGCCCCTACTTTTGTACACCGACACGGAACATAGCCTTCAAATGTAACAATCTTTATGTATCGACCATTTCGAGACTCCTCGTCACGTCCGTGATCTCATCCGGGTCTCCGAACAAACTTCGGTCAGCAAAAACACATAACTCATAATACAAATCGTCATCAAACGTTAAGCGTGCGGACCCTATGGGTTCGAGAACTATGTAGACATGATCGAGACACATCTCCGGTCGATAACCAATAGCGGAACTTGGATGCTCATATTGGCTCCTACATATTCCACGACTAAGTCCTTACGCTAGGACATCTGCCGTGACAAATCCACGACAATCGGTATGTTACTTGAGCGAGATTCGATCGTCGTTATCTTCATACCTAGTTCATTCCCATTTCCGGCAACTCTCTTTACTCGTTCTGGAATGCTTCATCCCACAACTAACTCATTAGTCACATTGCTTGCAAGGCTTATAGTGATGAGCATTACCGAGAGGGCCTAGAGATACCACTCTGATACATGGAGTGACAAATCGTATTCTCGATCTATGCCAACCCAACAAACACCTTCGGAGACACCTGTAGAGCATCTTTATAATCACCCAGTTACGTTGTGATGTTTGATAGCACACAAGGTGTTCCTCCAGTATTCGGGAGTTGCATACTCTCATAGTCCGAGGAACATGTATAAGTCATGAAGAAAGTAGTAGCAATGAAATTGTAACGATCATAATGCTAAGCTAACGGATGGGTCTTGTCCATCACATCATTCTCCTAATGATGTGATCCCATTCATCAAATGACAACACATGTCTATGGTTAGGAAACATAACCATCTTTGATTAACGAGTTAGTCAAGTAGAGGCATACTAGGGACACTCTGTTTTCTCTATGTATTCACACATGTACTAAGTTTCCGGTTAATACAATTCTAGCATGAATAATAAACATTTATCATGATATAAGGAAATATAAATAACAACTTTATTATTGCCTCTAGGGCATATTTCCTTCAGTCTCCCACTTGCACTAGAGTCAATAATCTAGTTCACATCGCCATGTGATTTAACACCAATAGTTCATACCTGTATGTGATTAACATCCATAGTTCACATCGCCATGTGACCAACAACCAAAGGGTTTACTAGAGTCAATAATCTAGTTCACATCACTATATGATTAACACCCAACGAGTACAAAGGTGTGATCACGTTTTGCTCGTGAGAGAAGTTTAGTCAAGGGGTCTGACACATTCAGAGTCGTATGTATTTTGCAAATTTTTCTATGTCTACAATGCTCTGCATGGAGCTACTGTAGCTAATTGCTCCCACTTTCAATATGTATCCAGATTGATACTTAGAGTCATCTGGATCGGTGTAAAAGCTTGCATCGATGTAACTCTTTACGACATACTCTTTATCACCTCAATAACCGAGAAACATTTCCTTAGTCCTCTTAGGTAAAGAAGGATAACTTTGACCGCTATACAGTGATCCACTCCTGGATCACTATCGTACCCCCTTGCCAAACTCATAGCAAGGCACACAACTAGTCTGGTACATAGCATGGCATACTTTATAGAACCCATGATTGAGGCATAGGGAATGACTTTCATTCTCTTTCTATTTTCTACCGTGGTCAGGCTTCAAGTCTTACTCATCTTTACACCTTGTAATACAGGCAAGAACTCCTTCTTTGACTGATCCATTTTGAACTCTTTCAAAATCTTGTCAAGGTATGTACTCATTGAAAAAACTTATCAAACATCTTGATCTATCTCTATAGATCTTGATGCCCAATATGTAAGCAGCTTCACCGAGGTCTTTCATTGAAAAACTCTTATTCAAGTATCCCTTTATGCTATCCATAAATTCTATATCATTTCCAATCAACAATATGTCATCCACATATAATATTAGAAATGCTACAGAGCTCCCACTCACTTTCTTGTAAATACAGGCTTCTCCAAAAGTCTGTATAAAACTGTATGCTTTGATCAACTCATCAAAGCATATATTCCAACTCCGAGATGCTTGCACCAGTCCATAGATGGATCGGCGGAGCTTGCACACCTTGTTAGTACCTTTAGGATCGACAAAACCTTCTGGTTGCATCATATACAACTCTTCTTTAAGAAATATCCTATTTAAGGAATGCAGTTTTGACATCCATTTGCCAGATTTCATAAAATATGGCAACTGCTAACATGATTCAGATGGATTTAAGCATCGCTATAGTTGAGAAAATCTCATTGTAGTTAACACCTTGAACTTGTCGAAAACCTTTTGTGACGAGACAAGCTTTGTACATAGTAACACTACTATTAGCGTCTGTCTTCCTCTTGAAGATCCATTTATTTTCTATGGCTTGCTGATCATCGGGCAATTCCGCCAAAGTCAACACTTTGTTCTCATACATGGATCCCATCTCAAATTTCATGGCCTCAAGCCATTTCGTGGAATCTGGGCTCATCATCGCTTCCTCATAGTTTGTAGGTTCATCATGGTCTAGTAACATGAATTCCAGAATAGTATTACCGTACCACTCTGGTGCGGACCGTACTCTGGTTGACCTATGAGGTTTGGTAGTAACTTGATTTAAAGTTTCATGATCATCATCATTAGCTTCCTCGCTAATTGGTGTAGGAATCACTGGAACTGATTTCTATGATGAACTACTTTCCAATTCAGGAGAAGGTACAATTACCTCATCAAGTTCTACTTTCCTCCCACTCACTTCTTTCGAGAGAAACTCCTTCTCTAGAAAGGATCCATTCTTAGCAACGAATATCTTGCCTTTGGATATGTGATAGAAGGTGTACCCAACAGTTTCCTTTGCGTATCTATGAAGATGCATTTCTCCGATTTGGGTTCGAGCTTATCAGGTTGAAGCTTTTTCACATAAGCATTGCAGCCCCAAACTTTAAGAAACAACAACTTTGGTTTCTTGCCAAACCACAGTTCATAAGGCATCGTCTCAACGAATTTTGATGGTGCCCTGTTTAAAGTGAATGCAGCTGTCTCTAATGCATAACCCCAAAACGATAGTGGTAAACCGGTAAGAGACATCATGGATCGCACCATATCGAATAAAGTGCGGTTACGATGTTCGGACACACCATTATGCTGTGGTGTTCCAGGTGGCGTGAGCTGTGAAACTATTCCACATTGTTTTTAAATGAAGGCCAAACTCGTACTCAATTATTCTCCTCCACGATCAGATTGTAGAAACTTTATTTTGTTTGTACGATGATTCTCCACTTCACTCTAAAATTCTTTGAAATTTTCAAATGTTTCAGACTTGTGTTTCATTAAGTAGATATACCCATATATACTCAAATCACGTGCGAAGGTCAGAAAATAATGATACCTGCCCCGAGCCTCAACACTTATCGGACCGCATACATCGGTATGTATTATTTCCAATAAGTCATTAGCTTGTTCCATTATTCCGGAGAACGGAGTTTTAGTCATCTTGCCCATAAGGCACAGTTTGCAAGTATCAAGTGATTCATAATCAAGTGATTCCAAAAGCCCATCAGCATGGAGTTTCTTCATGTGCTTTACACCAATATGACCTGAACGGCAGTGCCACAAGTATGTTGCACTATCATTATCAACTTTGCATCTTTTGGCATCAATATTATGAATATGTGTATCACTACGATCGAGATTCAATAAACCATTAACATTGGGTGCATGACCATAGAAGGTTTTATTCATGTAAATAGAATAACAATTATTCTCTGTTTTAAAATTGTATTGCAATAAGCATGATCTAATCATATTCATGATTTAACACAAACACCAAATAACATTTATTTAGTTTCAACTCTAATCCCGAAAGTATAGGGGGTGTGCGATGATGATCATATCAATCTTGGAACCACTTTCAACATACATCATCACTTCACCCTCAACTAGTCTCTATTTATTCTGCAACTCCTGTTTCGAGTTACTAATCTTAGCAACCGAACAAGTATCAAATACCCAGGGGCTACTATGAACACTAGTAAGGTACACATCAATAATCTGTATATAAAATATACCTTTGTTCACTTTGCCATCCTTCTTATCCGCCAAATGTTTGGGGTAGTTCCGCTTCTAGTGACCATTTCCTTTGCAGTAGAAGCACTCAGTTTCAGGCTTGGGTCCAGCTTTGGGTTTCTTCACGGGAGTGACAACTTCCTTGCCATTCTTCTTGAAGTTCGCTTTCTTTCCCTTTGCCCTTTTTCTTGAAACTAGTGATCTTGTTCAATCATCAAGACTTGATGCTTTTTCTTGATTTATACCTTTGTTGATTTCAGCATCACGAAGAGCTCGGGAATCGCTTTTGTCATCCCTTGCATATTATAGTTCATCACAAAGTTCTAGTAACTTGGTGATGGTGACTAAAGAACTCTGTCAATCACTATCTTATCTGGAAGATTAACTCCCACTTGATTGAAGCAATTGTAGTACCCAGACAATCTGAGCACATGCTCACTGCTTGAGCTATTCTCATCCATCTTTTAGCTATATAACTTGTTGGAGACTTCATACCTCTCAACTCAGGCATTTACTTGAAATATTAACTTCAACTCCTAGAACATATCATATGGTCCATGACGTTCAAAACGTCTTTGAAGTCCCGATTCTAAGCCGTAAAGCATGGTGCACTAAACTATCAAGTAGTCATCATATTGAGCTAGCCAAACGTACATAACGTCTACATCCGCTCCTGCAATAGGTGTGTCACCTAGCGGTGCATCAAGGACATAATTGTTCTGTGCAGCAATGAGGATAAACCTCAGATCACAGACCCAGTCCGCATCATTGCTACTATCATCTTTCAACTTAGTTTTCTCTAGGAACATATAAAAACGTAGGGAAGCTACAACGCGAGCTATTGATCTACAACATAATTTGCAAAATACTATCAGGACTAAGTTCATGATAAATTAAAGTTCAATTAGTCATATTACTTAAGAACTCCCACTTAGATAGACATCCCTCTAGTCATCTGAATGATCACGTGATCCATATCAACTAAACCATGTCTGATCATCATGTGAGATGGAGTAGTTTTGAATGGTGAACATCACTATGTTGATCATATCTACTATATGATTCACGCTCGACCTTTCGGTCTCCAGTGTTCCGAGGCCATATCTGCATATGCTAGGCTCGTCAAGTTTAACCCAAGTATTCTGCATGTGCAAAACTGGCTTGCACCCATTGTATGTGAACGTAGAGCCTATCACACCCGATCATCACATGGTGTCTCAACACGAAGAACTGGCGCAACGGTGCATACTCAGAGAGAACACTTATACCTTGAAATTTTAGCAAGGGATCATCTTATAATGCTACCTCCGTACTAAGCAAAATAAGAAGCATAAAAGATAAACATCACATGCAATCAAAATATGTGACATGATATGGCCATCATCATTTTGTGCCTTTGATCTCCATCTCTATTGTCATCGTCACCGGCATGACACCATGATCTCCATCATCTTGATCTCTATCAATGTGTCATCACATGGTCTCTTGCCAACTATTCGTTTTGCAACTATTGCTATCGCACAACGATAAAGTAAAGCAATTATATGGCGCTTGCATCTTATGCAATAAAGAGACAACCATAAGGCTCCTGCAAGTTGCCGATAACTTTAACAAAACATGATCATCTCATACAACAAATTATATCACATCATGTCTTGACCATATCACATCACAACATGCCCTGCAAAAACAAGTTAGACGTCCTCTACTTTGTTGTTGCAAGTTTTACGTGGCCGCTACGGGCTTCTAGCAAGAACCGTTCTTACCTATGCATAAAAACCACAACGATTTTTTGTCAAGTGTGCCGTTTTAACCTTCAACAAAGACCGGTCATAGTCAAACTTTATTCAATTAAAGTTGGAGAAACAGACACTCGCCAGCCACCTGTGTGCAAAATCACGTCGGTAGAACTAGTCTCATGAACGCGGTCATGCAATGTCACTCTGGGCCGCTTCATCCAACAATACCGCTGAATCAAAGTAAGACGTTGGTGGTAAGTAGTATGACTATTATCTCCCACAACTCTTTGTGTTCTACTCATTCATATACCATCTACACATAGACTTGGCTCGGATGCCACTATTGGGGAACGTAGTAATTCAAAAAAAATTCCTACGATCATGCAAGATCTATATAGGAATAGACGGGAGAGTGTGTCCATGTACCCTCGTAGACCGAAAGCAGAAGCGTTTAATAACGCTATTGATGTAGTCGAATGTCTTCACGATCCAACCGATCAAGGTACCAAACGTACGGCACCTCCGTATTCAGCACACATTCAGCATGATGACGTCCCTCGAGCTCTTGATCCAGTTGAGGATGTGGGAGGGTTCTGTCAGCACGACGGCGTGGCGACGGTGTTGATGATGTTACCGACGCAGGGCTTCGCCTAAGCACTACGACGTTATGACCGAGGTGTTAAACTGTGGAGGAGGGCACCACACATGGCTAAGAGAAAAACTGTTGTGCTTTGTGGTGCACCTGCCCCCGTATTAAAGGAGGGAGGAGGAGGAGCCGGCCAAGGAGGGGCGCGCCTATAGGGGGAATCCAACTAGTATTCCCAATCCTAGTTGGAGTCCCCTTCCTATTCCAAGAAGGGAGAGAGGGAAAGAGGTGGAGGAGAAAGAGGAAAGGGAGGGCCGCGCCCCCTCCCCTAGTCCAATTCGGTTTGGGCATAGGGGGGGCGCGTGCCTCCACCTGGCCGCTGCCTCCTCTCTTCCACTAAGGCCCATGAAGGCCCATTAATCCCCTGGGGGGTTCCGGTAACCTCCCGGTACTCCAAAAAATGCCTTAACCATCCTGAAACCTTTCCAATGTTCGAACATAGCCTTCCAATATTTCAATATTTATTTCTCGACCATTTCAAGACTCCTCTTCACATCTGTGATCTCATCCGGGACTCCAAACAAACTTCGGTCATCAAAAACACATAACTCATAATACAAATCGTCATCGAACGTTAAGCGTGCGGACCCTATGGGTTCGAGAACTATGTAGACATGATCGAGACACATCTCCGATCAATAACCAATAGTGGAACCTAGATGCTCATATTGGCTCCTACATATTCTACGAAGATCTTTATCGGTCAAACCACATAACAACATACATTCTTCCCTTTGTCATCGTTATGTTACTTGAGCAAGATTCGATCGTCGGTATCATCATACCTAGTTCAATCTCGTTACCGGCAAGTCTCTTTACTCGTTCCGCAACTAACTCATTAGTCACATTGCTTGCAAGGCTTATAGTGATGAGCATTACCGAGAGGGCCCAGAGATACCTCTCCGATACACGGAGTGACAAATCCTATTCTCGATCTATGCCAACCCAACAAACACCTTCGGAGACACCTGTAGAGCATCTTTATAATCACCCAGTTACGTACGTTGTGATGTTTGATAGCACATAAGGTGTTCCTCTGGTATTCGTGAGTTGCATAATCTCATAGTCCGAGGAACATGTATAAGTCATGAAGAAAGCTGTAGCAATGATATAACGATCATAATGCTAAGCTAATGGATGGGTCTTGTCCATCACATCATTCCTAATGATGTGACCCCGTTCATCAAATGACAACACATGTCTATGGTTAGGAAACATAACCATCTTTGATTAACGAGATAGTCAAGTAGAGGCATACTAGGGACACTTTGTTTTGTCTATGTATTCACACATGTACTAAGTTTCCGGTTAATACAATTCTAGCATGAATAATAAACATTTATCATGATATAAGGAAATATAAATAACAACTTTATTATTGCCTCTAGGGCATATTTCCTTCACTTCGATCATGTAAATACCAAATATGTCATTGCCTCGCAGGTCAAATAACAGATCCAAAAGAACTAAAGAGACAGAGGGAAAGGGAGAGGTATGCACTAAACAGGGATGCAATATTAACAAAAGAAAGGAGGCAAGGGAATGTAAGAAAGCTATGACTGCTATCTTAAATGGAATCAACACTCCATCTAAGCCACCCGTGGCCATTGAGGGAGTCCTGGATTAGGGGGTATCCGGACAGCCGGATTGTGTACAACATCCGGACTATTGAAGCGTGAAGATACAAGACTCAAGGCTTCGGCCCATGTCCGGATGGGACTCTCCTTGGCGTGGAAGGCAAGCTTGGCGATCCGGATATTGTGTTTCCTTCCTTGTAACCGACTCCATGTAAACCCTAGCCCTCTCCGGTGTCTATATAAACCGGAGAGGTTGGTCCTTAGAAGGACGATCACAATTGCAATCATACCATCATAGGCTAGCTCATAGGGTTTAGCCTCTACGATCTCGTGGTAGATCTACTCTTGTACTACCCATATCATCAATATTAATCAAGCATGAAGTAGGGTTTTACCTCCATCGAGAGGGCCCGAACCTGGGTAAACATCTGTGTCCCTTGCTTCATGTTACCATCAGCCATGACGGACAGATCGGGACCCCCTACCCGAGATCCGCCGGTTTTGACACCGACATTGGTGCTTTCATTGAGAGTTCCTCTGTGACGTCGCCGCAAGGCTCGATGGCTCCTTGAATCATCGTCAACGACACGGTCGAGGGTGAGACTTTCCTTCCCGAACAGATTTTCGTGTTCGGCGGCTTCGCGCTGCGGGCCAATTCGCTTGGCCATCTGGAGCAGATCGACAGCTACGCCCCTGGCCATCAAATCAGGTTCGGAAACCCGAACTACATAGTGGATATCCACGGAGACTTGATCTTCGACGGGTTCGGGCCCACGCCAGGAGCACCGGATAGTCACGACGAGCATGGCTTGGACCTGCTGTCGGACGACGCTCGGGATATCACCCCTGCAGCAGCCCCGGACTCAAATCCAGAGCAGGCTGCGTTGCCTAGGGACGGAGGGATGGACCCCGCCCCGCAGGCCGTACCATCATCGGCAGTGGAGCCGAACACAGGCCTCGCTTCCGAGGAAGCCTGTGACTCTGGACCCCCGGATTTGTATCCGGTTGTAGGATCCAGTCCGCGCATTCCCGGGCCCGCCGAGCCTGGTTAGGCTTCGGTAATGGAGTTCAACGTTGTGGACATCTTTCAACACTCGCCCTTTGGCGACATGCTGAACTCATTAAAGTCTCTCTCTCTGTCAGGAGGCTCCCGGCCAAACTATGTCTGGCTCGAGTGGGAGGCAGGCGACGAAGGAATTCACTGCCCACCCACCACCCACTTCATAGCCACGATTGATGATTTAACCGACGTGCTTGACTTCGACTCCGAAGACATCGACGGTATGGACGATGATGCAGGAGAATTACAGGAGCCACCGCTCACAGGGCGGTGGATGGCCACCTCTTCATACGATATATATATATATATATATATATATATATATATATGGTGGACACTCCGAAGGAAACTAATGGAGACGAGGCAACGGAGGATAACCCCTCGGGAAGAAAAGCAAAGCATGGGCGTCATCGGCGCCGCTTCAAGCCCCGCCACAGCAATACCGGCCCCGGAGACGAAAGTAATCCGGATGGCGCCAAAGAATAATATGACCCTGACCAGCCCGCCTTCGAGCAGGCCGAACAGGAAGATGAGCAGGTCTGCCCAGAAGAACAGGCGACAGATGGATACCCGGAGGAGGACAACTACATGCCCCCCTCCGAAGACGAGATTAGCCTCGGCGACGACGAATTCGGCGTGCCTGAGGACCCCGTGGAGCAGGAGCACTTCAAGCGTAGGCTTATAGCCACCGCGAGGAGCCTGAAGAAGAAGCAGCAGCAACTCCAAGCTGATCAAGACCTGCTCACAGATAGATGGACTGAAGTCATGGCAGCCGAGGAATATGGACTCGTACGCCAAACGGCTGACCGGCCACCTCGTGGCCGGGATAAAACGGGATATCAGCCCGAATACCAGCCCGCACTCCCACGCCGACACATTACGGCCCAGAGCAACAGGCAAGACCTGCAGGATATTCTGGAAAACAAAGCAGGACAGCCAAGATCGATCTACGGATCGCGGGGGAGCGCCCCAGTGCGCGGCGATGGTCGTCGCGCCGGATACATCATCAACAAGTCTGGCCGGGCCGAACACAGCAACCCAGACCAATTCGAGCTGCGTAGCCACATAGCCCGGCACAGAGGCGCCGTACACCCCCTCTGCTTCATTGACAAAGTGATGGATCATGAATTCCCAGAAGGGTTCGAACCCGTAAACATCGAATCGTACGATGGCACAACAGACCCCGCAGTATGGATCGAAGACTTCCTTCTCCACATTCACATGGCCCGCGGAGATGATCTACACGCCATCAAGTATCTTCCCCTTAAGCTCAAAGGACCAGCCCGGCAATGGTTAAACAGCCTGCCAGCAAATTCCATTGGCAGTTTGGAAAACCTGGAAGATGCATTCCTCAACAACTAACAGGGCACATATGTGCGACCACCGGACGCTGATGACCTGAGCCACATTACTCAACAGCCCGAGGAGTCAGTCAGGAAATTCTGGACTCGGTTCCTAACTAAAAAGAACCAAATAGTCGACTGTCCGGACGCCGAAGCCCTGGCGGCTTTTAAGCATAATATCCGGGATGAGTGGCTTGCTCGACACCTCGGCCAGGAAAAACCCAAGTCCATGGCAGCTCTCACAACACTAATGACCCGCTTTTGCGCGGGTGAGGATAGCTGGTTGGCCTGCAGCAGCACCACGCCACATTCCGGTACTTCGGACGGCCGCGATGCAAACGGCAAGCCACGGCGTAATAGACATAAGAGACAGAACAACAGTGACAACACTGAAGACACGACAGTCAACGCCGGATTCAATGGATCTAAGTCCGGTGAGTGGAAAAAGCCGTTCAAAAGAAATAATCAGGGACCGTCCAGTCTGGACCGCATACTGGAGCGCTTGTGCCAAATTCATGGCACCCCGGACAAGCCAGCCAACCACACCAATAGAGACTGCTGGGTGTTCAAATAGGCCGGCAAAATAAACGCCGAAAATAAGGACAAGGGGCTGCACAGCGACGATGACGAAGAACCCCGGTGTTCGAACACGGGGGGTCAAAAGAAATTTCCCCCCAGGTAAAAACGGTCAATATGATCTACGCCACTCATATCCCCAAGCGGGAACGGAAGCGAGCACTACGGGGCGTCTATGCGATGGAGCCAGTCACCCCCAAATTCAACCCATGGTCAGCTTGTCCGATCAGCTTTGGTCGTAGGGATCATCCTACTAGCATCCGTCATGGTGGCTCAGCCGCATTGGTCTTGGACCCGATCATCGACGGATTCCACCTCACGCGAGTCCTTATGGACGGCGGCAGCAGCCTAAACCTGCTTATCAGGACACAGCGCGCAAAATGGGCATTGATCCTTCAAGGATCAAGCCAACCAAAACCACCTTTAAAGGTGTCATTCCTGGAGTACAGGCCCGCTGTACGGGCTCTATAACATTGGAAGTGGTCTTCGGATCTCCGGACAACTTCCGGAGCGAAGAGTTAATCTTCGATATCGTCCCTTTCCGTAGTGGTTACCACACACTGCTCAGACAAACCGCATTCGCTAGATTCAATGCGGTACCACATTATGCATACCTC
This sequence comes from Triticum dicoccoides, assembly GCF_002162155.2. Taxonomy (NCBI): domain Eukaryota; kingdom Viridiplantae; phylum Streptophyta; class Magnoliopsida; order Poales; family Poaceae; genus Triticum; species Triticum dicoccoides. Next base: position 427,885,113 of record NC_041393.1, on the reverse strand, counting down.
AAGCTCAAGATGCCAGGTCCACGCGGGGTCATAATAGTAAACGGAAACATGGACCGCTCTCTCCGTACAGAAGAGCATACTGCAGCCCTCGCGGCAGAAGTACAATGCGACCTCCTCCGGCAAACCTCCAATCCGGCGATGACAACCTCAAGCACCGTCAAGCGAGTCCGAAGCACCCTGCAACAGGATCATCAGGAACGCCAAGAGCATGATTAGCAGTCCGGCCTTTGCTCAAGCCCCATCAAAGCAGCATTCGTGCCACGCATACACAATTACGCACTCGAGATACCATGGGCATGGGCGGAGGCGCATCAACGACTCAGTCAATAGTGCGGGTAACCGCCGAATACCTTCATAATCTTTCCCTCTTACCTTTCAGGACATCGCTTTAGTGCAACATCCTCAGAAGAGCCGAATTGCCGGACTTACATGGGAGAGACATCCAAAGAGGCAACGGACGTTGTGCACAGAAGGAAATACCCAGGTGGAATCTATTTACGATCATTATACCTGCTTTATCTATCTGTACACAGCCTACCCCTGGATAGGACATGTCAAGTCCTATTTATCTCCGCTTAATGCATCCATTGTAAACATACGCTTAAACGTATTATTCGTCAATGGGAGATCATATATAGCGTCAGCTTATTATTCTTATTTGAGCATTTTTTCTCTTATAAATGTTTATTTGATATTGCATCCGTACACCTTGGTACGGTCAGTTTGCCAGTGGCTTCTCATGGTGCCCCGCAATATGGCAAGTAAAAGTCCGAACACTTTCAACAGTGCGGCACCCCGAACTTATAGCACTATATGCATCAGCTCTGAATCATATCTTGGGTCTACAGTTGGGATAGCCCGGCTCCCTTGTTTTGGTGCCTTACGTTCCGTTATATCAGCTAAGGTAGCGCAGAGAGAACTACTGCGATTGTGTCCCGGTTCTTCCGGATGAGCACCTCAGTTGAGAAAGCCGAAAACTGACCGGCATGATGTGGCGAGAGCTGGTCGCTGTTCGAGAGGTCCTAAAATCCTTAAAGATTTTCTGCTTTAGGCGATAAATCGGCTTCGTCCGATCTAGGCGTGTATAGCGCGCCAGTTAGGCCTTCCGAATTCTAGGGGCTTCGCCGAAATTTAAAATTGTAGACTTCTATGGATAAGTGAAAGTTATAAAGCCGCATAGTTTGATTGCCTTGTTTGCTGCGCCGGACACCTCCTTAATGGACCAAACATTTGGATAAAGAGCGTCCGGGTTTTCCACGAACACCCCAGTACTAGTTACGTGGGGGCAGAAGCCGACGACTGGCCTACTTTCAGAATATTATAAACAGCCGCACAGAAGGTAATATTTTAAATAACAAAAGCGCTACATAGCGCAAGTAACTTTGTCTTTAAATTACAAACATGACAAAAGTGAATTCATTCTAAAATGGTGTCCTTGGTACATTCATCGGCCACAAGACGAGCACCCTTCATAACACCATCATAGTACATCTCGGGATGGCGATGCGCCTTGCCCTCCGGCGGCCCGTCATTGACCAGCTTCTCCGCATCCAGCTTGCCCCAATGCACCTTGACGCGGGCAAAGGCCCAGCGGGCACCCTCGATGCAAACGGATCGCTTGATCACGTCAAGCTGCGGACAGGCATCCAACACCCGCTTGATCAGGCCAAAGTAGCTACTGGGCAGGAGCTCACCAGGGCATCCGGACTATGAAACCCTTCATAGCCAGTTCGGCCGCCCTGTGGAGTTCGACCAACTGCTTCAGTTGGTCGCTCAGAGGCATCGGGTGTTCGGCCCCAGCATACTGGGACCAGAACAACTTCTCCGTTGAGCTCCCCTCCTGGGCACGGTAGAACTCCGCACCGTCTGATACGCTGCATGGCAGATCTGCGAATGCCCCTAGAGAGCTCCGAATTCGAGTAAGTAAAAGAAACGCCTCCTCCACATGTTTTCTTTGCATAAAGAACTTCTTACCCGCTGCTATCTTCTTGGCCTCCTGGATTTCCTGTTGTGCCTTCTCGGCTTCGGCCTTGGCGTCCTTCACACTCCCCAAGGCCTTTGCAAGCTCGGCCTCTTTCATCTTCAAATCATGCTCCACGGACTCACACTTCTTGCCAAGGTCCCGGAGCTCTTGCTGTACCTCACCCACTCTAGCACTTTGCTTTTCGTGCTCCTGGCATTCCAAGGCCGCCTTGTCTTCAGCCTCGGACAATGCTTTCTTCAGGGACGCCACTTCAGCAGTGGCCCCTGTCACACAGTCACGATGCTTCGGTGTTAGACTAACCAATTTTGTCTATCCTCAAATAAATAAGAGAGGGGAATCACTTACCCTTGTTCTCTTCGAGCTGCCTCTTCGCGAGGCCGAGCTCTCCCTGCGCCTACTCCAGGTTCCGCTTCAGTTCGGCAACCTCGGCAGTACGGGCAGCAGCAGCAAGCAGCACATCCTGCTTATGCACACGAATATTTATTGTTAGACTCCTGCGGATTATTATTGACCCTCCGTTTGGTTTTTCTTTCTGAACACCAAACAGAGTATCAGGGGCTACTACCTATCGGGTGGTAATTTCTCAAACTTTTATTACTTACCTCAAAGCCTGGTAGGAGGCTGGTGCAAGCTTCGGTTAGTCCGCTCTTGGCAGACGAAACCTTTCGAATCACCGTACTCATAACAGTACGGTGCTCTTCATCCATGGAAGCGCCACGAAGCGCTTCCAGCAGACAATCCGGTGCCTTGGGCGCAATGGAAGTCCTCGATGCAGACGTCTCGCCCTCCCTAACGAGGGGCTGTCCGCCTAAGTTCGGAGCCATTGAAGGTTCCGGGACAGTGTTCGGCTGAGAGCCCGGCCTACCGTGGCTCTCATCGACACGATCCGCGGGGATCTTGAACCTCGTGTGTCCAACATCTGGGACCCCGCCTCAGGGCGTCTCCAGAGTCACCTCCCCCCGCTCTGGGAGCCTCCGGGACAACACCTCCGTGTCATCCGCGGGTTGAGGAGTAGTGCCTGTCGGAAGCGAATTCATCTCCGAATCGCTCAGGGGCCCGGAGGAAGATACCTCGGGGTGAGCCCTGGCCGGACTGCACATATGTTTGGCATTAAACAAAAGCTATAGAGTGAAGTTATGATGGATTGCGGACACTTACAATCGCACTGGGGGCTTCCCCCTGGGCAGCCACCCCTCCTCGCTGAGAGCGACCGTGGCGGAGTAGTCCGGAAGGGACACCTTCCCCTTCTTGGACGCCCCAGCCTCCCCTTTCGGGGCGGCTTTCCTCTTCTTCTCCCCCCAGTGTGGGGAGGTAGAATCTCTTCCTGATTCCCCCCGCCTCCGTGGGAGGAATCTGTCTCGTCGTCATTAGACGACAGGGGTATGACAACCTTACAACGAGGGCCTTTTCCGGCCCCCAGGTCCGCCTCCCCGGGCCCCTCATCCTTTCCGGATGGGGCGTCTTCTTCTTCTTCTTCCTCCCCTTCGTGGGAGGAGTGTGCCTCGTCGTCTTCGGACGGGGCTTCTGGCATAATCTTACACCGGAGACCCTTTCGGGTCCCCGGGGCCTTCTTTTCGGCCTTTTTCTCCGGCACCTTGTACGGTGCCGAGACCAGCATCTCCGTCAGGAGAGCATCAGCAACGCCTTCTAGCAACGGAGCCAGACAGTAAACCTGCTCCGCTATCTCCACATAATCCTGAACAAATGTGCATGACTACTTAAGGCACTCCCATGAACATATGGGGAAGAACCGAATCTGGTGGTAGTCTGAGAACTCACCTGACTAGGAGCCCACGCGGCATGAAGCCTGCGGTCCTCGGATGTGGGAGGAGGTACTTCGGAGGCCTTGAACAACGCCTTCCATGCGCCTTTGTGCGTCATGTCGTAGAGCTTCCGGAGCGTCTGGTGTTCGGCCGAGATGAACTCCCACAGATTAAATGCCCGCCTTTGGCATGGCAAAATCCGGCGAACGAGCATGACCTGGATCACATTGACAAGCTTGATGTTCTTATCCTTCATGCTCTTGATGCAGGTCTGGAGTCCGGTCAGCTCAGTAGATTCGCCCCAGGACAGGCCCTTCCTTTCCCAGGAGGTGAGACGCATGGGGGCTCCAGATCTGAATTCGGGGGCCGCCGCCCAGTTGGCGCCGCGCGGCTCGGTGATGTAGAACCACCTCAATTGCCATCCTTTTACGGTCTCCGCAAAGGAGCCGTCCAGCCAGGTTACATTAGGCATCTTGCCCACCATGGCTCCTCCACACTCTGCTTGCTGGCCGCTTACAATCTTCGGCTTCACGCAGAAGGATTGCAGCCATAGGCTGAAATTAGGCCGGATGCGGAGGAAGGCCTCGCATATGACGATGAACGCCGAGATGTTGAGGACGAAGTTCGGGGCTAGATCATGGAAATCTAGCCCTTAGTAGAACATGAGCCCGCGGATGAAGGGATGGAGTGGAAATCCCAGTCCACGGATGAAGTGGGCGACGAATACGACCCTATTGTGGGGTCCTGGGGTCGGAATGACCTGCCCGACGTCCGGTAGTCGGTGCGCTATGTCCGCGCCCAAGTATCCGGCCGCCCGAAGATTTGTGATGTGCTTCTCCTTGACGGTGGAAGCCACCCACTTGCCTCCTGCTCCGGACATGTTTAGCTGTGCGGAGAATACTTGGGCTTGGGCGCTGGAGCTGGAGGGGGCAAGAGTGGGCGAAGAAGGAAGAAGGCGTGGGTGAAAATGGGGAAATCTTATCCCTTTATAGAGGCTCCGAAAGTGGTGCGCCTCCCCACTTGCCCGTCGGGAATCGCTTGCTTCCCAAGCGCCACGATTGATGGCGTGGTGGGACTGCCCATACCCGTATTGATGAGAATCCCGTGATAAGGGGACATGATCTCTGCTTCGACAAGACGTGTCAAAGAAACCGCCTCGCAATGTGCGCTGTAGCTGGTTGTGGGAAACAGTTTGAACAAAGATCTGACCGTAATAACATGCCACGTCATCAGAAAACGTTGTCAGCAGATTGCGTTTGTGAAATATCATTCTCTCTACAGCGGTGTGTAAAGGTCATTTTGTGGATCCGGACACGATTCAAGTGTTCAATAATTACTTTGGAGTATTCGGAGAAGGAACCCGCCTTGCAATGCTGAAGACAATACTGCACGCCGGACTCATCGTCATTGAAGCCTGGTTCAGGGGCTACTGAGGGAGTCCTGGATTAGGGGGTATCCGGACAGCCGGACTGTGTACAACGTCTGGACTATTGAAGCGTGAAGATACAAGACTCAAGGCTTTGGCCCGTGTCTGGATGGGACTCTCCTTGGCGTGGAAGGCAAGCTTGGCGATCCGGATATTGTGTTTCCTTCCTTGTAACCGACTCCATGTAAACCCTAGCCCTCTCCGGTGATATATAAACCGGAGAGGTTGGTCCTTAGAAGTCCGATCACAATTGCAATCATACCATCATAGGCTAGCTCTTAGGGTTTAGCCTCTACGATCTCGTGGTAGATCTACTCTTGTACTACCCATATCATCAATATTAATCAAGCAGGAAGTAGGGTTTTACCTCCATCGAGAGGGCCCGAACCTGGGTAAACATCTGTGTCCCTTGCTTCCTGTTACCATCAGCCTTGACGCACAAATCGGGACCCCCTACCCGAGATCCGCCGGTTTTGACACCGACAGCCATGTCGCCTGGTTACTCCATTATCTCTGTTCTTTATCATACATTTCATTAATCACTTCTAAAGTCATGTTAATGAAATATACTTTTGGATAGGTTTTGACACTGTGGAGATGCCCAGTACGCAGTCTGCTATCACCCAGCAACGACACACACCAACTATGGAAGGTCATGTGTTCTACATCCAAACATACTACTGGCTTTTGTGTGTCAGCAATTGACTTTGGTAATACAATTTTGATGCAGGCATACTTGTTGATGCGGTAATGAGTGATCAGACTCCACTTCATGGTCCACATTCACTAACAACACCAGATATTGTCGTCTCTCACAAGGAAAATGTCAATAATATCAATTCTGCCATTGAGTCCTCCCAACTCACTATGTTACAACCGCCACTTCAGGCCTACAGATGCAGTAGTTCATATGATAATCATACATAATTCGCACATAAATCGTACAGAGTGTAATCATTTGTTGCTCAAGTTGTCTTGATCCTAATTCACACTTACTATATAGAAGCAAAACAAGCACTTAAGAGGCAGAGGGAAAATGCCCGGTATGAGCAACATAAAGAAGGGATATTGCAAAGCCTACGTGACAAACAGCGTCGAGACAAATCTACGGTAGTGCTTACAACTGGAGAACAAAACCAATCTGATACATGTGATGCCAGCTACATGAAACACTATATATCTTATCTTTGATTTCCTAACTGTCAGTCACTCAATGTTTCTGTAGCCGATGAAGATTGTGATTGGCTACACACAAATGATATGTACCAGATACAAAACATTGGAAGGACGATGAGTCGAGACAACATACTCACTGCACCATGACGTGGAAACAATCCAGTCGACAATTATAATGGTGCTTTGATTGACTACTTCTTGGTTCATACCTTCCATTCATCGCTGATACTTGCCCATTTTGCAACATATGTTGTCAGGCAATGACCACGACGATGACTAATACGTCCATTTTGCATCATGCTTTTATATCAATATTTATTGCATTATGGGCTGTTATTACACATTTTATCTCAATACTTATGGCTATTCTCTCTTGTTTTACAAGGTTTACCATGAAGAGGGGGAGTGCCGACAGCTAAAATTCTGGCTGGAAAAGGAGCAAACATTGGAAACCTATTTTGCACTGCTCCAAAAATCCTGAACCTCCACGGAAGTTATTTTTGGAATTAATAAGAATTATTGAGCGAAGAAACTACTAGAGGGGGCCCACACCCAGGCCAGGAGGGTGGGGGCGCGCCCACCCCTACTGGGCTCGCCCCCTGTCTCCTGGGCCCCCTGGTGGCCCTCCGGTGCCCATCTTCTGCTATATGAAGGCTTTTACCCTGGAAAAAATCAGAGGCAAGCTACGGGACGAAACTCTGCCGCCACGAGGCGGAACCTTGGCGAACCAATCTAGGGCTCCAGCGGAGCTGTTTTGCCGGGGAAACTTCCCTCCGGGAGGGTAAAATCATCACCATCGTCATCACCAACGATCCTCTCATCGGGAGGGGGTCAATCTCCATCAACATCTTCACCAGCACCATCTCCTCTCAAAACCCTAGTTCATCTCTTGTATCCAATCTTGTATCGAAACCACAAATTGGTACCTGTGGGTTGCTATAGTGTTGATTACTCCTTGTAGTTGATGCTAATTGGTTTACTTGGTGGAAGATCATATGTTCAGATCCTTAATGCATATTATTACTCCTCTGATTATGAACATGAGTATGCTTTGTGAGTAGTTACTTTTGTTCTTGAGGACATGGGTGAAGTCTTGCTATTAGTAGTCATGTGAATTTGGTATCATTCGATATTTTGATGAGATGTATGTTGTCTCTCCTCTAGTGGTGTTATGTGAACGTCAACTACATGACACTTCACCATTATTTGGACCTAGAGGAAGGCATTGGGAAGTAATAAGTAGATGATGGGTTGCTAGAGTGACAGAAGCTTAAACCCTAGTTTAAGCGTTGCTTTGTAAGGGGTTGATTTGGATCCATATGTTTAATGCTGTGGTTAGGTTTACCTTAATACTTCGTTTGTAGTTGCGGATGCTTGCAATAGGGGTTAATCATAAGTGGGATGCTTGTACAAGTAAGGGTAGTACCCAAGCACCGGTCCACCCACATATCAAATTATCAAAGTACCGAATGCGAATCATATGAGCGTGATGAAAACTAGCTTGAGGATAATTCCCATGTGTCCTCGGGAGCTCTTTTCTCATTATAAGAAATTGTCCAGGCTTGTCCTTTGCTACAAAAAGTATTGGGCCACCTTGCTGCACTTTATTTACTTTCATTGCTTGTTACCCGTTACAATTTATCTTATCACAAAACTATTTATTACCTACAATTTCAGTGCTTGCAGAGAAAACCTTACTGAAAACCGCTTGTCATTTCCTTCTGCTCCTCGTTGGGTTCGACACTCTTACTTATCGAAAGGACTACGATAGATCCCCTATACTTGTGGGTCATCAAGACTCTTTTCTGGCGCCATTGCCGGGGAGTGAAGCACCTTTGGTGAGTGGAACTTGGTAAGGAAACATTTATATAGTGTGCTGAAATTTTCTGTCACTTGTTACTATGGAAACTAATCCTTTGAGGGGCTTGTTCGGGGTATCTTCACCCCGACCAGAAGAGCAAAGAGTTGCTCCTCAACCTACTGAACCTACTGAAAATATTTACTTTGAAATTCCTTCGGGTATGATAGAGAAACTGCTAGCTAATCCCTTTGCAGGAGATGGAACATTGCATCCTGATTTACACCTTATCTTTGTGGATGAAGTTTGTGGATTATTTAATCTTGCAGGTATTCCCGATGATGTTGTCAAAAGGAAGGTCTTCCCTTTATCTTTGAAGGGAGATTCATTGACATGGTATAGGCTATGTGATGATACGGGATCTTGGAATTATAAATGATTGAAGTTGGAATTTTACCAGAAGTCTATCCTATGCATCTTGTTCATCGTGATCGTAATTACATATATAATTTCTGGCCTCGCGAAGGAGAAAGCATCGCTCAAGCTTGGGGGAGGCTTAAGTCGATGTTATATTCATGCCCCAATCATGAGCTCTCCAGAGAAATGATTATTCAAAATTTTTATGCTCGGCTTTCTCCCAATGATCGCAACATGCTCGATACTTCCTGTGCTGGCTCTTATATGCTGAAGACTATTGAATTCAAATGGGATTTATTGGAAATAATTAAACGCAACTCTAAATATTGGGGTTCCGACGATGGTAAGGAGTTAGGTATGACACCTAAGTTTGATTGTGTTAAATCTTTTATGGATACCGTTGCTTTTCATGGATTTAGCGCTAAATATGGACTTGACTCTGAGATAGTAGCTTCTTTCTGTGAATCTTTTGCTACTCACTTCTATCTCCCTAAGGAGAAGTGGTTTAAATATAATCCTCCCATTGAAGTAAAAGTAGTTGCACCTATTACAGTCGAAGAAAAGACTGTCACTTATAGTGATCCTATTGTTCCTACTTCTTATGTTGAGAAACCTCCTTTTCCTATTAGGATAAAGGATCATGCTAAGACTTCGACTGTTGTTCGTAAGAGTAATACTAGGACTTATACACCTCCTGAGAAAATCAAAGTTGAACCTAGTATTGCTATGGTTAAAGACCTCTTGGATGACGATTTAGATGGGCATGTTATTTATTTCTATGGTGAGACCGCCAATATTACTAGACCAGATGCTAAGATACATAGACCTGTTGTAGGCATGCCTGTTATTTCTGTTAAAATAGGAGATCATTGTTATCATGGCTTATGTGATATGGGTGCTAGTGCTAGTGCAATACTCTATGACTTATATAAAGAAATTATGCATGATATTGCACCCGCTGAATTGGATGGTATTGATGTTACTATCAAGCTTGCCAATAGAGATACTATTTCACCAATTGGGATTGTTAGAGATGTTGAAGTCTTGTGTAGGAAGGTTAAATATCCTGCTGATTTCCTTGTTCTTAGTTCCCCACAAGATGAATTTGTCCCATTATTTTTGGTAGACCCTTCTTGAATACTGTTAATGCTAGGATTGATTGCAAAAAGGATACTATTACAATTGGCTTAGGGATGTGTCTCATGAGTTTAATTTTGCTAAGTTTCATAGACAACCCCATGATAAAGAATCACCTAGTAAGGATGAGATTATTGGTCTGGCTTCTATTGCCGTGCCTCCTACTGATCCGTTAGAACAATATTTGCTAGACCATGAAAATGATATGTTTATGAAGGAAAGAAGGGAAATAGATGAAGTGTTCCTTCAACAGGAACCTATTCTGAAACACAACTTACCTGTTGAAATCCTAGGGGACCCCCCTCCACCCAAGGGTGATCCCGTGTTTGAACTCAAACCATTACCTGATAATCTTAAGTATGCTTATCTTGATGAAAAGAAAATATATCCTATTATTAGTGCTAACCTTTCAGAGCAACAAGAAGAAAGATTATTGAAAACTCTGAAGAAGCACCGTGCTGCTATTGGATATACTCTGGATGATCTCAAGGGCATTAGTCCCACATTATGCCAACACAAAATTAATTTGGAGGACGATGCCAAACCAGTTAGAGATCCTCAACAACGACTGAATCCTAAGATGAATGCAGTGGTAAGAAAGGAGATACTAAAGCTCCTTGAGGTAGGTATAATTTATCCTATTGCTGATAGTGATTGGGTAAGCCCTGTCCATTGTGTTCCTGAAAAGGGAGGTATTACTGTCGTTCCTAATGATAAAGATGAATTGATCCCGCAAAGAATTATTACTGGTTATAGGATGGTAATTGATTTCCATAAATTAAATAAAGCTACTAAGAAAGATCATTACCCTTTACCTTTTATTGATCAAATGCTAGAAAGACTATCCAAACACACACATTTCTGCTTTCTAGATGGTTATTCTGGTTTCTCTCAGATACCTGTGTCAGCAAAGGATCAATCAAAAACTACTTTTACTTTTCCTTTTGATACTTCTGCTTATAGACGAATGCCTTTTGGTTTATGTAATGCACCTGCTACCTTTCAAAGATGTATGATGGCTATATTCTCTGACTCTTGTGAAAAGATTTGTGAGGTATTCATGGATGATTTCTCCGTTTATGGATCCTCTTTTGATGATTGCTAGAGCAACCTTGATCGAGGTTTGCAGAGATGTGAAGACACTAGTCTCGTCTTAAATTGGGAAAAGTGCCACTTTATGGTTAATGAAGGCATTGTCTTGGGGCATAAGATTTCTGAGAGAGGTATTGAAGTGATAAAGCTAAAGTTCATGCTATTGAAAAGATGCCATGTCCCAAGGACATAAAAGGTATAAGAAGTTTCCTTGGTCATGCCGGTTTTTATAGGAGGTTAATTAAGGACTTTTCTAAAATCTCTAGGCCTCTGACTAATTTATTGCAAAAAGATATTCCTTTTGTCTTTGATAATGATTGTGTAGAAGCATTTGAAATACTTAAGAAAGCTTTGATCACTGCACCTATTGTTCAGCCACCTGATTGGAATTTACCCTTCGAAATTATGTGTGATGCTAGTGATTATGCTGTAGGTGATGTTCTAGGGCAAAGAGTTGATAAGAAATTGAATGTTATCTAGTATGCTAGTAAGAGTCTTGATACTTCCCAGAGAAATTATGCTACTACTGAAAAAGAATTCTTAGCACTTGTGTTTGCATGTGATAAGTTTAGACCTTACATTGTTGATTCCAAAGTTAGTATTCACACTGATCATGCTGCTATTAAATATCTTATGGAAAAGAAAGATGCTAAGCCTAGACTCATTAGATGGGTTCTCTTGCTCGAAGAATTTGATTTGCATATTATTGATAGAAAGGGAGCTGAGAACCCCGTTGCCAACAACTTGTCTAGGTTAGAGAATGTTCTTGATGACCCACTGCCTATTGATGATAGCTTTCCTGATGAACAATTAGCGGTCATTAATGCTTCTCATACTGCTCCTTGGTATGCTGATTATGCTAATTACATTGTTGCTAAATTTATACCACCTAGTTTCACATACCAGCAAAAGAAAAAGTTCTTTTATGATTTAAGACATTACTTCTGGGATGACCCACACCTTTATAAAGAAGGAGTAGATGGTGTTATTAGACGTTGTGTACCTGAGCATGAACAAGAACATATCCTACGCAAGTGTCACTCTGAATCATATGGAGGACACCATGCTGGAGAGAGAAATGCACATAAGTTATTGCGATCTGGTTTTTATTGGCTTACTCTCTTCAAAGATGCTTGTAAGTTTGTCTTATCTTGTGATGAATGTCAAAGAATTGGTAATATTAGTAGACGTCAAGAAATGCCTATGAATTATTCTCTTGTTATTGAACCATTTGATGTTTGGGGCTTTGATTATATGGGACCTTTTCATGCCTCTAATGGTTACACACATATTTTAGTTGCTGTTGATTACGTTACTAAGTGGGTAGAAGCTATTCCAACTAGTAGTGTTGATCATAACACCTCTATTAAAATGCTTAATGAAGTTATTTTTCCGCGGTTTGGAGTCCCTAGATATCTTATGACTGATGGTGGTTCACATTTTATTCATGGTGCTTTCCATAAGATGCTTGCTAAGTATGATGTTAATCATAGAATCGCATCTCCTTATCACCCGCAGTCTAGTGGTCAAGTAGAGTTGAGCAATAGAGAGCTCAAATTAATTTTGCAAAAGACTGTGAATAGATCTAGAAAGAATTGGTCCAAGAAACTTGATGATGCATTATGGGCCTATAGAACTGCATACAAAAATCCTATGGGTATGTCTCCGTATAAGATGGTTTATGGAAAAGCATGTCACTTACCTCTTGAACTTGAACATAAAGCATATTGGGCTATTAAAGAGCTCAACTATGACTTCAAACTTGCCGGTGAGAAGAGGCTATTTGATATTAGCTCACTTGATGAATGGAGAACCCAAGCCTATGAGAATGCCAAGCTATTCAAAAAAAAGTCAGATGCTGGCATGACAAAAGGATACAAAAGCGTGAGTTTAGCGTAGGTGATTATGTGTTATTATTCAACTCCCGTTTAAGATTTTTTGCAGGAAAACTTCTCTCTAAATGGGAAGGTCCTTACATTATCGAGGAGGTCTATCGTTCCGATGCCATAAAAATCAACAACTTTGAAGGCACAAGTCCGAGGGTGGTGAACAGTTATAGAATTAAACATTATATCTTAGGTAATCCTATCAATGTTGAAACTAATATTATTGAAACCGTAACCCTGGAGGAATACATAAGGGACATTTTCCAGAACGTTCCAGACTCCGAAAAGGAATAGGTATGTGGTACGGCAAGTAAACCGACTCCAAAACAATTCTAATGTCAATTTTTATCCGTTTTGGAATATTTAAGAATTTTGGAAAGAAAGAAGTAGTCCGGGAAGGACACGAGGCCCCCACGAGGGTGGAGGGGGCGCCCACCCTTCCTAGGTGCGCCCCCCCTATCTCGTGGCCACCTCGTGTGCCTCCCGGACTCCGTTTTCTTGCACGTTACGTATTTTGGTCGGTAAAAATTCATTATATAATCTCATGAAGGCTTTGACCACCGTATCACGCAAATATCCTCTGTTTTCGTTTCGAGCTGCTTTTCTGTTACAGATCTAGAGCACCATGACATTTCCCTCCTTCAACAATGAAGACAAGGATGCTTGGCTATTGAAGATAGAGCTGAAAAGAGAAGAATCGGAAGAGATCAACAGGGATGAAGGGATCAAGAAGGTTGTCGGTGTCAAAACCGGCGGATCTCGGGTAGGGGGTCCCGATCTGTGCGTCTCAGGCTGATGGTAACAGGAAGCAAGGGACACAATGTTTACCCAGGTTCGGGCCCTCTCGATGGAGGTAAAACCCTACTTCCTGCTTGATTAATATTGACGATATGAGTAGTACAAGAGTAGATCTACCATGAGATCGTAGAGGCTAAACCCTAGAAGCTAGCCTATGATGATTATGATTGTAATTGTGATCGGCCTTCCAAGGACCAACCTCTCCGGTTTATATAGACACTGGAGAGGGCTAGGGTTTACATGGAGTTGGTTACAAGGAAGGAAACACAATATCCGGATCGCCAAGCTTGCCTCCCACGCCAAGGAGAGTCCCAACCGGACACGGGACGAAGTCTTGAGTCTTGTATCTTCACGCTTCAATAGTCCGGACGATGTATACAGTCCGGCTGTCCGGATACCCCCTAATCCAGGACTCCCTCAGTAGCCCCTGAACCAGGCTTCAATGACGATGAGTCTGGCGCGCAGTCTTGTCTTCGGCATTGCAAGGCAGGTTCCATTTCCGAATACTCCAAAGTAATTATCGAACACATAGACCGTGTCCGGATCTGCAAAATGATCTTCACATACCACCATAGAGAGAATGATATTTCACAAATGCAATCTGCTGACAACTTTTTTAGACAACACGACGTGTCATTACGGTCAGGTCATTATTCGAACCGTTTTCCCACTGCCAGCCATAGCGCATATTGCGAGGCAGTTTCCTTGACACGTCTTGTCAAAGCAGAGATCGTGTCCCCTTATCACGGGATTCTCATCAATACGGGTATGGGTAATCCCACCATGCCATCAATCGTGGCGCATGGGAAGCAAGCGATTCTCAACGGGCAAGTGGGGAGGCGTACCGCTTTCATCGCCTCTATAAAGGGATAAGAGTTCCCCATTTTTACCCACACCTTCTTCCTCCTTTGCCCACTCTTGCCCCCTCGAGCTCCAGCGCCCAAGCCCAAGTCTTCTCCGCACAGCTAAACATGTCCAAAGCAGGAGGCAAGTGGGTGGCTTCCACCGTGAAGGAGAAGCATATCGCGAATCTTTGGGCGGCCGGATACTTGGCCGCAGACATAGCGCACCGGCTACCAGACGACGGGCAGGTCATTCCGACCCCGGGACCCCACGAGAGGGTCGTGTTTGTCGCCCACTTCGTCCGTGGACTGGGATTTCCACTTCGTCCCTTCGTCCGCGGGCTCATGTTCAACTACGGGCTGGATTTCCATGATCTAGCCCCAAATTTCGTCCTCAACATCTCGGCGTTCATCGTCGTACGCGAGGCCTTCCTCCGCATCAAACCTCACTTTGGCCTGTGGCTGCAAATCTTCTGCGTGAAGCCGAAGATCGTGAGCGGCCAACAAGTGGAGTGCGGAGGGGCCATGGTGGGCAAGATGCCCAATGTCACCTGGCTCGACGGCTCTTTCGCGGAGAACGTGAAAGGGTGGCAGTCGGGGTGGTTCTACATCACCGAGCCGCGCGGTGCCAACTGGGCAGCGGCCCCCGAGTGCCGATCCGGAACCCCCATGCGGCTCACCTCCTGGGAAAAGAAGGGCTTGGCCTGGGGCGAACCTACAGAGCTGACCGGACTCCAAAACTGCATCAAGAGCATGAAGGACAAGAACATCAAGCTTGTCAACATGATCCAGGTCATGCTCGTTCGCCGGATCCTGCCGTGCCAAAGGCGGGCATTCAATCTGTGGGAGTTCGTCCCGTCCAAAGACCAGACGCTTCGCAAGCTCTACGACATGACGCACAAAAGCGCATGGAAGGTGTTGTTCAAGGCCTCCGAAGTCACTCCCCCCACATCCGAGGACCGCGGACTTCATGCCGCGCGGCTCCCCAGTCCGGTGAGTTTTCTGACTACCACGGGATTCGGTTCTTCCCAATATATTCATGGGGGAGTCTTAAGTAATTATGCATATTTGATCAGGATTATGTGGAGACAACGGAGCAGATTGACTGTCCGGCTCCTCTGCCAGAAGGCTTAGCTGATGCTCTCCTGATGGAGATGCTAGTCCCGGCGCCGTACAAGGCACCGGAAAGGAAGGCCGAAAGAAGGCCCCGGGGACCAGAAAGGGTCTCCGGTGTAAGGTTGTACCGGAAGCCTCGTCCGAAGACGATGAGGCAAACTCCTCCCCCGAAGGGGAGGAAGAAGAATAAGAAGAAGAAGAAGCCCCATCCAGAGAGGATGGGGGGCCAGAGAAGGCAGACCAGGGGGCCAGGAAAGGCCCTCGGTGCAAGGCCGTCATACCTACGTCGTCCGAAGACGACGAGACGGATTCCTCCCGCGGAGGCAGGGGGAAACACGAAGAAGTTCTCCCTCCCCACACTGGGGAGGAGAAGAAGAGGAAAGCCGCCCTGGAGGGGGAGGCTGGGACGTCCAAGAAGGGAAAGGTGTCCCTTCCGGACTACTCCGCCACGACCGTCCATGATGAGGAGCGGTGGCTGCCCAGGGGGAAGCCCCTAGCGCGATCGTAAGTATTCGCACTCTATCGTGATTTTACTTCATAGTCTTTTCATAACACCGAACATATATGCAGTCCGGCCAGGGTTCATCCCGAGGTATCGTCTTCGGATGGGTCCCTGAGCAATTCAGAGATGAACTCGCTCCTGACGGCCACTACTCCTCAGCCCGCGGATGACACGGAGGTGTTGTCCCGAAGGCTCCCAGAGCGGGGGGGGGGGAGGTGACTCTGGAGACGCCCCTGATACGTCTCCAACATATATATAATTTTTGATTGTTCCATGCTATTATATTACCCCTTTTGGATGTTTATGGGCTTTATTTTACACATTTATATCATTTTTGGGACTAACCTACTAACCGGAGGCCCAGCCCATATTGCTGTTTTTTTTGCCTATTTCAGTATTTCGAAGAAAAGGAATATCAAACGGAGTCCAAACGGAATGAAACCTTCGGGAGCGTGATTTTTGGAACGAACGTGATCCGGAGAGCTTGGAGTGCAAGTCAAGAAGCTTCCGAGGAAGCCACGAGATAGGAGGCCCCCCATGTAGGGCGCGCCCCCCTGTCTCGTGGGCCCCTCGGGCGGCCACCGACGTACTTCTTCCTCCTATATATACCTACGTACCCCAAAAACATCCAGGGGCACCACGAAACACAATTTCCACCACCGTAACCTTCTGTATCCGTGAGATCCCATCTTGCAGACTCCGCCGGCACTCTGCCGGAGGGGGAATCAACCATGGAGGGCCTCTACATCAACATCCTTGCCCCTCCGATGAGTTGTGAGTAGTTTACCATAGACCTACGGGTCCATAGTTATTAGCTAGATGGCTTGTTCTCTCTTTTTGGATCTCAATACAATGTTCTTTCCCTCTCTTGTGGAGATCTATTCGATGTAAACACTTTTTGCGGTGTGTTTGTCGAGATCCGATGAATTGTGGGTTTATGATCAAGTTTATCTATGAATAATATTTGAATCTTCTCTGAATTCTTTTATGTATGATTGAGTTATCTCTGCAAGTCTCTTCGAATTATCAGTTTGGTTTGGCCTACTAGATTGGTCTTTCATGACATGGGAGAAGTGCTTAGCTTTGGGTTCAATCTTGAGGTGTCCTTACCCAGTGACAGAAAGGGTTGCAAGGCACGTATTGTATTGTTTCCATCGAGGATAACAAGATGGGGTTTATATCATATTGCATGAGTTTATCCCTCTACATCATGTCATCTTGCTTAATGCGTTACTCTGTTCTTATGAACTTAATACTCTAGATGCAGGCAGGTGTCGGTCGATGTGTGGAGTAATAGTAGTAGATGCAGGTAGGAGTCGGTCTACTTGTTATGGACGTGATGCCTATATACATGATCATGCCTAGATAATCTCATAACTATGCGCTTTTCTATCAATTGCTCGACAGTAATTTGTTCACCCACCGTAATACTTATGCTATCTTGAGAGAAGCCACTAGTGAAACCTATGGCCCAAGGGTCTATCTCTTATCATATTTGCTTTCAATCTACCTTTATTTGCATCTTTACTTTTTGCATCTATATTACAAAATACCAAAAATATATTTATCTTATCTTACTATCTTTATTAGATCTCACTTTCGCAAGTGGCCGTGAAGGGATTGACAACCCCTTTATTGCGTTGGTTGCGAGTTCTCAGTTTGTTTGTGTAGGTGCGTGGGACTTTTGAGGAGCCTCCTACTGGATTGATACCTTGGTTCTCAAAACTGAGGGAAATACTTACGCTACACTTGCTGCATCACCCTCTCCTCTTCGAGGAAAACCAACGCAATCTCAAGACGTAGCAAGAAGGATTTTTGGCACCGTTGCCGGGGAGGTCTTCGCTCAAGTCAAGACATACCAAGTACCCATCACAAACCCATCTCCCTCGCATTTACATTATTTGCCATTTGCCTCTCATTTTCCTCTCCCCCACTTCACCCTTGCCGTTCTATTCGCCCTCTCTTTCCCAATCTCCTCCTCTCTTTTTTCGCTTGCCGTTTTTCTGTTTGCTAGTGTGTTGGATTACTTGTTGCCATGGCGCAAGATAATACCAAATTGTGTGACTTCTCGAACACCAATAATAATGATTTCCTTAGTACTCTGATTACTCCTTTTAATGATGTTGAGTCTTGTGAAATCAATACCGCTTTGCTGAATCTTGGTATGAAAGATCAATTCGCTGGCCTTCCTAGTGAAGATGCCGCTACTCATCTGAACAACTTTGTTGATTTGTGTGATATGCAAAAGAAGAAAGATATGGATAACAATATTGTCAAATTGAAATTATTTCCGTTTTCACTTAGAGATCGTGCTAAAGTTTGGTTTTCGTCTTTGCCGAAAAATAGTATTGATTCTTGGAACAAGTGCAAAGATGCTTTTAGCTCTAAGTATTTTCCTCCCGCTAAGATCATCACTCTTAGGAACGATATTATGAATTTTAAAAAACTTGATCATGAGCATGTTGCCCAATCTTGGGAAAGAATGAAATTGATGCTTCGCAATTGCCCTACTCATGGTTTGAATTTACGGATGGCCATACAAATTTTTTATGCCGGTTTGAACTTTGCTTCTAGAAATCTCTTAGATTCGACCACAGGAGGCACCTTTATGGAAATTACGTTAGGAGATGCTACGTAACTTCTTGATGATATTATGGCTAATTATTCTCAATGGCACACCGAAAGATCTTCTAGTAAAAAAGTGCATGCTATAGAAGAAATCAATGTTTTGAGTGGAAAGATGGATGAACTTATGAAGATGTTTGCTACTAAAAATGCTCATCTTGATCCCAATGATATGCCTTTGTCTTCCTTGATTGAGAATAATAATGAATCTATGGATGTGAATTTTTTTGGTAGGAATAGTTTTGGAAACAATGCTTATAGAGGAAATTTTAATGCTAGACCGTTCCCAAGTAATTCCTCTAATAATTATGGAAATTCCTACAATAATTCTTATGGTAATTTTAATAAGATGCCCTCTGATTTTGAGAATAGTGTGAAAGAATTTATGATTTCTCAAAAGAATTTTAATGCTTTGCTTGAAGAAAAATTGCTCAAAGTTGATGATTTGGCTAGGAACGTTGATAGACTTTCGCTTGATGTTGATTCTCTTAAACTTAGACCTTCTCCTCCTAAGCATGATATCAATGAGTCTCTCAAAGTAATGAGAATTTCCATTGACGAGTGCAAGGAAAGAACCACTAGATTGCGTGCTAAAAAAGAAAGCTTTATAAAAGCGGGTTCTTCTAGTTTCCGTGAAAATAATGATGAGGATCTTAAAGTTATTGATGCGTCTCCGATTAGATCTATGTTTTGCAATATGAATTTTGATGATTATGGGACTGATGATGAATTAACTTTGCCTAGAAGGTGTCCCAAGAATTCGGAGTCTTTAGATTTTAATGCTAAATTTGGTAAAAGTGAGATTGGAGTATCCTCAACTTCTAATAATATTGAACCTTCTATCTCGGATTTCAAGGAATTTGATTATGATAATTGTTCTTTAAAAAGTTGTATTTCCTTGTTGCAATCCGTTGTTAATTCTCCTCATGCTTATAGTCAAAACAAAGCTTTTACCAAACATATCGTTGATGCCTTGATGCAATCTTATGATGAAAAACTTAATTTGGAAGTTTCTATACCTAGAAAACTTAATGATGAGTGGGAACCTACTATAAAGATTAGAATTAAATATTATGAGTGTTTTGCTTTGTGTGATTTGGGTGCTAGTGTTTCCACGATTTTGAAAACTTTATGTGATATTCTAGGTTTCCATGATCTTGATGACTGCTCTTTAAATTTGCACCTTGCGGATTCCACCATTAAAAAGCCTATGGGAAGGATCAATGATGTTCTTATTGTTGCAAATAGAAATTTGGTGCCCATAGATTTTATCGTTCTTGATATAGATTGCAATCTTTCTTGCCCTATTATTCTTGGTAGACCTTTCCTTAGAACGATTGGTGCGATTATTGATATGAAGGAAGGGAATATTAGATTTCAATTTCCATTAAAGAAAGGCATGGAGCACTTTCCAAGAAATAAATTCAAATTACCTTATGAATCTATCATGCGTGCTACTTATGAATTTAGTGCCAAAGATGGCACTCGTTAGATCTATCCTTGCTTTTATGCCTAGCTAGGGGCGTTAAACGATAGCGCTAGTTGGGAGGAAACCCAATTTTCTTTATATTTTCTTGTTTTTGCTCCTGTTTAGTAATAAATCTTGCATCTACCTTCTGTTTAGATGTGTTTTTATCTTTTATTTAGTGTTTGTGCCAAGTAGAACCTATAGGATAACCTACGATGATAGTTGATTTGATTCTGCTGAAAAACAGAAACTTTGCGCGCATGAATATAATTTTGTTAAATCACAGTAACATGATTTTGCGTTGATTCTTTTTTCTGCTGTTCAATAAACAAAATTTCCAGGACTTCCTATTTTGGTAGGATTTTTAGAGTTCCATAAGTTTGCGTTAGTTACAGATTGCTACAGACTGTTCTGTTTTTGACAGATTCTGTTTTTCGTGTGTTGTTTGCTTATTTCAATGCATCTATGGCTAGTAAATTAGTTTATAAACCATAAATAAGATGGAATACAGTAGGTTTAACACCAAAATAAATAAATAATGAGTTCATTTCAGTACCTTATGTGGTGGTTTTGTTTTCTTTCACTAACGGAGCTTATAAGATTTCCTGTTGAGTTTTGTGTTGTGAAGTTTTCAAGTTTTGGGTAAAGATTTTATGGATTATGGAATAAGGAGTGGCAAGAGCCTAAGCTTGGGGATGCCCAAGGCACCCCAAGATATTCAAGAATAGCCAAAATCCTAAGCTTGGGGATGCCCCGGGTAGGCATCCCCTCTTTCGTCTTCGTTCATTGGTAACTTTACTTGGAGCTATATTTTTATTCGCCACAAGATATGTGTTTTGCTTGGAGCGCCGTGTATTATATTAGTCTTTGCTTTTTAGTCTACCACAATCATCCTTGATGTACACACCTTTTGGGAGAAGCCTATTTGATTAGAATTTGCTAGAATACTCTATGTGCTTCACTTATATGTTTTGAGCTTGATAGTTTTTGCTCTAGTGCTTCACTTATATCTTTTAGAGCACAGTGGTGTCTTAATTTTGAAGAAATTGCTAGTCTATCATGCTTCAATTATATTATTTTGAGAGTCTTTCAGAACAGCATGGTATTTGCTATGATCATAAAGTTGGTCCTAGAATGATGAGCATCCAAGTTGGGTATAATAAAAACTATCATAGAAAGTGAATTGGATGCTATGATCAATTTGATGCTTGATAATTGTTTTGAGATATGGCGGTAGTGATATTAAAGTCATGCTAGTTAGGTGATTATGAATTTAAAGAATGCTTGTGTTGAAGTTTGTGATTCCCGTAGCATGCACGTATGGTGAACCGCTTTGTGATGAAGTTGGAGCACAATTTTATTTATTGAGTGTCTTCCTTATGAGTGGCGGTCGGGGACGAGCGATGGTCTTTTCCTACCAATATATCCCCCTAGGAGCATGCGTGTAGTACTTTGGTTTTTGATGACTTCTAAATTTTTGCAACAAGTATATGAGTTCTTTTGATTAATGTTTAATCCATGGATTATACGCACCCTTTCAACCTTCCACCATCGCTAGCCTCTCTTGTACCGTGCAACTTTTGCCGGTACCATACACCCACCATTTACCTTCCTCAAAACAGCCACCATACCTACCTATTATGGCATTTCCATAGCCATTCTAAGATATATTGCCATGCAACTTTCCACCGTTCCGTTCATATGACATGCATTACTTTTGTCATATTGCTTTTTGCATGATCATGTAGTTGACATTGTATTTGTGGCTAGGCCACCTTCATAATTTCCATGCATGTCGCTCTTGATTCATTGCATATCCCGGTACACCACCGGAGGCATTCACATAGAGTCATATCTTGTTCTAGCTTTGAGTTGTAAATCCATAAAAGTGTGATGATCTTCATTATTAGAGCATTGTCCTAGTGAGGAAAGGAAGATGAAGACTATGATTCCCCCACAAGTCGGGATGAGACTTCGGACTTTACAAAAAAAGAAAAAAAAGAGAAAGGCCAAAAAGAAAAAAGAGAAGGCCAAAGAAAATAAAAAAAAGAGAAAAAAGAAAAAAAAAGGGAGAAAAAGAAAAAGAATAAACTGAGAGAAAAAGAGAGAAGGGACAATGCTACTATCTCTTTTTCCACACTTGTGCTTCAAAATAGCACCATGATCTTCATGTTAGAGAGTCTCATATGTTGTCACTTTCATATACTAGTGGGAATTTTTCATTATAGAACTTGGCTTGTATATTCCAATGATGGGCTTCCTCAAAAGTGCCCTAGGTCTTCGTGAGCAAGCAAGTTGGACGCACCCCACTTAGCTTCTTTTGTTGAGCTTTCATATATTTATAGCTCTAGTGCATCCGTTGCATGGCAATTCCTACTCACTCACATTGATATCTATTAATGGGCATCTCCATAGCCTGTTGATACGCCTAGTTGATGTGAGACTATCTTATCCTTTTTTGTCTTCTCCACAACCACCATTCTATTCCACATATAGTGCTATGTCCATGGCTCATGCTCATGTATTGCGTGAAAGTAGAAAAAGTTTGAGATTATTAATGTATGAAACAATTGCTTGGCTTGTCATCGGGGTTGTGCATGATTAAATACTTTGTGTGATGAAGATAGAGCAACAGCCAGACTATATGATTTTGTAGGGATAACTTTCTTTGGCCATGTTATTTTGAGAAAACATGATTACTTTGATTAGTATGCTTGAAGTATTACTATTTCTTATGTCAATATGAACTTTTATTTTGTATTCATTTGGATCTGAACATTCATGCCACAATAAAGAAAATTACATTATGAATTATGCTAGGTAGCATTATCATTTACCTACTCGAGGACGAGCAGGAATTAAGCTTGGGGATGCTTGATACGTCTCCAACGTATCTATAATTTTTGATTGTTCCATGCTATTATATTACCCCCTTAGGATGTTTGTGGGCTTTATTTTACACACTTATCATTTTTGGGACTAACCTACTAACCGGAGGCCCAGCCCATATTGCTGTTTTTTTTGCCTATTTCGGTATTTCGAAGAAAAGGAATATCAAACGGAGTCCAAACGGAATGAAACATTCGGGAGCGTGATTTTTGGAACGAACGTGATCCGGAGAGCTTGGAGTGCAAGTCAAGAAGCTTCCGAGGAAGCCACGAGATAGGAGGCCGCGCCCCCTGCAGGGCGCGCCCCCCTATCTCGTGGGCCCCTCGGACAGCCACCGACGTACTTCTTCCTCCTATATATACCTACGTACCCCAAAAACATCCAGGGGCACCACCAAACACAATTTCCACCGCCGTAACCTTCTGTATCCGCGAGATCCCATCTTGGAGCCTTCGCCGGCACTCTGCCTGAGGGGGAATCAACCATGGAGGGCCTCTACATCAATATCCTTGCCCCTCCGATGAGTTTTGAGAAGTTTACCACAGACCTACGGGTCCATAGTTATTAGCTAGATGGCTTCTTCTCTCTTTTTGGATATCAATACAATGTTCTCCCCCTCTCTTGTGGATATCTATTCGATGTAAACTCTTTTTGCGGTGTGTTTGTCGAGATCCGATGAATTGTGGGTTTATGATCAAGTTTATCTATGAATAATATTTGAATCTTCTCTGAATTCTTTTATGTATGATTGAGTTATCTCTGCAAGTCTCTTTGAATTATCAGTTTGGTTTGGCCTACTAGATTGGTCTTTCTTGCCATGGGAGAAGTGCTTAGCTTTGGGTTCAATCTTGCGGTGTCCTTACACAGTGACAGAAAGGGTTGCAAGGCACGTATTGTGCTGTTTCCATCGAGGATAACAAGATGGAGTTTATATCATATTGCATGAGTTTATCCCTCTAGATCATGTCATCTTGCTTAATGCGTTACTCTGTTCTTATGAACTTAATACTCTTGATGCAGGTAGGAGTCGGTCGATGTGTGGAGTAATAGTAGTAGATGCAGGCAGGAGTCGGTCTACTTGTTATGGACGTGATGCCTATATACATGATCATGCCTAGATAATCTCATAACTATGCGCTTTTCTATCAATTGCTCGACAGTAATTTGTTCACCCACCATAATACTTATGCTATCTTGAGAGAAGCCACTAGTGAAACCTGTGGCCCCCGGGTCTATCTCTTATCACATTTGCTTTCAATCTACCTTTATTTGCATCTTTACTTTTTGCATCTATATTACAAAATACCAAAAATATATTTATCTTATCTTACTATCTTTATTAGATCTCACTTTCGCAAGTGGCCGTGAAGGGATTGACAACCCCTTTATTGCGTTGGTTGCGAGTTCTCAGTTTGTTTGTGTAGGTGCGTGGGACTTTTGATGAGCCTCCTACTGGATTGATACCTTGGTTCTCAAAACTGAGGGAAATACTTACGCTACACTTGCTGCATCACCCTCTCCTCTTCGAGGAAAACCAACGCAAGCTCAAAACGTAGCAGCCCCAAGGTGGGATTCCAGATGTCGGACACGCGGGGTTCAAGATCCCCGCGGATCGTGCCGATGAGAGCCGCAGCAAGCCGGACTCTCATCCGGATACTGTGTCGGAGCCTTCGATGGCTCCAGATGCGGGTAGGCGGCCCCTCGCTAGGGAGGGCGAGCCATCCGTGCCGATGACGTCCGTCGCACCGGATGCGTCAGATAGTCTGCTGGAAGCGCTTCGCGGTGCTTCCATGGATGACGAGCACCGTACTCTTATGAGTGCGGTGATTCAAAAGGTTCTGTCTACCAAGAGCGGACTAACCGAAGCCTGCACAAGCCTCCTGACGGGCTTCGAGGTAAGTAATAAAAATATGTGAAATTACCACCCGATAGGTAGTAGCCCCTGATACTCTGTTTGGTGTTCGGAAAGAGAAGCCGAACAGAGGGTCAATTATAATCCGCAGGAGTCTAATGGTAAGTGTGTATGTCAATAAGCAGGTTGTGCTGCTTGCTGCTGCTGTCCGCACAGCCGAGGTCGCCGGACTAAAGCATGACCTGGAGCAGGCGCAGGGAGAGCTCGACCTCACGAAGAGGCAGCTCGAAGAGAACAAAGGTGAGTGATTCCCCGCTCTCATGTAATTAAGGATAGATAAAATTGGTTATTCTAACGACAAAGCGTCATGACTTTGTAACAGGGGCCACCGCCGAAGTGGCGTCCCTGAAGAAGGCGCTGTCCGAGGCCGAAGACAAGGCGGCCTTGGAATGCAAGGAGCGCGAGAAGCAAGATGCTAGGGTAGGCGAGGTACAACAAGAGCTCCAGGACCTCGGTAAAAGGTTCGAATCCTTGGAGCATGATCTTAAGATCAAAGAGTCCAAGCTTGCGAAGGCCCTTGTGAGTATGAAAGATGCCAAGGCCGAAGCTGAGAAAGCACAGCAAGAAATCCAGGCGGCCAAGAAGATAGCGGCGGGTAAGACATTCTTTATGCAAAGCAAACAAGTGGAGGAGGCGTTTCTTTTACTTACCAGAATTTGGAGCTCTCCAGGGGCATTCGCGGATCTGCCACGCAGCGTCTCAAACACCGCGGAGTTCTACCGTGTCGAGGAGGGGAGCTCCACGGAGAAGCTGTTCTGGTCCCAGTATGCTGAGGCCGAACACCCAATGCCTCTGAGTGACCAACTGAAGCAGTTGGTCGAACACCACAGGGCGGCCGAAGTGGCTATGAAAGATTTCATAGTCCGGATGTGGCCTGGTGAGCCCCTGCCCACTAGCTACTTCGGCCTGATCAAGCGGATGGTGAATGCCTGTTCGCGGCTTGAAGTTATCAAGAGATCCGTTTGCATTAAGGGTGCCCGCTGGGCCTTTGCCCGTGCGAAGGTGCATTGGGGCAAGCTGGATGCGGAGAAGCTGGTGAAGGACGGGCCGCCGGAGGGCAAGGCACATTGCTATCCCGAGAAGTATTACGATGGCGTGATGAAGGGCGCTCATCTCGTGGCCGATGAATGTACCAAGGACAAGATCTTTGAATAAATGTACCTCTGTCGCTGTCGTAATTTAAAGACAAAGTTACTTGTGCTATGTAGCACTGTTTGATTTAAAATATTACCTTCTGCGCGGCTGTTTATAGAATTCTGAAAGTAGGCCAGTCGTCGGCTTCCACCCCCACGTAACTAGTACCGGGGTGTTCCTGGAAATCCCGGATGCTCTTTATCCAAAATTTTGGTCCCTTAAGGAGGTATCCGGCGCAGCGAACAAGGCAATCAGACTATGCGGCTTTATAACTTTCACTTAGCCATAGAAGTCTACAATTTTAAATTTCGGCAAAGCCCCTAGAATTCGGAAGGCCGAATTGGAGCGCTATACACGCCTAGATCGGACGAAGCCGATTCCTCGCCTAAAGTGGAAAAATCTTTAAGGATTTTAATACCTCTCGAACAACGACCAACTCTCGCCTCATCATGTCGGTCAGTTTTCGGCTTTCTCTACTGAGGTGCTCGTCCGGAAGAACCGGGACATAATCACAGTAGTTCTCCCTGCGCTACCTTAGCTGATATAATGGAACATAAGGTACCAAAACAAGGGAGCCGGGCAAACCCAACTATTGACCCAAGACGTGATTCGGAGCTGATGCATATAGTGCTATAAGTTCGGGGTGCCGCACTGATGAAAGTGCTCGGACTTGCTTTGCCGTATTATGAGGCGCCATATGAAGCCCCTGGCAAACTAATCGTACCAAGGTGTACGGATGCGAGATTAAATAAACATTTGCAAGAAATATGCGCAAATAGGAATAATAAGCTGGCGCTATATATTGTTTCCCATTGATGAATGATACGTTTAAGCGTATCTTTACAACGTATGCATTAAGCAGAAGTAAATAGGACTATTTAACATGTCCTATTCAAGGGCAGGCTGCATGTAGGTATGTAAAACAGGTATAATGATCGTGAACAGATTCCACCTAGGTATTTCCTTTTGTGCGCAAAGCCTGTTGCCTCCTTGGTTTTCTCTCCTATGTGAGCCCGACAATCCGTATCTTCTGAAGAGGCTGCTCTTAGAGCAATGTCCTGAAAAATAAAAAGGATGGGTTATGAGGGTATGTGGCGGTTATACCGCACTATTGACCGAGTCATTGTTGCACCTCCGCCTATGCCCATGGTATTTTGAGTGCGTAATTGTGTACGCGTGGCACGAATGCTTCTTTGATGAGGCTTGAGTGGAGGCCGGACTGCTAGTCGTGCACCTGGCGTGCCTGACGATCCTGTTGCGGGGTGCTTCGGACTCGCTCGACGGTGCTCGAAGTTGCTGTTTCCGTATTGGTGGTTTGTCGGAGGAGGCCGCATTGTACTTTCGCCGCGAGGGCTGCAGTATGCTCCTCTATACCGAGAGGGCGGTCCATATTTCCGTTGACTGTTATGACCCCGCGTGGTCCTGGCATCTTGAACTTGAGGTATGCGTAGTGTGGTACCGTATTGAATCTAGCGAATGCGGTTCGTCCGAGTAGTGCGTGGTAACCACTGCGGAAAGGGACGATATCGAAGATTAACTCTTCGCTTTGGAAGTTATCCGGAGATTCGAAGACCACTTCCAATGTTATAGAGCCTGTACAACAGGCCTCTAATCCAGGAATTACAGCTTTAAAGGTGGTTTTGGTGGGCTTGATCCTTGAAGGGTCGATGCCCATTTTATGCACTGTGTCCTGATAAAGTAGGTTCAGGCTGTTGCCGCCGTCCATAAGGACTCGCGTGAGGTGGAATCCATCAATGATTGGGTCTAGGACCAATGCGGCTGAGCCGTCGTGATGGATGCTAGTAGGATGATCCCTACGATCAAAGGTGATCGGACAAGCTGACCATGGGTTGAATTTGGGGGCGACTAGCTCTATCGCATAGACGTCCCGTAGTGCTCGCTTCCGTTCCCGCTTGGTGATGTGAGTGGCGTAGATCATGTTGACCGTTTTCACCTGGGGGGGGATTTCTTCTGTCCCCCCGTGTTTGGACGCTGGGGCTCTTCATCATCGTCGCTGTGCAGCCCCTTGTCCTTGTGCTCGGCGTTTATTTTGCCGGCCTGTTTGAACACCCAGCAGTCTCTATTAGTGTGGTTGGCTGGCTTGTCCGGGGTGCCATGAATTTGGCACAAGCGCTCCAGAATACGGTCCAGACTGGACGACCCCTGATTGTTTCTTTTGAATGGCTTCTTCCGCTGACCGGGCTTGGATCCGCTAAATCCGGCGTTGACTGCCGTGTCTTCAGTGTTGTCGCCGTTGTTCCGTCGCTTATGTCTGTTGCGCCTTGGCCTGTCATTGTTGTCACGGACATCTGAAGTGCCAGAGTGTGGCGTAGTGCTACTGCGAGCCAACCAGCTGTCCTCGCCCGCGCAAAAGTGGGTCATTAGTGTTGTGAGAGCTGCCATGGACTTGGGTTTTTCCTGGCCGAGGTGTCGGGTGAGCCACTCATCACGGATATTATGCTTAAAAGCCGCCAGGGCTTCGGCATCC
The DNA here is from genome assembly GCF_002162155.2 of Triticum dicoccoides. Lineage (NCBI taxonomy): Eukaryota > Viridiplantae > Streptophyta > Magnoliopsida > Poales > Poaceae > Triticum > Triticum dicoccoides. The sequence goes on along the minus strand of NC_041393.1, from coordinate 427,856,660 downwards.
GGACAGTCGACTATTTGGTTCTTTTTAGTTAGGAACCAAGTCCGAAATTTCCTGGCTGACTCTCCAGGACGTTGAGTAATGTGGCTCAAGTCATCGGCGTCCGGTGGTCGCACATATGTGCCCTGGAAGTTGTCGAGGAATGCGTCTTCCAGGTTTTCCCAACTGCCAATGGAATTTGCTGGCAGGCTATTTAGCTAGTGCCGGGCGGGTCCTTTGAGCTTAAGGGGAAGATACTTGATGGCGTGTAGATCATCTCCGCAGGCCATTTGAATGTGTAGAAGGAAATCTTCAATCCATACTGCGGGGTCTGTTGTGCCATCGTATGATTTGATGTTTACGGGTTTGAACCCTTCTAGGAATTCATGATCCATCACTTCGTCAGTGAAGCAGAGGGGGTGCACGGCGCCTTTGTGCCGGGCTATGTGGCTACGCAGTTTGAATTGCTCTGGGTGGCTGTGTTTGGCCCGGCCTGACTTGTTGATAGTGTATCCGGCGTGACAGTCATCATCGCACGTTTGGGCGCACCCCCGCGATCCGTAGATCGATCTTGGCTGTCCTGCTTGATTTTCCAGTTTATCTTGCAGGTCCTGCCTATTGCCCAGGCTGTAGTGTATTGGCTTGGGGGTACGGGTTGATATTCAGGCTGATACGCCATTTTATCCCGACCACGAAGGTGGCCGGTCAGCCGTACGGCGCTCGAGTCCATATTCCTCGGCTGCCAGGACTTCAGTCCATCTATCTGTGAGCAGGCCTTGATCAGCTTGAAGTTGCTGCTGCTTCTTTTTCAGGCTCCTCGCAGTGGCTATAAGCCGCCGCTTGAAGCGCTCCTGCTCTACGAGGTCCTCAGGCGCGCCGAACTCGTCGTCGCCGAGGCTAATCTCGTCTTTGGAGGGGGGCATGTAGTTGTCCTCCTCCGGATATCCGTCCGTCGCCTGTTCGTCTGGGCTGACCTGCTCATCTTCCTGCTCGGCCTGCTCAAAGGCGGGCTGATCAGGGTTGTATTCATCTTCGGCACCATCCGGATTGTTTTCGTCTCCTGGGCCGGTATTGCTGTGGTGGGGCTTGGAGCAGCGCCGACGACGCCCGTGCTTTGCTTTTCTCCCTGAGGGATTATCCTCCATTGCCTCATTGCCATTGGTTTCCTTCGGAGTGTCCACCATATATATATATCGTAGGAAGAGGTGGCTGTCCACCGCCCAGTGAGCGGTGGTTCATGTTCTTCTCCTGCATCGTCGTCCATACCGTCTATGTCTTCGGAGTCGAAGTCCAGCACGTCGGTTAAATCATCAACCATGGCAATGAAGTGGGTGGTGGGTGGGCAGTGAATTCCTTCGTCGCCTGCTTCCCACTCGAGCCGGACATAGTTTGGCCAAGAGCCTCCCGACAAAGAGAGAGACTTTAATGAGTCCAGCATGTCACCAAAGGGAGAGTGCTGGAAGATATCCGCGGCAGTAAACTCCATCACCGGAGCCCGACCTGGCTCGGCTGGCTCGAGAGTGCGTGGACTGGAACCAACAACCGGATACGAGTCCGGGGGTCCGGAGTTACAGGCTTCCACAGAGGTGAGACCTATGTTCGGCTCCACCGCCGATGAGTGTGCGGCCTGCGGAGCGGGGTCCATCCCTCCGTCCTTAGGCAACGCAGCCTGCTCCGGATTTGGGTCTGGGGCTACTGCAGGGGTGATATCCCGAGCATTGTCCGATAGCAGGTCTAAGCCGTGCTCGTCGTGACTGTCCGGTGCTCCTGGCAGAGGCCCGAATCCGTCGAAGATCAAGTCTCCGCTAATGTCGGTCGTGTAGTTCAAGTTTCCGAACCTGACCTGTTGGCCAGGGGCATAGCTATCGATCTGCTCCAGATGGCCAAGCGAATTGGCCCGTAGTGCGAAGCCGCCAAACACGAAGATCTGTCCGGGGAGAAAAGTCTCACCCCAGACCGCGTTGTTGACGATTGAAGGCGCCATCAAGCCTTGCAGCGACGACATAGAGGAACTCTCAATGAAAGCACCAATGTCGGTGTCAAAACCAGCGGATCTTGGGTAGGGAGTCCCGATCTGTGTGTCTTAGGCTAATTGTAACAGGAAGCAAGGGACACAATTTTTACCCAGGTTCGGTCCCTCTCGATGGAGGTAAAACGCTACTTCCTGCTTGATTAATATTTACGATATGAGTAGTACAAGAGTAGATCTACCACGAGATCGTAGAGGCTAAACCCTAGAAGCTACCCTATGATGATTATGATTGTAATTGTGATTGGCCTTCTAAGGACCAACCTCTCTGGTTTATATAGACACCGGAGAGGGCTAGGGTTTACATGGAGTCGGTTACAAGGAAGGAAACACAATATCCGGATCGCCAAGCTTGCCTTCCACGCCAAGGAGAGTCCCATCCGGACACGGGACGAAGTCTTGAGACTTGTATTTTCACGCTTCAATCCAGGACTCCCTCAAAGGCCATGGAGGTTCAAGCTCCGGCGGTGGAAGAAGAAGACATCCCTCAACCCTTACCTAACTTCTTACTCCAACTGAGATTGAAGCTTTCAAGATGATTGAGTTAGCTCGCATACAGAATAAGTATCTCACACAGGAGAATATTTTGTTGAAGGATCATATCGTTGGACTCAAGGGCATTATCCGCAAGTTGGAGGAGCTTTTATGCTCGATGTTCAATTATCCACCATCATCATCACCACCTCCATCACCTCCGAGGACATAATCACATGGGTATGGGCACTCCCCTTAGCAACTGCCAAGCTTGGGGGAGGTGCCCCGGTATCGTATCACCATCACACTCCTATCTTTACCGTTTTACTTAGTTCGATCCTTTTAGTAGTATCTTGATCTAGTAGATTGAAGTCTTAGTATCAATTAGTTTTGAGTTTTTCTTTGTGATCTCTTTATGTAATCGAGTCCATGAGCTATCTATAATAAAAATTAGTGTTGAGTCAAGGGCTTTGCTATCTTGCTATGATCTTGAGGAAGTAGAAAGAATAAAAGAGTTTGTATTGATCTTATGGATAGTAATTACTTCACACATAGAAAGTATGAGGCATAAAAGTTGTTGAGAGTTGACAAACGTAGTTTTGGTCATCATTGCAATTAATAGGAAGTAATAAGGAAAGAGAGGTTTTCACATACAAATATATTATCTTGGACATCTTTTATGATTGTGAGCACTCATTAAGTATGACATGCCAAAAGAGTTGATGTTGGACAAGGAAGACAATGTAATGGTTTATGTTTTCTCACATCTCAGTTAAAGTATATTGACATTGATCTTCCCAACATGTTGAGCTTGCCTTTCCCCCTCATGTAGCCAAATTCCTTGCACCAAGTAGAGATACTACTTGTGCTTCCAAATATCCTTAAACCCAGTTTTGCCATGAGAGTCCACCATACCTACCTATGGATTGAGTAAGATCCTTCAAGTAAGTTGTCATGTTGCAGGCAATAAAAATTGCTATCTAAATATGTATGACTTATTAGTGCAGAGAAAATAAGCTTTATACGATCTTGTTGTGGAAGCAATAAAAGCGACAGACTACATAATAAAGGTCCACATACAAGTGGCAATATAAAGTGATGTTCTTTTGCATTAAGATTTTATGCATCCAACCCTAAAAGCACATGACAACCTCTGCTTCCCTCTGCGAAGGGCCTATCTTTTACTTTATGTTTTTACTTTATGCTTGAGTCAAGGTGATCTTCACCTTTCCATTTTTCATTTTATCCTTTGGCAAGCTCCTCGTGTTTGAAAGATCTTGATATATATATATATATATATATATATATATATATATCCAATTGGATGTAAGTTAGCATGAATTATTATTGTTGACATCACCCAAAGGTGAATACGTTGGGAGGCAACACAATAAGCCCCTATCTTTCTCAGTGTCCGGTTGAAACTCCATAACCACAAGTACTGTGTGAGTGTTAGCAATTGTAGAAGACTATATGATAGTTGAGTATGTGGACTTGATGAAAAGCTCTATTCTTGACTCTTTCTGATGTTATGATAAATTGCAATTGCTTCGATGACTGAGGTTATAGTTTATTAGTTCCTAATGAAGTTTCTGAACCATACTTGACATTGTGAATTGATCGTTACTTGAGCATAAGAAATCATATGACAAAATCTATATATGTTGCTGTTATAAGAATGATCATGATGCCCTCATGTCCATATTTTATTTTTATCAACACCTCTCTCTCTAAACATGTGGACATATTTTTCGATATCGGCTTTCGCTTGAGGACAAGCGAGGTCTAAGCTTGGGGGAGTTGATACGTCCATTTTGCACCATGCTTTTATATCAATATTTATTGCATTATGGGCTGTTATTACACATTGTATCTCAATACTTATGGCTATTCTCTCTTATTTTACAAGGTTTACCATGAAGAGGGGGAATGTCGGCAGCTGAAATTCTGGCTGGAAAAGGAGCAAACATTGGAAACCTATTTTGCACTGCTCCAACAATCCTGAAACTCCACGGAAGTTATTTTTGGAATTAATAAGAATTATTGAGCAAAGAAACTACCAGAGGGGGCCCACACCCAGGCCAGGAGGGTGGGGGGGGGGGGCGCCCACTCCTACTGGGTGCGCCCCCTGTCTCCTGGGCCCCCTGGTGGCCCTTCAATGCCCATCTTCTGCTATATGAAGGCTTTTACCCTAGAAAAAAATAAGAGCAAGCTTACGGGACGAAACTCCGACGCCATGAGGCGGAACCTTGGCGGAACCAATCTAGGGCTCCAGCGGAGCTGTTCTGCCGGGGAAACTTCCCTCGGGGAGGGGGGAAATCATCACCATCATCATCACCAACGATCCTCTCATCGGGAGGGGGTCAATCTCCATCAACATCTTCACCAGCACCATCTCCTCTCAAAACCCTAGTTCATCTCTTGTATCCAATCTTGTATCAAAACCACAAATTGGTACCTGTGGGTTGCTAGTAGTGTTGATTACTCCTTGTAGTTGATGCTAATTGGTTTACTTGGTGGAAGATCATATGTTTAGACCCTTAATGCATATTATTACTCCTCTGATTATGAACATGAATATGCTTTGTGAGTAGTTACTTTTGTTCCTGAGGACATGGGTGAAGTCTTGCTATTAGTAGTCATGTGAATTTGGTATTCGTTCGATATTTTGATGAGATGTATGTTGTCTCTCCTCTAGTGGTGTTATGTGAACATCGACTACATGACATTTCACCATTATTTGGGCCTAGAGGAAGGAATTGGGAAGTAATAAGTAGATGATGGGTTGCTAGAGTGACAGAAGCTTAAACCCTATTTATGCGTTGCTTTGTAAGGGGCTGATTTGGATCCATATGTTTAATGATGTGGTTAGATTTACCTTAATACTTCTTTTGTAGTTGCGGATGCTTGCAATAGGGGTTAATCATAAGTGGGATGCTTGTCCAAGTAAGGGCAGTACCCAAGCACCGGTCCACCCACATATCAAATTATCAAAGTACCGAACGCGAATCATATGAGCGTGATGAAAACTAGCTTGACGATAATTCCCATGTGTCCTCGGGAGATCTTTTCTCATTATAATAAATTGTCCAGGCTTGTCCTTTGCTACAAAAAGGATTGGGCCACCTTGCTGCACTTTATTTACTTTCATTGCTTGTTACCTGTTAGAGTTTATCTTATCACAAAACTATCTATTACCTACAATTTGAGTGCTTGCAGAGAAAACCTTACTGAAAACTGCTTGTCATTTCCTTCTGCTCCTCGTTGGGTTCGACACTCTTCTTATCGAAAGGACTACGATTGATCCCGTATACTTGTGGGTCATCAATGATGCATATGGAATACTGGAGCCCGATGGCAATAAATATGATGGTACACATTAATGCATCTACGATTCTATGTTTAATTTACGAGATCTTATAATTATTACAAACTAATATTTGTCTACTATAGACTGCTTGGGAGGTGAAAACCTTGTTGAATCTAAATACGTTGAGCCTGATGAAGAAGCTAGGATGTTCTCCCACCAAGGTACCTTATTGCTATGATGAGTTACCATATATAATATAATAGTGTCGTTTCTGCATATCAAAAAGATGCTTGAATATTCAAATTCTGTTCTAGATGTTGAATTTGAATCCTACCGAGTTAAACGATGTCACACTGATGGAACACACACACACAAATGATCCTCATGATAAGGTTTACATTAACCTTCCCAAAATTCACCATGTCCTTAGGAAAGTTAGGGACTGCCTCCACTATGGAGCGTTGTGGTTTCAATATCAGGGACCTGCATTTTGTTCTCAAAAGGGGAAAGTAGGTTTATTTACTCCCGAGGTTCCGGACGAGTTGAAATGGCTGTTCACAAGTCAATGTGATGACAATGCTAAATATTTTCGAGACAATATATGGTATTTCAACTCTCACTTCTCATTCACAAGTCTTGGAGTCACCCTTGATCATCGAGTAAGAACTGCAGCAGGAACTGGCGTATATACCTTTCATGCATGTAGGGGTTGTACCACGCTCTTGATGATCTGGTGCCGGCTGATAATGGCCCTAGGCATTTGCAGCTCATATTTATGATATAGATCATAACTGGGTGCATAGGGCTAAGAGGTCTCCAGATCTAAATATAGAGCTCATACGGAAAATTTTGCTAATACTAGAGTCGGACCCTTATGCGCAGGCTTTCAAGAGCCTTGGGCCTGTTCCGAATCTAGATGAGTACAAGATCTCACTAAACATAGATATCAAGTTGGATCAACGTAGGTACAATTCCCCCAACAACTTCTCAGGTGGCAGCGATATGGGTTGAACGGAGCGACCCACAAAATTGTTTTGACAGGAGTGTTGTCGTGCACGGAAAAAAGGAGACCGGCCCCTGTATATTAGATCCTACTATGGGTGCTATGACCCATTGTCATATCCACTATTTTTCCCACGTGGGGAGACTGGTTGGAACCACTGGATGTCGTATGTTCAGGACCCCAATGACACCACCCAAGATCCAGCGCATAATTCTGGGCCACAAGAAACCCCGGCCTCTGAATTACATACAGGCATTATGTTCATTACTAATGTGTTATCTACTTACTATCTTTAAGAATATAAAAATAGTTGTCTTTGTTCACCTCTCAAACAAATGGAAACTTGATTAATGGAAGGGAACAATTTGGCAACTTTGTGCCAGCTGAAGACCGAGTCACTAATTTACATACATGTATGATGTTTTATTAATTTGTTATTATCTACTTACTATATTTGTGAATAAGAACTTATGTCTTGGTCCACCTATCAAACAGATGATAATTTGATTAATGAAATGGAACAAGTTGGCAACTTTGTGCCAGATGAAAACCATGCCACTGGTGTACATGTAGGTATCAGTCATCGTTGCTTATTCTTAAGCAAATCTTATGTTGTCAAACATTATGACTCCAACCATTATACTGCTATTTATGTTCGATATTATAGATGATAATGAAGATAACCAAGATGAGGATTTTGGTGACAATGAGGTGAATGCAACACAATCCAGGAAATTTGTTAGTGTGAGGGAGTACTACTACTTCAAGCTACAAGTCAGGAAGAAGCTTTTTAACATCATCTTGTTCGGTGGGCGCCTTTTCCAACAGTGGGTTGTTGACATGTATATCAAGATTGAGACTGTGAGGTTGTACTGGTACTCAAATCCAGAAAATAAGAAGGTTATACGAGCTGACCTCTACGAGGTATCATGCTTGTGGTTAGTCCAACACATCCTAATACAACGACTTATTGAAAATCATGCCATTTCCATAACCTTGTATACTAGTACAGGGTCTTGTTGACACCATCATTGCCGGCGAGTCACGCGGTGATCGAATTGGCAAGAGAATCATGCTTCCACGTACGTTTCCTAGTGGTGATCGTGACATGCAGCGAAGGTTGCTAGATGCGATGGCAATAGTCCAACGGTGGGGTAAACCAGATTATTTTATCACAATGAATTGCAATCCGTATTAGGAGGAGATAACCTAGAATCTAATGCCTGGACAACTGCCACAAGACCATCCCGACCTTGTGGCAAGAGTATAGAAGGCTAAACAGCGAGATATGATGGACTTGCTAACTAAGGGTAAGCATTTCGGAGAAGTCACAACTTACATACATGTCACGCTGTTTCAGAAACGAGGCCTCCCTCATGAGCATATACTTTTAATCATGAAAGCAAATAGCAAGTTAGCGACACCAGATGACTATGATCGGGTGATATCAGCAGAGATACCTGACAAAGAGAAACACCCCGTCCTACATGAGCTGGTCGTCAAACACATGCTGCACGAACCCTGTGGTGAGTTGAAAAAAAGTTGTCCTTGCATGATTGAGGGACAGTGTAGGTTTCATTATCCGTGAGCTTTTTGTGATGCCACATAACAAGGAAAAGACTCTTATCCCATCTATCGGAGGAGGGACAATGGGCGTGGAGTTAGGGTCAGAGGGTCAAATTTGGACAATAGATGGGTGGTCCCTTACAACCCTTCTCTGCTTATGTGATACAACTGCCACATTAATGTGGAAGCATGCTCGAGCATCAAGGCAGTCAAGTATTTGTTCAAGTACATCTATAAAGGCCATGATCGGGCGTCCTTTGCATGCGAGGAGGCCATAATCAATGATGGTGGAATCATCAATGAAATCCGACAATATAGGGATGCATGCTATGTATCTCCTCCAGAGGCTATTTACAGGATTTTTGGTTTCAAAACGTTTGGTGTCAGTCCATCAGTGTTGCAGCTCCAACTTCATTTGCCGAACATGCATACAATTGCATTTAAAGCTGGTGAAAATCTAGAAGATGTTGTCGCTCGACCATCTTCATCCAGGTCCATGCTTACCGAGTACTTTAAGATGAACCGGAGGATTCTGCAAGCACGTAAATTATTGTACAGAGAGTTTCCAGAGCATTATAGATGGATAGCTGGAAAAAAGAAGTGGCAGAAGAGAGGAAATAACAGATCACGGATTGGAAGACTTATGTATGCACACCCTGCTAAAGGAGAGAGGTACTACTTGCGTGTGCTACTAAGTCATGTTCGAGGTGCCACTTCATTTGATGATTTAAAAACAGTAAATGGCAACCTATGCATTTCCTTCAGAGAGGCATGTGAGCACTTAGGCCTGATACGTCTCCAACGTATCTATAATTTATGAAGCATTCATGCTATAATATTATCTGTTTTGGATGTTTATAGGCTTTACTAAGCACTTTTATATTATTTTTGGAACTAACCTATTAACCGAAGGCCCAGCCCAAATTGCTGTTTTCTTGCCTATCTCAGTGTTTCGAAGAAAAGGAATATCAAACGGAGTCCAAATAGAATGAAACCTTTGGGAAAGTTATTTTTGGAACGGAAGCAATCTAGGGGACTTAGAGTGCACATAAGGGAAGCTTCGAGGTGGCCACAAGGCAGGGAGGCACGCCCACCTCCCCTGGGCGCGCCCCCCACCCTCGTGGGCCCCTCGTGGCTCCCTTGACCGACTTCTTTCGCCTATATATCTCCATATACCCTAAAAACATCGGGGAACACAATAGATCGCAAGTTCCGCCGCCGCAAGCCTCTGTAGAAACCAAAAACCTCTCGGGATCCCGTTCCGGCACCCTGCCGGAGGGGCAATCCCTCACCGGTGGCCATCTTCATCATCCCGGTGCTCTCCATGACGAGGAGGGAGTAGTTCACCCTCGGGGCTGAGGGTATGTACCAGTAGCTATGTGTTTGATCTCTCTCTCTCTCTCTCTCTCTCTCTCTCTCTTGTGTTCTTGCCTTCGCACGATCTTGATGTATCGCGAGCTTTGCTATTATAGTTGGATCTTATGATGTTTCTCCCCCTCTACTCTCTTGTAATGGATTGAGTTTTCCCTTTGAAGTTATCTTATCGGATTGAGTCTTTAAGGATTTGAGAACACTTGATGTATGTCTTGTCGTGCTTATCTGTGGTGACAATGGGATATTCACGTGATCTACTTGATGTATATTTTGGTGATCAACTTGTGGGTTCACCTTGTGAACTTATGCATAGGGGTTGGCACACGTTCTCGTCTTGACTCTCTGGTAGAAACTTTGGGGCACTCTTTGAAGTACTTTGTGTTGGTTGAATAGATGAATCTGAGATTGTGTGATGCATATCGTATAATCATGCACACGGATACTTGAGGTGACATTGGAGTATCTAGGTGACATTAGGGTTTTGGTTGATTTGTGTCTTAAGGTGTTATTCTAGTACGAACTCTATGATAGATTGAACGGAAAGAATAGTTTCGTGTTATTTTACTACGGACTCTTGAATAGATTGAGTAGAAAGGATAACTTTGAGGTGGTTTCGTACCCTACCATAATCTCTTCGTTTGTTCTGCTATTAGTGACTTTGGAGTGACTCTTTATTGCATGTTCAGGGATAGTTATATGATCCAATTATGTTATTATTGTTGAGAGAACTTGCACTAGTGAAAGTATGAACCCTAGGCCTTGTTTCAAAGCATTGCAATACTGTTTACGCTCACTTTTATCATTAGTTACCTTGCTGTTTTTATATTTTCAGATTACAAAAACCTATATCTACTATCCATATTGCACTTGTATCACCATCTCTTCGCCGAACTAGTGCACCTATACAATTTACCATTGTATTGGGTGTGTTGGGGACACAAGAGACTCTTTGTTATTTGGTTACAGGGTTGCTTGAGAGAGACCATCTTCATCCTACGCCTCCCACGGATTGATAAACCTTTGGTCATCCACTTGAGGGAAATTTGCTACTGTCCTACAAACCTCTGCACTTGGAGGCCCAACAACGTCTACAAGAAGAAGGTTGTGTAGTAGACATCAAGTTTTTTTATTGTGCCGTTGCTGGGGAGGTGAGTGCTTGAAGGTATATCTTTAGATCTTGCAATCAAATCTTTTTGTTTCTTGTTTTATCACTAGTTTAGTCTATAGAAGAAAAACTACATAAAAATGGAATTGAGTTTGTCTCATATGCTTCATCTTTTTAATATCTTTCATGAGAATGATGGAAAGGAAAATTGTGCTCAATTGCTAGAAGAAGAATGCATTAAAATGCTTGGCACTAAATCTTTGAATGATGAGCATGATTGCAATGTTGTTAGTATGAATTCTTTGAATATCCATAGTACTAATTGTCATTGCTCTAGTTATGATGAAAATGTCTCCTATAAGCATGTCTATTTTTTTGTAGTACATTGGGTTCGCAAGTACACACCAAATAGAGAAGATAGATATTGCAAGAGGCATAAGCATTTAGAAACTAAATTGCTGCAAGAAAGGCTAAATGCGAGTGCTGAAAATTTAAAATTTCTTCATCGTACTTGTGAACTTTGCAATGAACGTGATCATTTTAATCCCCAATGCTAATTGTTTCATGATCGAATCGTGTCCAAAAATTATGATGACTTGATTTCCCTTGCACATCATAATGAACTTAGTTTGCTTTTGGGTTATGAAGAAATGAAAAGTATAACTAAGAATATTCCAGAATTTGCCCTTAAAAGAGTTCTTGATTTTGATCTAGAGGAAATTTATATGTATTGTGCGGTGAATTGCATTGAAAATCCTTATATTGCCAATTACATAAAGAAAAGAAAGCAAATAGAAGATGAAGAGAATACTAATGAAAGGGAAGAGACTTCCCAATATTCTCCTATTATTTCTTATGATGAATCAGGTAACGAGGAGGAGCTTTCTATTCAACCAACCTTATCAATAAGGAGCTCAAAAAAGAGGGATAAACCCACACATGATGTGAAGAAGAATAAGAAAAGACGGAGAAGTAAAGGTAAAAAGGTATCCCTCCCAAATGATATTGCTCCTACTACTCATTGTGATGATGATAATTGCTATACTATTGGTTCTATCCATACTATTAATGATGAGAGTGATTATGCTTATGATATGAAAAGGCCCAAGCTTGGGGTTGCTATGTTTGATGAGGATGACATATTTGAGAATATATTTGCTGAAATTAATATTTGTCCCAAGCTTGGGGATGCTACATTTAATGAAGATGATATTTTTAGCCTCCCAAGTTTTGATATGCAAAGTTGTTATGATGATAGCATGCCTCTTACCTATGATGATTATATTGATGAAAGTGGGTTTGGAAGAGTGTCAACTTTAGGAAGTAGTGATCCCACTATTTTGGAGGATGTTGAATCTTATTATGATGAATATGAAAGTGGATTTGGAGAGGTTATGACTTTATTTAGTGATGAATCCACTATTTTGGAAGAGGTTTTAATTGATTATGATGAGAACAAAGTTGCTACTTATGATGATTATTGTGATGAAACTTATGCTATAAAAAGTAGTGATGATTATATTTATGAAACTTGTCATGATTATTATTACCCTTTTTCTGAACATTACACTTTTAATGTGGAAACAATTTATAGTATTCGAGTCTCTTATGATACTCCCACTATTCCGAATGAGAAGAATTTTGCTTATGGGAGATTAGTATATTTTCTATGCAAGTAGATCATGAAAAGAATGCTTTAGGTGCTTGTTATATTGTTGAATTCATTCATGATGCTACTGAAAATTATTATGAGGGAGGAACATATGCTTGTAGGGATTGCAATAATATCAAGTTTCCTCTCTATGTGCTTAAAATTTTGAAGCTATGCTTGTTTTACCTTCCAATGCTAGTTGATTATTGTTCCCATAAGTTGTTTGCTCACAAAATCCCTATGCATAGGAAGAGGGTTAGACTTAAATGTGTTAGTCATATTCTTCATGATGCTCCCGTTATATTTCAATTCTTATCTTTTATGTGAGCATCATTGAAATCATCATGCCTAGCTAGAAAAGCATTAAAGAGAGCGCTTGTTGGGAGACAACCCAATATTTACCTTTACTGTTTCTGTGTGTTCACATGATTATGCTACTGTAGTAAACATGTTTTATAGCTTTTGTTTCAATAAAGTGCCAAGTAAGACCTTTAGGATAGCTTACGGTGATAGTTGTGTTGATCCTGCTGAGAATCAGAAACTTTTGCATCCAGTAAATTAGTTTTGATAATTCACAGAAACGTGCTTTTGATCTAATTCTTTTATATATGGATTGGTACACAAATTTCTTAGGACTTACTAATTTTTTTAGGATTGTTGGAGTTCCAGAAGTATACGTTTGATACAGATTACTACAGACTGTTCTGTTTTTGACAGATTCTGTTTTCTATGTGTTGTTTGCTTATTTTGATGTATCTATGAGTAGTATCGTAGGGTATGAACCATAGAGAAGTTGGAATACAGTAGATATTACACCAATATTAATTTAGAATGAGTTCATTACAGTACCTAAGTGGTGGTTCTATTTTCTTATACTAACGGAGCTTACGAGTTTTCTGTTGAGTTTTGTGTTGTGAAGTTTTCAAGTTTTGAGTAAAGATTCGATGGACTATGGACTAAGGAGTGGCAAGAGCCTAAGATTGGGTATGCCCAAGGCATCCCAAGTTAATATTCAAGGACAACCAAAAGCCTAAGCTTGGGGATGCCCCGGATGGCATCCCCTCTTTCGTCTTTGTTCATCGGTAACTTTACTTGGAGTTATATTTTTATTCGCCACATGATATGTGCTTTGCTAGGAGCGTCATTTTATTTTGTTAGTATTTGCTTTTTGTTATTTAGATTAATGTTTTGCATCTATATTTTCAATAAAAATGTCAAGAATAGCCTTTACCATGCTTATTTTGCAAGTATACATGTTGCTGTTTCAAAACAGAAAGTTTACCGCTGTTGCAAAAATTCCCTAGAAAATTCAGAATGTGATAACATGTTGAAACCTTTTGCACAATAAGCTCTGATAAATTTACTACAGTGGGAATTTTATCTCATAATTTTTGTAGTTAGGGAAGTATTGATACTCTTGCATTCTTTACAGACTGTACTGTTTTGGCAGATTGCTGTTATGTTTGCATTGTTTGCATATGTTTGCTTGTTTAATGATTCTATTTGAGGATAGGAGTATTAAATATGCAGAGGCATTTAGTATGCAATGTTGAATAATAATTTTAGTGATTTGTTACAGTAGAAAATGATAAGGTTTTGCATTGGTTTATACTAACTTATCTCACGAGTTCTTGTTGAGTTTTATGTGGATGAAGTTTTTGAGAAATAGAGAAACCATGATATGAGAGGAATTAAGGAGACACAAAAGCTCAAGCTTGGGGATGCCCAAGGCACCCCAAGATAATATTCCAAGAAGTCTCAGGCATCTAAGCTTGGGGATGCCCCGGTAGGCATCCCACCTTTCTTCTTCAACAATTATCGGTTAGTATCGGTTGAACCTAAGTTTTTGCTTCTTCACATGAGTTGTGCTATCCTTGCAATGTCATTTTATTTTGTTTTGCTTGATGTTTGAATAAAATATCAAGATATGAAATTCTTAAATGAGAGAGAGTCTTCACATAGTTACATAATTATTTAGCTACTCATTGATCTTCACTTATATCTTTTTGGAGTAGTTTTTCATTTACTCGTGTGCTTCACTTATATCCTATGAGTAAATGGTTGAATGAGTTGAATGTCATAAATCTGAAATTATATATGTATCACATGCTTACCCCGTTGGGAGTAATGACTTCACATCTAAGAAGTAGAGGTAGTAAATCTATTGAAGGTTAGCAAGCATTGTATTGGTCAGTTGAACAATTCATGAAAGAATATTGAAGGAAGAGAGATTTCACATATAAATATACTATCTTAGACATCTTCTATGATTGTGTAATTATTTTCAAACCTGAGCAAATTAGTTGAAATTGTACAAGGAAGACAACGTAATGAGTTATGCTTGGGTATATTTGTATAGAAGTTATATTGTTATAGATCCTCCAACATGTGGTGCTTGCTTTTTAGAATCCTTTGCTAGCCAAAATATCTATACTAAACAGGAATACTGCTTGTGCATCCAAATCCCTTGAACCAAGTTTCTTCCATGAGTGTCCACCATACCTACCTATATGCGGTATTTACCTGCCGTTCCAAGTAAATTTGCATGTGCCAAACTCTAAACCTTCAAATACTAATCTGTTTTGTATGCCCGAATCGATCATGTAGCGACTAGGGGCTGTCAGTATCTTCCATGCTAGGTGGGTTATTCTCACGATGAGTGGACTCCTCTCATCATTCAAAGATAATTGCAAACAAAACTCCCCCAGGTTTGATGTTAGTTGGAGGCACCCGTTGTTTCGGGTAAGCCATGGATTGATGATTGTTGGTGGAGGGGGAGTAAAAACTTTACCATTCTATTTGGGAACCGCCTATAATGTATGTAGTATGGAAGATATTGGGAACTCTTGGTTGTTATGTTGACAATGAAAGCATACCTCTCAAAATTATTTATCTCTATTTCAAAATCAAGCTCTGGCACCTCTTCAAATCCCTGCTTCCCTCTGCAAAGGGCCTATCTTTTACTTTTATGCAAGAGTCGGTAGTATTCTTGTCATTCCTACTCTTTAGTTAGCAAGCATCGTGTGTTCGGGAAGGATCTAAGCATATATGGCCATTCAAATATATTTGATCATGAATTATCATTGTTGAAAATTATCTATATGATAAGTAAGTTGGGAGGCGAAACGTTAAGCCCCTATCTTTCTCTGTGTTCGATAGACGCAATTTGTTCTAAGAATATGCTTTGAGTGGTAGCAATCATGGAAGACTATATGATAGTTGAGTATGTGGAGTTTGCTAAATCAAAGCTCTGACATAGACCCTTCCTGAAAATAAGATGAATTGTAATTGTTTGATGACTGAGAATGAAGTATGCTAGTTTTCAAGAAAGTTTATGGTCTATGCTTTAACATGTGAATAGCTTGTTAATTGATCTTGAGAAGTTTTATGAGATGAACTACAGTTATGACATATAATCATGCTAGAAAAGGTGATTGAAATTATCATTGATCAAACTTGTGCACCTGCTAGCATTCACACTTCATCAATTCTTTCTTTTATCATTTACCTACTCGAGGACGAGCAGGAATTAAGCTTGGGGATGCTGATACGTCTCTAACGTTTCTATAATTTATGAAGCATTCATGCTATAATATTATCTATTTTGGATGTTTATGGGATTTACTAAGCACTTTTATATTATTTTTGGGACTAACGTATTAACCGGAGGCCCAACCCAAATTGTTGTTTTCTTGCCTATTTCAGTGTTTCGAAGAAAAGGAATATCAAACGGAGTCCAAACGAAATGAAATCTTCGGGAAAGTTATTTTTGCAACGGAAGCAGTCCAGGGGACTTGGAGTGCACGTAAGGAAAGCTTCGAGGTTGCCACGAGGCAGGGAGGCACGCCCACCTCCCCTGGGCGCGCCCCCCACCCTCGTGGGCCCCTTGTGGCTCCCCTCACCGACTTATTTCGCCTATATATCTCCATATACCCTAAAAACATCGGGGAACACAATAGATCGGGAGTTCCGCCGCCGCAAGCCTCTGTAGCCACCAAAAACCTCTCGGGAGCCCGTTCCAGCACCCTGCCAGAGGGGGAATCCCTCACCGGTGGCCATCTTCATCATCCCGGCGCTCTCCATGACGAGGAAGGAGTAGTTCACCCTCGGGGCTGAGGGTATGTACCAGTAGCTATGTGTTTGATCTTTCTCTCCCTCGTGTTTTTGCCTTCGCACGATCTTGATGTATCGCGAGCTTTGCTATTATAGTTGGATCTTATGATGTTTCTCCCCCTTTACTCTCCTGTAATGGATTGAGTTTTCCCTTTGAAGTTATCTTATCGGATTGAGTCTTTAAGGATTTGAGAACACTTGATGTATGTCTTGACGTGCTTATCTGTGGTGGCAATGGGATATTCACGTGATCTACTTGATGTATATTTTGGTGATCAACTTGTGGGTTCACCTTGTGAACTTATGCATAGGGGTTGGCACACGTTCTCGTCTTGACTCTCTGGTAGAAACTTTGGGGCACTCTTTGAAGTACTTTGTGTTGGTTGAATAGATGAATCTGAGATTGTGTGATGCATATCGTATAATCATGCCCACGGATACTTGAGGTGACATTGGAGTATCTAGGTGACATTAGGGTTTTGGTTGATTTGTGTCTTAAGGTGTTATTCTAGTACGAACTCTATGATAGATTGAACGGAAAGAATAGCTTCGTGTTATTTTACTACGGACTCTTGAATAGATTGAGCAGAAAGGATAACTTTGAGGTGGTTTCGTACCCTACCATAATCTCTTCGTTTGTTCTCCGCTATTAGTGACTTTGGAGTGACTCTTTGTTGCATGTTCAGGGATAGTTATATGATCCAATTATGTTATTATTGTTGAGAGAACTTGCACTAGTAAAAGTATGAACCCTAGGCCTTGTTTCAAAGCATTGCAATACTGTTTACGCTCACTTTTATCATTAGTTACCTTGCTGTTTTTATATTTTCAGATTACAAAAACCTATATCTACTACCCATATTGCACTTGTATCACCATCTCTTCGCCGAACTAGTGCACCTATACAATTTACCATTGTATTGGGTGTGTTGGGGACACAAGAGACTCTTTGTTATTTGGTTCAGAGTTGCTTGAGAGAGACCATCTTCATCCTACGCCTCCCACGGATTGATAAATCTTAGGTCATCCACTTGAGGGAAATTTGCTACTGTGCTACAAACCTCTGCACTTGGAGGCCCAACAACATCTACAAGAAGAAGGTTGTGTAGTAGACATCAAGGCCTCATTTAACACGACAAGACTCTTGATAATTGCATGATAGAGGCAGCCACATTTCAGATCCCTTGTGCCCTTAGACGGTTGTTTGCTATACTGGTATTTTGTGAGGCAACAGAAATCTGACAATTGTGGGAGAAACAACTACCTTCAATGTGTGAGGACTATCATTGTAATGAATCCAATGAGTCTGTACTTGAGCAGATGGTCCTTAGAGATATTAGGGATATGTTGCAATCCATGGGTGTCGTGGTGGGAAACGAGCACCTATGGGGCAGGGCCCCTTTCTGGTCCGGCAGGGAGCGGGGGGCGCACGAAGAGCAGATCAAGGTCGAGCACGCGAGGGATTTTACCCAGCTTCGGAGTTCTCCGGAGAGATAAAACTCCTACTGCTGCTTTGTATTTGTATTTGTTCTTGCTCAAAAGCGTGGGTATGTTGTGGTCTTGAATGAGTCGAACCGAACCCCCTCTACGTGCGCATGGGCCTCCTTTTTATCGGCTAAAGGGGTCACCGACAAGTGGCAACGCAGAGAGAGGGGTAAAAGAGTAAAAATGCGGGTTGGTACAACTGCTATATACAGTCCCCCCCTACCTAACTCTGACGGTAGGGGACAAGAGCATTTAATGCCCGTCTGGTCGCCCCAACAGTGCAGGAAACGACTGTTAGGGGCGCCACCGATTGCCACGATGGCCTCCTAGTCACCTTCACTTGCCACCTCGCATCGCTAGGCTGCACAGCCACCCGCCACGTGCACCAGGAGCGATCCTGCGGTGACACGTCGTGGGACGCGCTGGAGCGTGGATGTAGAGTGGTGGCTTCGCCGCGGCAAGCACCTTGCCGCGGTCGCTGTCTTGTCGCACCCGCAAGCTTGCCGCTTGCCGGGCCTTGCCGGGATGCGCGGAGCGTCGCGGCAAGTTTCCTGAAGTGCCTTGGTTGGCCTTCCCGGCAAGCTCCTCTTGCCGGGATCTTGTCTTTCCCGGCAAGCTCCTCTTGCCGGGGTCTTGTCCTTCCCGACAAGCCTCTCTTGCCGAGGCCTTGTCTTCTTAGTTAACACTTTGTTCTTGAATGGCAGGAATATGAATAGCGAAGGGTCTTGGTGGGCGCCCGGCAAGCCTTGCCGTGGGACGCTGCGTCTGCCCGTGCACAGGTTCGGGGTACTAAGGTACCCCTACTTTAGTACACCGACAGGAGCCCCCGGGCCTGGGCCATACACGGTGCCGAGCGCTGTTGGGCCAGGCCCAAAACAGGGCACGGGCACGTGCGGCCTGGGTCCAAACCAAATCCACTCCGTATCCATCGCGTCCTCTCGTAACGGCACGCGTCAATCGCGGCGTCGTGGGTGACGTGGGTGGCGTGCGCAATTTTCGAGGCGTCCACCCCCCGTGATCACGGGGCGGGGCGAGGTCACCACATCCGTCGCCTCGGTTCTGCATCCCCGCCACGCGGCTCCCATGCGCTTGGGGTCACGGACGGTGGAATCGGGAGACTGGGCCATTGCAAGCAGAGGCAGCAGGTCGGCCCCGATTCCCTGCTCTTCCCGCGCCCTGATTCGCTGAGCGGGGCGGCCGAGCCCCCACCTCGCTCCTTTAAGAAGAGCGAGGGGGGAGCACAGAAGCCCGCACTCTCTTGTCTCCTCCTTTCTTCAGCTTCTGCTCCACTTTCTCTCATTCGCCATGGAGAAAGGGAACCCTGGCTCTTCATCGGTGGCGGCGAGGGTCGCCACCAGACAGCGCACCTCTCCCTATCCCGCGCCCGTGGTGGCAGAGCCAGCCACAAGGGGAAGAGGGGGCGAGGTCGTGGACGAGGTCGAGGACGAGGTCGAAGCGCTCGGGGAAGAGGCGGACGGGGCGGCGCGCCGGCTCCGCCTCCGCCAGCGGTTCCTCTCCCCACGGCGGTCCATACAGGGGACGACCCTTGCGAGTTCTTCGTCAGGCTGCGCCGGGCGCCTCGCCGCCGCCTCCGGCTCCCAGCTCCGTTTGCAAGCGCGATGGAGTTGGACCCGCCCAAGACACTGAGATTGCACATGAGGGGCTGCGGAATCAGCGGCGCGCGAGTCCGCGTTGTATTCCCAGCCCCTAATGTGATGTATCTTGATCGTGGGTGGAAGACGTTCGCCCGTATCCATAGCTTGACGGCAGGGTTTACCCTCCATTTTAAGTTAATGGAGGGGGATCTTCTCTCCGTCAAGGTCTTCGGGGACTCCGGCACTCGGGCGAAGTGCTGCGTGGACAGCTCCTCCGATAGCGAAGGCTCCCCCTCGAGCGAGAGTGACAAGGAGGGGAGCGACAGCGACAACGAGGGTAGCGGGCGGCGGGATGGCGGGCTCGACTAGGTGTCGGGCGCCGTCTCGTGCATCACCGGCGACCCCATCATCCGTGTCGCCGGGTCCTTGAACTCCCCGGGGTCGTCTCCTTGGGCGGCTGGCGTAGGGAGGCTGCGGAAGGGGAAGAGGGCTGGCGACAAGGCCGTTAAGTCGGAATACGAGGGCGTAGTGCCCTCGACAGCGTGCTGACGTCCTGCCGCCCCGTCTTCGAGCCCCGCTTTCGGCGTCGCCATCACCGTCGAGCCTTCGGACGGCCCCCGGCATGTTCTCTTGGTGTCTTCTGGCACCTGTAGCTCGCCTAGGCGCCCCTTTTGCCCTTTTAGCCTCCTTGACCTACCTCCTGATGAGAGGGACAGGAAAGGGATTACGGGCATCTTATCTTTTTAATTTGTAAGCCTTCGGGCCTTAGCCGCATCTAAAACTTGTAATCCTCCCTTTCATGTTTTTCATCCTCTATAGGCTGTACCTGAGTGGGATGTTTTTTAAATGAAAAGGAGACGCTTGCTATGTTATATCCTTTACTTGATTCCATCCCTTGTATGTTTTTACCCTTACGCTTTTAGGGAACTTGCCGGTGCAACCACACTTGCCGCGAGCGCTGAGTGCGGAACATCAGCAGCTTGCCGGCGATGTTGCCCCCGGCAAGAAACCTTGTCGGGGCCAGTTGCAGCACACTGTCATTGTTGAGAGGGCTCGAAACAAAGTAAGGGCGCAACTTAGCCACGAGACGGTTCCTCCGCGCACAGGTTTTTCCATACAAGGCACGGTCGTTCAAGGAATATAACATAAAAATTTAAAAACTTATCTGATATCGCAGCCCCCGGCAACTCTGGCTTGCTGTGGATGAATCTTGGTACTCGCAGCCCCCAGCAATATTGGCTTGCCGGGGCCCAGGTGACGGCGTGCCCCTCGGGGGCTCCTGTTTGAAGGAAGCGGACAATCTGCAGTGCCCATGCCGGAGCTCGGGGCTCGACGACAAGGACTAGAGGCAAATCTGCTGCTACGGGAACATCTGCTTCCACGGCAAGAACCTGCGGTTCTGCCGGAGCTTGACGTTCCCCGACAAGCTTGCAGGAGCAAAACTCGTCGGGAGCTTCTGCTTCAACGGAACAAACCCTAGGGATTGCCGGAGGATCTTGCTCCTCAGCGCTCTTGGTGTTGATCTTGGAGATTGTTGTGGGAATATCCGCTTCTACGGCGAGAAGCTGTGTCTCTGCCGGAGCTTGACGTTCCCCGACAAGCTTGCCGGAGCAAAACTTGTCGGGAGCTTCTGCTTCAACGGAACCAAGCCTAGGGCTTGCCGGAGCAGACTGCTCCTCAGCGCCTCCGATGTTGATCTTAGGGACCTTCTTGACGGCGGCTTCGGGGAGCTCTGCCGAAAAGTAGTCGCCAGTAACCAACTTCCTCTTCTTGTTCTGCCCAGTTGATGGTGTCACAGATGGTTGAGTCAGCTTGAGCACAAAAATCCCTGGTTCCACAGGCAACTTAAGTGCGGAACATTTTGACAAGCCATCTGCAATGTCGTTTTGAGCTCTCGGAACATGTTCCATCTGCAGGCCGTCAAAATGCTCTTCCAGCTTCCTCACTTCATCAATGTAGGCTTCCATCAGCGGACTTTGATAATCTTTGTTAACTTGGCAGACAACAAGCTGTGAGTCACCCCTGACAATGAGTGTCCTAATCCCAAGCTCTGCTGCTATTCTGAGTCCGGCAAGCAAGCCTTCATACTCTGCAGTATTGTTTGTTGCTTGCTCCTTGGGGAAGTGCATTTGGATCACGTACTTGAGGTGCTCTCCGATGGGTGCGACGAGTAGTACGCCTGCACCGGCGCCTTGCAGCGAGAAGGCACCATCAAAGTACATGATCCATTCTTTGCTTGCTTCCTTGACGGGGATGCTCCTCTCCGGAGTTTCTTCATCAGGCGTTGGCGTCCATTCTGCTATGAATTCTGCCAATGCTCGGCTCTGGATAGTTGAAGTACTTTCAAACTTAAGCCAAAGCTTGAAAGTTCCAGTGCCCACTCGACAATCCTGCCTGTTGCTTCTGGATTTTGCAATATCCTCTTCAACGGAAAGCGAGTGACAACAGTGATCTCATGTGCTTGAAAATAGTGGCGCAGCTTCCTCGAGGCCATGAGAAGGCCGAAAAGCAACTTTTGCACTCCAGAGTATCTTGATCTAGCCCCCTGCAGAGGGGAGCTGACGAAATAAACTGGGCGTTGCACCATCTTCTTTTGTTTCTCTTCCGGCAACTGCACAGGTCCATCCTTGCCGGGACCAGAGCTTGTCGGGGAAGCCCCCTGCTTGTCGCAGGATTCGCTCGCCGCAGCTGCTGGCTCATCATCTGCCTCCCTCTCCGCTACTAACGCAGCACTAACAACTTGATTGGTTGCCGCTAGATACAGCAGCAACTTCTCTTGTGGTTTAGGTGCGACAAGTACTGGAGTGGAGGATAGGTATCTCTTCAGGTTCTGTAACGCAGCCTCCGCTTCCGGAGTCCATTTCATTGGTCCTACCTTTTTCAAAATTTTGAAAAATGGCAGTGCGCGCTTAGCAGACTTAGAGATGAACCTACTGAGAGCAGCAACACAGCCGGCAAGCCTTCGCACATCCTTGACGCGCTTCGGGGCTTCAATCTGCTCGATGGCCTTGATCTTGTCGGGGTTGGCTTCAATCCCCCTCTGGGACACAAAGAACCCGAGAAGCTTGCCGGAAGGAACTCCAAACACGCACTTCTCGGGGTTCAACTTGAGATTGACCTTGCGCAGATTTGCAAAAGTCTCTTCCAGATCTTGAACCAAAGTTTCTCTGTCTTTGCTCTTGACCACTATATCATCCATGTATGCTTCTATATTCCTGTGCAGCTGCGGCTCAAAAGCATGACTGACTACTCTTGCAAACATTGAACCAGCATTCTTTAGTCCGAAAGGCATTCGTACAAAGCAGTACGTGCCACATGGAGTAATGAATGCAGTTTTCTCTTCATCCTCTTCTGCCATGAAGATCTGGTGGTATCCTGAGTATGCATCAAGGAATGAAAGCAGATCACATCCTGCCGTGGAGTCGACAATCTGGTCAATGCACGGCAAGGGAAATGGATCTTTGGGACAAGATTTATTAACACCCGTGAAGTCAATACAAAGCCTCCACTTCCCGTTCGCCTTGCGCACGACTACTGGATTGGCTAACCACGTTGGATGGAGTACTCCTTGGACGAGGCCTGCTGGTTCCAACTTCTTGATCTCTTCTGCAATGAACTCTTGGCGTTCCACCGCTTGCTTCCTGACTCTCTGCTTGACGGGCCGCGCGTGAGGACAGACGGCAAGGTGGTGCTCAATTACTTTCCT
Source organism: Triticum dicoccoides (assembly GCF_002162155.2). Lineage (NCBI taxonomy): Eukaryota > Viridiplantae > Streptophyta > Magnoliopsida > Poales > Poaceae > Triticum > Triticum dicoccoides. Next base: position 427,833,273 of record NC_041393.1, on the reverse strand, counting down.
GGGAACACCGGGGATGTCAGATGGTTGCCATGCAAACACATCGACATTCGCCCGCAGGAAAGCAACGAGCGCGCTTTCCTATTTAGGGTCAAGCGTGGCACTGATGGTGAAGGTACCACCAGTGCCGTCCTCCTTGGCGGCCACTTTCTTGGTCTCTGGTGCAGCTGTCTTCGCCTTCTTGCACTTGCCGGTGGAGCTCGATGGTGCGTCCTCGACGGTAGCGCAGCACTCCGAAGAGGTGCGCTTGCCGGAGTGGGCATCAGAGCTACTCTTGCCGGACTTGGTCTTCTTCTTCTTCCCCCCGGGAGCTTCAGCGGGAAGTGGTTTGCGCTCTGCTGCGGCTGCTGCTTCCCGGTAGATCTTGTCGGTACAGATAAGTGCATCCTTCTTGTCGCCCTGGACAGAAATGACACTTATCGGACCGGGCATCTTGAGCACATTGTAGGCATAGTGAGAGGCTGCCATGAACTTGGCAAGCGCTGGACGGCCGAGTATCCCATTGTAGGGCAATGGGAAATCAGCAACATCAAATGTGACTCTCTCTGTTCTAAAATTCAGCTCGCTGCCAAACGTCACTGGCAGTGTGATCTTCCCCTTGGGCTTGCTCCTTCCCGGGTTAATTCCTTGAAAGGTACGAGTTTCTTCGAGCTCGCTGTCGGGGATCTGGAGCTTTTTGAGCACCGCGGAAGAGATCAGATTTAGGCCGGTCCCGCCGTCAACCAACATCTTCGTGACCTTGAGGTTGCGAATGGTTGGCGAAACCAACATCGGCAAGCACCCGACCGCAGTGATGCGATCAGGGTGATCCTCAACATCAAAGACGATGGGCGTGCTGGACCACTTCAGGGGCTTGCGCGATTCGACTGATGGTTCTGCTGCATTCACCTCCCGCACCCACTGTTTAAGTTGATGGTGCGAGGTGTGCAGAGAAGCACCGCCGTCAACGCACAAAACCTCCATCGCCTTCTGAAACTCTTGGTCGTCGGTCTCATCCTCATCCATCTCATCATCCTCATCTTCATCTTTGTCGCGGCCACGGGGAGGTCTGTCTCCTTGCCGCTGCTTGGCCTTGCCGCGGCGCCCTCCCCAGGTGGGACGATTCTTGCCGGATCCTCCGCCACCTTCCTGGGCCTTCTCCTTGTCGCGACGCTCATATTCAGCTTTCTGTAGCTCTGCCATCTGCTCAACCTCTTTGCATGCTTGGAGGTCATGGCCCTTGGTGCGATGGATCTTGCAGTACTGCTTGCCGGAGCCATCCTGCTTGTTGGCGGCCACCACAGCCTCGCTGGAGTCGCCAGCCTTAGCCTTGTCGGCGCCGCCTCCATTGCCAGACTGCTCAACAACTAGCACATCCTTAGCCTTTCTCTTTCTGTTATTCCGCCTCCGGTTATTCCTTGCCGGAGGGGCATCCTCACTGTCAGATCCTTCTGCTCCTACGTTCTCTCCGGGGAGTTTCCTCCCCTCTTCAGCACGGGCACACTTGTCGGCCAGAGCATAGAGCTCGCTGACATCTCTGATCTTGCACATCGCCATCTCTTCCCTCATCCTGCGGTTACGCACGTTCTGATGGAACGCGCTGATAACCGCGGCAGGTTGGACGTCTGGGATGTTGCGCTGCACCTGGCTGAATCTCTGTATGTACTTGCGCAGGGGTTCTCCTTCCTTCTGGGCAAGCAAATGAAGATCGCTTTCCTGGCCATGAGGCTTGTGGCCGCCTGTGAAGGCGCCGACAAACTGATGGCACAGGTCCGCCCACGAAGAGATGGAGTTGTCCGGCAAGTGCATGAGCCAAGATCTGACGTTGGGCTTGAGTACCAGCGAGAAGTAGTTGGCGAGGATTTTCTCGTCGCGCCCCCCGGCAGCCTGCACCTTGATGGTGTAGACGCTGAGGAACTCCGACGGATGTATCCTGCCATCGTACTTCTCGGGCACGTCTGGCTTGAAGTTCTTGGTGCTGGGCCACTGGACTTGCCGCAGCTCACGAGTGAACGCAGGGTAACCTACCGCGTACGGCAAGTCGCCGGGTTCCCCTGGCGCATGCATATCGACAGTGGGCCCAGCGCGCTGGTCATACTGACGTCGCGCTTCTCTCCGACGCTCGATACGAGTGCGAGTGTCTTCGTGTCATCGTTCTTGGATAACTTGGCGTTGATCGCGGTGAGCTCGCAGGTCCGACGATGCAGTTGAGTCGGCGTCGAGGTTGGCCCAACGAGTCGGCGATCTTGGCCTTCGGGGCGGGGAGTGCACGGTGGTGGCACCCCCAGCGGTCTTTTCGGTGTCGGCTTGCGCCTGGGCGTCTTGCCGGGGCTTCGATGTGCTCGGTTGCCGGGGCTTGTCGGCGTTGGCGAAGCCGACGAGGCTCTGAATGGTCATCCTCCAGCCGTCAATCTTGTGTGGCGCCGGAGGGTAATCTAGAAGCAGCTGGGCTCGGGCCAGCGCTTCCTCTGGAGTCTTCGGCGGCGGCGGCGAGCGGCGCGAGGAGCGGGATATGCTCGGACTCCCAACTGGGTTGGAAGGAGCAGTACCCCGTCCAGGCGACCGCACCTCACTCGTGCCAGCATGCTGGCGTGCACGCTGGTCTTGAGCGTCCCGCGACCCGCCGGCTTGGCCTTGTTCCAACGCGAGCACGGTTCCAGGAGCACCGTGGCGTTGTCGATCTTGCCCCTCCTGGGAGGGGTGCGGTGGATGTACAGACGCTGAAGCTTGCGGGGCCTTGTCCTTGGACCTGGTGACGACGCGAGTCCCACCGTCGGCGCCCGCTCCTCCGCCGGCGTCCACCCCACCGCCCGTTTTCTCCGGCGGCGGTAGAATCGACGTAGACGGAGCGGCCACCTCCGAAGTCTTCTTCTTCGGTGGCATGTCGATGAAGATGTTGATGTAGCGCGTGTGAATACCGGATCAGGTTCGCAAAACCTCCACGCCCCCTACCTGGCGCGCCAAAGATGTCGTGGTGGGAAACGAGCACCTATGGGGCAGGGCCCCTTTCTGGTCCGGCAGGGAGCGGGGGGCGCACGAAGAGCAGATCGAGGTCGAGCACGCGAGGGATTTTACCCAGCTTCGGAGCTCTCCGGAGAGATAAAACTCCTACTGCTGCTTTGTGTTTGTATTTGTTCTTGCTCAAAAGCGTGGGTATGCTGTGGTCTCGAATGAGTCGAACCGAACCCCCTCTACGTTCGCACGGGCCTCCTTTTTATAGGCTAAAGGGGTCACCGACAGGTGGCAATGCAGAGAGAGGGGTAAAAGAGTAAAAACGCGGGTTGGTACAACTGCTATCTACAGTCCCCCCCTACCTAACTCTGACGGCAGGGCACAAGAGCATTTAATGCCCGTCTGGTCGCCCCAACAGTGCAGGAAACAACCGTTAGGGGCGCCACCGATCGCCACGATGGCCTCCTAGTCACCTTCACTTGCCACCTCGCACCGCTAGGCTGCACAGCCACCCGCCACGTGCACCAGGAGTGATCATGCGGTGACACGTCATGGGACGCGCTGGAGCGTGGATGTAGAGTGGTGGCTTCGCCGCGGCAAGCACCTTGTCGCGGTCGCTGTCTTGTCGCACCCGCAAGCTTGTCGCTTGCCGGGCCTTGCCGGGACGCGCGGAGCGTCGCGGCAAGTTTCCTGAAGTGCCTTGGTTGGCCTTCCCGGCAAGCTCCTCTTGCCGGGATCTTGTCTTTCCCGGCAAGCTCCTCTTGCCGGGGTCTTGTCCTTCCCGGCAAGCCTCTCTTGCCGGGGCCTTGTCTTCTTAGTTAACACTTTGTTCTTGAATGGCAGGAATATGAATAGCGAAGGGTCTTGGCGGGCGCCCGGCAAGCCTTGCCGCGGGACGCTGCGACTGCCCGTGCACAAGTTCGGGGTACTAAGGTACCCCTACTTTAGTACACTGACAATGGGAAAGGATATTAAAAGCTATGGACTTCTGGATGTGGTTGAGATCGATGGTTCTCATGACGGTGAGTACAGAGAGGTAATAGAGGAGAGGAAAATCACCACGGACAAAGAACATCTTGATCTATTTAGCAGTTTGAACAATGAGCAGCTAGCTGGTTTCAATGACATAATGGATCATGTGATGAACAAAAAGAGCCAGATATTCTTTGTTGATGGTCCAGGTGGCACTGGGAAGACGTACCTGTACATGGCATTGCTTGCTAAGGTGCGTTCCATGGGCCAAATAGCGATTGCAACTACTACATCTGGTACTGCAGCGTCGATAATGCCTGGAGGACGGACATCACACTATCGGTTAAAAATTCTAATCAAGCTCACTGACAAAAGTATGTGCAGTTTCACAAAACAGAGTGGTACAACGGAGTTGCTTAGACAAGCGTCCTTTATAATTTGGGATGAAGTCGATATGAAAAAACATCAAGCAGTTGAGACGCTTGATAGATCACTACAGGATATAATGGAATGTTCTTTGCCATTTGGAGGAAAGGTTGTCGTCTTTGGTGGTGATTTCAAGAAGGTCCTACCCATTGTGACACGTGGGACAAGAGCACATATCATGGATGCTACACTTCTGAGATCCTATCTTTGGGAGAAGACCCGCAAGATACGTCTCAAGCGCAATATGCGGGCACAGGCTGATCCTTGGTTCTCAGAATACCTCCTAAGGATAGGCAATGGAACTGAAGAGACAATTGGCGATGACTATGTCCGTCTCCCTGACGACATTGTCATTGGCTATACGGAGGATGAAAAAGCTATTAACATGTTCATCGAAGATGTCTTCCCATTGTTACATGCCAATGCTACATCGAGAGAGTACATGAGTGCACGTGTTATTCTTTCGACCAAGAACGATCACGTTGATGACCTAAATGACAAGATGATCTCTAGGTTTCCAGGTGAAGAAAAGTTATACCATAGTTTTGACTCAATCAAGGATGACCTGCAGAATAATTACACAATTGATTTTTTTGAACTCGATCACACCCAATGGCTTGCCCCCACATGTTTTGAAATTAAGGGTCAACTGCCCTGTCATTCTGCTCTGGAACCTCGACCCTCATATGGTCTATTCAATGGAACACGGCTTATGGTTAGAGCCTTTCAGGACAATGCAATCGATTCATACATCTCCGCCGTATCTATAATTTCTTATTGTTCCATGCCAATATTCTACAACTTTTACATAATTTTGGCAACTTTTTATACTATTTTTGGGACTAACATATTGATCCAGTGCCCAGTGCTAGTTCCTGTTTGTTGCATGTTTTTTGTATCGCAGAAAATCCATATCAAACGGAGTCCAAACGCGATAAAAACTTACGGAGATTTTTTGGGAATATATGTGATTTTTGGGAAAAATAATCAACGCGAGATCATGCCTGAGGAGTCCAGGAGGCAGGGGGCGTGCCCCGGGGAGTAGGGCGCGCCCTGGGCCCTCGTGGCCACTCCGTAAGGCGGTTGGTGCCCTTCTTTCTCCACAAGAAAGCCAATATCTGGATAAAAATTGTGTCCAAAATTCAGCCCAATCGGAGTTACGGATCTCCGGGAATTTAAGAAACAATGAATGGGAAGAATCAGGAGGCGCGGAAATAGAAGGAAACAGAGAGAGA
>NC_041393.1:427802254-427827313 GCF_002162155.2 Triticum dicoccoides | reverse complement strand
AGAGAGAGAGAGAGAGAGAGAGATCCAATCTTGGAAGGGCTCTCTCCCCTCCGCCACCATGGAGGCCATGGACCAGAGGGGAAACCCTTCTCCCATCTAGGGGGAAGGTCGAGGAAGAAGAATAAGAAGGGGGATCTCTCCCCCTCTCTCTCCCGGTGGCGCCAGAACACCACCGGGCCATCATCGTGCCACCGATCTACACCACCAACTTCACCGCCGTCTTCACCAACTCTCTCCCCCTATATGCAGCAGTGTAACACCTCTTCTTCCTGCTGTAATCTCTACTTGAACATGGTGCTCAATGCTAAAAATTATTTCCCAATGATGTATGGCTATCTTATGATGTTTAAGTAGATCCGTTTTGTCCTATGGGTTCATTGATGATCGTGATTGGTTTGAGTTGCATGTTTTATTATTGGTGCTATCCTATGGTTCTCTCTATGTTGCGCAAGCGTGAGGGATCCCTGCTGTAGGGTTTGCAATATGTTCATGATTTTCTTATGGTGGGTGGCGTGAGTGACAGAAGCACAGACCCGGGTAAGTAGGTTGTTTGCGTATGGGAATAAAGAGGACATGATGCATTATAATGCTATGGTTGGGTTTTCCTTAATGATGTTTAGTAGTTTGGATGCTTGCTAGAGTTCTAATCATAAGTGCATGTGATCCAAGAAGAGAAAGTATGTTAGCTTATGCCTCTCCCTCATATAAAATTGCAATAATGATTACCGGTCTAGGTATCGGTTGCCTAGGGACAAATAACTTTCTCGTGACAAAAAGCTCTCTACTAAAACTAACTTAGTTGTGTCTTCATCTAAACAGCCCCTACTTTCTATTTACGTGCTCTTTATTATCTTGCAAACCTATCCAACAACACCTACGAAGTACTTCTAGTTTCATACTTGTTCTAGGTAAAGCAAAGGTTAAGCGTGCGTAGAGTTGTATCGGTGGTCAATACAACTTGAGGGAATATTTTTTCTACCTTTAGCTCCTCGTTGGGTTCAACAGTCTTACTTATCGAAAGAGGCTACAACTGATCGCCTATACTTGTGGGTTATCAAGACCTTTTTCTGGCGCCGTTGCCAGGGAGCAATAGCGTGGGGTGAATATTCTCGTGTGTGCTTGTTTGCTTTATCGCTAAGTAGTTTTTATTTGTTGTTCTAAGTTGTTCTCTATCTTTAGTCATGGATATGGAACATTAATACCAAAAAAATAGGTGTACTTCCTACTCATGGAGATGGGGAACCTCCTAAAACCCTCGATGCTCATTATGTGAAAGATATTATGCAAGACTTTAATAATCCTAAGAAAACCCCATTCAATTATATAATGGGAGACACGTTGGATCAACGTGAATATTTTAGGGATTATCGCTTGACTCAAAAGGGAAACTATTATGGGATCAAATTCATATGTTGCATTGGTATGCTCGGCAACTATGCTTGAGATATGATTATACTTGTTGCTCTAGGATGAAGGCTCCACACCTTCCCTTCTCATGCAGATTTAGTGATAATGAAACCTTGGCTTCTTATGCTAATTGTATATATGATTACTATGATGTGGAACAAATAGAAGAATTTGTTGGTTTTAAGGGTGCTTATGAAATTGAATCTTTGTTTGAAAAGTATGAAGCTTTTGATGATGATATTTATAGGGCTGGAAATTTTGCTATACTTAAATATTGCTATGAGAATTATGAATATAATGCCAATATTGATGCGTTTATGAGAAAGTCTCCGCTGTCCAAGAAGAGATTAATATGTTGTAGGAATCTATGGAAGAAGAAAATGTTGAAATTGTGGGCTCATTGGATGAAAAAGATGATGAGGAGAGCGAAGAACAAAAGGAGGCAGAGCGGATTAGCTACCCGTGCACACCTTCTAATGAGAGTAACTCTTCAACTCATACATTGTTTAATTTCCCTTCGTGCTTACCGAAGGATGATTGCTATGATCTCTTTAATTCTTTGAAATATCCCTTTTTGATGAACTTGATGCTTGGTATGCTTGTGGCCAAGATGCCAATATGAATTATGCTTATGGAGATGAACTTGCTATAGTTCTTTATGTTAAGAATGAAATTGTTGCTATTGCACCCACACATGATAGTCATATTATCTTTTTGAATTCTCCCCATTACACTATATCAGAGAAGTTTGTGCTAATTAAGGATTATATTGATGGGTTGCGTTTTACCGTTGCACATGATAATTTTGATAAATATAATATGTATGTGCTTGCTACTCCTACTTGCAATTATTATAAGAGAGGAACTACATCTCCGCCTCTCTATGTTTCCAATACGATAAAATTGCAAGAAACTGTTTATACTATGCATTGGCCTTTACTTTGTGTGAATGAATTGTTCTTTTATGACATGGCGATGCATAGGAAGAGAGTTAGACTTCGTCATTACATGATATATGTTACTTTGTGCTTACTACTAAATTACAAATCATTGTTAATTAAAATTGGCTTTGATATACCTTGGGATCCGGGTGGATCCATTACTTGAGCACTATATACCTAGATTAATGGCTTTAAAGAAAGTGCTTCCAGGGAGACAACCCGGAAGTTTTAGAGAGTCATTTATTTCTGTTGAGTGCTTTTATAAAGTTTAAAAACAAAAAAATAAAGAGGAGAACTTAAAACTTTTTCAAAAGAAAAGTGAAAGTGAGAGAGACGACCATTCACTGGTACGCGTGGGTGCTATACAAATAGTTTTTAACCCCTTTCCACGACGACACTTGGAACCGTCACCAAGTGAGTGTGGGCGATAGGGGGTCCTTCCTACACGACCCAGAAACCATCGGGGATATGGAGCCTTGATGCATAAAGTTGCCCCTATATAACCGTTTTGATGTCTCGCATATTTGAAACACTTCATCCTTGCTACTCGTTTGTGCTCGCATTGCCATCATAGTCGGAATTTTGTGGTTTTACCTAAAACCAAGCAGATTCCAGGCACGGGAGTTTTCTAGGCACATAAGTTTTCTAGGCACGTACCAAACTGGCTCTACGTTTACGATGCCTGGCACATCATAAATAGTTCATGATTATAAATCGTGTATGATAGGTAGACATTCCCACACATTTAGTTCTCCCGCACCATATGTGATAGTGTCTGACATCACACACACTTTGCAAACAACAACTGTGTGCATTGTTACACACATTTCCACTCTGTGAACTGTGTCGGATTATGATGTATATCGCACACGTTGTGCTTTATGAACCGTGTGCACCGTAATGACCTGCACACTATAATTTTGCCCTAATTTAATTGTTGCTATTCAAAATTGTACCTAATTTAAACTTGAAAGTAGGCTATAGCTTTATTCATATCCATCAGGTTCAAACAACCAATGCATTATTCAATTCATAGGTACATATGTTTAATAATTTCATAAGCACCAAATAAAGAATGATGAACTAGGGTTCTATACTTGTACTATTACAGATGGTAAAGAAAGAGGCGACATACATTCTGGTTGCTGAACAAGGTGAAGTGGAATGGCCCTATTGTGTTCTTATGGATGCAGAAGGCACGCACAACTCTAGTCCAACCCCTTGTGATGGTCGGCCGCCAATCATGTAGTTTGAGAGGTAATCTTGAGTAAACTGCTTCAGGATCCACTACAAAGGAAAAAAGATTCAGACATTGTCATCTAACACAACTCATTACGGGCAGTAAAAATAAGGCTACAGGGTTCTTACTTACCATCATGCAGTTCACTATTGTCTTGCATAAAGTGTAAGCATATAGTTCGATTGACATCTTTTGACCCATTTTAATAACAATCTTTATCAGTTTCCTCACTTGATGCTGGTTCATGAATATCTCATTGCCCCATACGCAGAAAGGGTCGAAGTGTGGATCTTTGGCCATGACATGTGTACCTAAAAGCACCAAGTTAATATTAGAAGCTAAACAACAATTGCAAAATGATGTAGTACAACACTCCCTCCATCCCATTATATAAGATTTTATACACGTATACCTAGACATCATTAGAACATTAAGGTAACACCCTTCCTTGTTGCTATGTAGCCTGGGATTGAGCCTCAGATATATTAAATATGTCCCTAGTTAACCTACTGATAAATGGGTTACAGATATATCCGGTGAAATGTCCGATTCGACGATTAATCCCTTATCAGCCCCCAGGCTATATGGTACCAGCTACCGAGATCTTGAATAGTGAGTACATATAAGCAATGCGATGAAACTAACCTTGATGGAAAAAATAACACTGTTCTCAATATTTTCTTGTATGAGTACATATAAAGGCATGTTAAGCACAACAGGCTAATAATCAACCAAATATATCCATGGTAGACAACATACTATACAAATGATAGTTTCAGTGTGCGGGCTTAAGCACGCTAGTTAAGCAGAACAAGAAGTGGAAAGGGTGTTAACTGCATCATGCATAACATTTATAAACAAGCAAATAGTCATTCAAACTAGTACTGTGCAGGTCTAAAGTACACTAGTTATTGTTAAAAAACGAAAAGGCATGTTAACTAAAATATCCATAACAGCAACCAAATATCATAATTCATAGTGTTATTGTTGAAACTGTTATTGATGAAATTGAATTGCACGACAAATAGTTGCACATATAGAGCATCACATTGTGAAGAACTGAAATAAACAAGGCATAAGGCCATCTCTAGCCGATCCTTTAAAAGTTAAAGGACTAAAACAATTAGTGGATATATATATATACTCCAGCAATTTTTGGCCGTTTCTAGATGATCCCCTAAACTTAATGTTGTAAACTTCAATTTGATCAAGTTCAAAGAAGGTCAAACCGAAAGTAGCATGTATTCAAACATAAACATAGATAGTTTTGCATAACCGAACATAAAACATAAATTGAAACTAAGCTAAACTACTTTGGTTGAAGTAGAGGTCAAGCCAATCCTTCCTTGTCGGGTACTGTCACGCCCAAGATGCGACCCTATCCTCAAGGAACTCGAATATCCCACCAAGGATAGAAGCGCATCTTGAAGACGCTTTTGCAAGGTGGATATCATTACATCAACATTACATAATAGATAGGGATACATACAAGAGGCATACAATGCCACACGGATACAACATCACAATACATCAGAGCACCATCCGACTACGGATGAAACACAAACAGAAACTCAAACGACATCCACCCTGCTAGCCCAGGCTGCCGACCTGGAACCTATCCCCTGATCGAAGAAGGAGCAGAAGAAGAACTCCAAAACAAGCAAACATCGCTCTCGCGTCATGATCATCGCATAACCTGTACCTGCAACTGTTGTTGTAGTAATCTGTGAGCCACGAGGACTCAGCAATCCCATTACCATGGGTATCAAGACTAGCAAAGCTTAAAGGGTAAGGAAGGGGTAAAGGTGGTGAGGTTGCAGCAGCGACTAAGCATGATATGGTGGCTAATATACGCAAATAAGAGCGAGAAGAGAGCAAACGGAACGGTCGTGAAGCTAGCAATGATCAAGAGGTGATCCTGAACTCCTACTTACGTCAAACATAACCCAAAGACCATGTTCACTTCCCGGACTCCGCCGAAAAGAGACCATCACGCCTACACACACGGTTGATGCGTTTTAATTCATATCTGGTGTCAAGTTATCTACAACCGGACATTAACAAATTCCCATCTGCCACATAACCGCGGGCACGGCTCTCGAAAGTTTATAACCCTGCAGGGGTGTCCCAACTTAGCCCATGATAAGCTCCCGCGATCAACGAAGGATATTCCTTCTCCTAGGAAGACCCGATCAGTCTCAGAATCCCGGTTTACAAGACATTTTGACAATGGTAAAACAAGACCAGCAAAGCCGCCCGATGCGCCGACAATCCCGATATGAGCTGCACATATCTCGTTCTCAGGGCAACACCGGATGAGCAATCCGTACAACTAAAACCAGACCTCAAGTTTCCCTGAGGGGGCGTTGCAAAGGGCTCTAGTTCGGACCAGCACTTAGAGAAGCACTGGCCCTTGGGTTAATTACTCCCAAGGGAAAAGTAGGTGGTGGTGAGGCAAATGGTAAAACCAAGGTTGGGCCTTGCTGGAGGAGTTTTATTCAAAGCGAACTATCAAGGGGGTCCCATAAATCACCCAACCGCGTTAGGGACACAAAATCCGGGAACATAATACCGATATGACGGAAACTAGGGCGGCAAGAGCGGAACAAAACACCAGGCATAAGGCCGAGCCTTCCACCCTTTACCAAGTATATAGATGCATTAATAATATAAGAGATATTGTGATATCCCAACATAATCCTGTCCACCATGGAGAAATCTTCAACTTCACCTGCAACTAACAACGCTATAAGAGGGGCTGAGCAAAAGCAGTAACATAGCCAAGCAACGGTTCGCTAGGAAGGGTGAAAAGGTTAGAGGCTGACATGGCAATTTGGGAGGCTTGAAGAGCAAAAGATAGGTAGCGCAGCAAAGCGATAGAACGAAGCAACTAGCATAGCAAAGATAGTAGTGAGATCCAGGGTAGCGGTCATCTTGCCTGAAATCCCGCAAGGAAGAAGAACGAGTCCATGAAGAAGATGAAGCCATGAAGGCGAACCAAGCGTAGACGAACGAATCCTCACGATCGCAACGAAACGGGAACTATCAAGAAGAAGCACACAACATGGTAAACACACCACACATAGAAAAGTCATGATGCACAACAAGCATGATGCATGACAAGGCTAGATGAGGCTACTCATGGCAAGAGATGATGCAAACAAGAACATAACAAGGCAAGTTTAAATGGGGCCGGAAACAACATATGACAATTCCGGTAAGTCCCCACATGCAAATTTAGAAATTGGTCTAGAACTGAATAAACCTTATGTTCAAGTTGTTAAACAGCAAGTTAAGATGCACCAAGATGATCTACACGAAATTCTAGTCAAGTTACATATAAAGTTCATTAGATTCGGAGCTATGGCCTAGAAGATATGAGCAAAACAAGTTAAACATGGCATTGATGCAAAATGCATACAAACATCAAGCAAACACCTCAAAACAAGGATGCAACATGATAATATTAAACTTCATGCAAAATCAAGTAAGTTTCATATAGAGCACACTCAAAACGGAGCAACGGTTCAACACATACTCTATACAAGTTTAAAGGACAAGCTGTCCAAAACAGCAACTAGGCAACTTGCAAGCATCAAAACAATATGCTACAGCACCTCAACATAAGAACAAAAGGCATGGGCATGAAATACAGGTAAAGCAAGAAAAGACATGAACATTGATCTATCTCCAGAAAACACTATAACATGCTCTAAAGGACATGGCAAGATTGCAAATAATAACAGTTTCAGACTTAACAGAAATAACATCAGGTTGCAATGTTTAGAGCTATCAAATAACATGCTACAGTAACTTATCATGGCAAGCAAAGGCATGGCATGAATCTACTAATCCCATATAGCAAAAGTCCCTTACTGACCATGAGCCAAAAGGCATAGAAAATATGATGGCACCCATGTAAACATAGCAAGTGATATGACAGATCTCAACATGGCAGGAACAACGATAAGTAGGCATGTTGGTGAGCTTGAACCTCTAACCACAGAGAAATACATGGCATGACAAGGTGACCAACAGTAAAAATCCATATTTATGAAGCTAAGCATGGCAAAATCAAGTTCATAGGGTGCATCGATCACTAGCAAAACACATGGCAAAACTGAACTTAATGTTAACAGGCTGACAACAACATTATTTAGCAACTTGAGAGCAAGATCACAACAAGCTACAGCAGGCTATAAATGCAACCAGGGGCATGAATGGATAGAGCATGACATTGATAACAAAACATCCTTAGTGAACATCTCCAGATTATGCATATAATGACTTGTAGCAGCAGGTTTACATAGCATCATAATATAGTAGAATCTGTCTAGCAAAACAGCAACAACAAGTACTCTACTACACGAGCTCGATGCACTCAGTACAAGATTCAAAAAAATACATGGATGGCATCACTGTAAATATGGCATGATGTAGTATAAAACACATGTATACATCAAGCTCATAGGGCGCACACATCAAATGCAACAAAAATGACAAATCATCAAGTTATAACAGTTTCAGCAGATTAACATCATATAGCACTCTTGCAACGATGATTAGGGCATCAAAATGGACTCAAACAAGCATGACATAATGGAATGAAATGAAGAGCATCTCATGATGAACATTTCGATATATCATATGCATGAAACGAAGCTATGGATGATGAGATATGATGCAATGAACAGGGGACCAGAATGCACAAATCTCAGGGACTTAGCAGATTTTTGAAAAAAAACGAGTGAGCGCAAAATTACTATATAGCGCACGGTGCAAGGGATAGCTGGGTTGCTCACCAATGGGCTCGGCCCATAGGAAGAGGAGGTGAGGCAGGCCAGTGGGGGGGAGCCGGGCTGGGCCGTGGGGTGGCCAGGGCCCACCAGGCGCCGAGCGGGGTTGGTGGCGTCGTCCTCCCCGCTCCTGAGCGGGGATGAGGCAGGGGCGGCAGAGACATTTGGTGCCGGCGACAAGCAGGCGAGGACGGGCCGGTGCGGGGTGGTTCCGGCGGGAACGGACAGATCCGGGCACGGGGGCGCCAGATCCGGCGATGACGGGGCCGGGCGGTGGCACGCGACGTACTCCGGCGCAGAGGAGGAGGCGGGGCGGCGCGGGTGCACTCCGGCGAGGGGCGGCGCGAGGCGCAGGGACGACGGCAGCCGACGCGGAGGCAGGGGAAGACGATGGTGAAGGGGCTCCGGGGACCTGGTGGAGCTCGATGCTGCTCCGGCGAGGACGCCGGCGGGGCCTGGTGCGGGCGCTCCTTCCCCTGGGGCTCGGGGACGAGGGAGCGGGAGGCGACACGGGCGGGCGCCTGCGGGCCGGGGCGGCGGCGGCTCGGGCCCGGGCGGGCTGCGCCTGGGTCTGCAGGGGCCTGCAGGGCCGCGGGAGGTGGGAGGAAAGCTGCGGGGCACGTGGCGCTCACCCGTTGGCTGGGAGGCGACTAGAGCGGCGGTGCTGGCGAGCGGGACGACGACAAGTGGCGGCGAGGCAGCGGTTCGGCGCGGATTTCAAGGTTGGGGTGGCGGCTGCAGGTGGAAGGAGGGCTAGTGGTAGGTGAAGGACTAGGGGATGCCAAAAATGAAGAGGGGGTGTCCATATATAGCATGGAGGGGCTAGAGTTGGGGGTTTGAGGCCGTTTTGGACCCTTCGATCACGATCGGACGGCTCCAGAGAAAGGGGGACTAGGCTAGGCCTAGGAGGGGTTAGTGGGCTGTGTTTAGAAGGCCTTGGGCTGAGAAGAGAGAGAAGGGGTGCGGCCCGGCGGCAGTTTCGGAGGCCGAAACGTCCGACGAATAAACCGGCAATGATGTTGGTATAAGTTTAACGGTTGGGCAAACAAACGGACTCCGAATGCGACGAAATTTGACAGGCGGACTAGCTACACTATAATAAGACCGCACGCCAACTCTCACCCCATTCTGAGAACATTTTTAAGCCACTTATAAAATAATATTTCGGAGGAGCCGCGGGCGCGTGCGAGTGTGTCTGGACTCCGAACGGACAGCGGAGAGAACCGGCGGAACCCGAATGGATGCAAGTTTTGAAAAACATGCAAATGAAATGCAGATGATGACATGGCGAAATGCAACACGCAAGTAATGACATGGCAACTACGGCGAATAACTAGAAGACACCTAGTGCATCGAATCCGGGACGTTACATGTATGGTGTGCCACGAGCCGGGTCCGGGCCGGTGCCGTTATCAGGGTTGTTAGGGAAGGCACTCCCACACTCGTCTACGTCGATCTCCTCGTCCTCTCTGTCAACCTGGATGCCCTCCACGCCGCCGTCCTCGCCACCTTCGACCTCGTCATCGGAGGAGTGCGATAACCTCACCGCCCTTCGCGCTAGCAAAGATCGCCCGCTCCGCCTCCACGAGCTTCGGGTGCTGCCAGCGGAGCTCTTGCATGTAGGCCTTGTCGGCGGCCTTGGCCTCGAGGCACTCCCACGCCTCACGGTCCTCCCGCGCCATAGCCGAGCTCACCACCCTTGGCTCCAGTGGAATGAGGTGGACCAAACATGTGCCAAAGGGGAAATTGAGCCTAGCCGCCACGTCGTGGTAGAGGACCTGCCAGCGGTCGTACTCCATGGCCACGAGCTCGGCCGTGTGGAAACTACCGAGCCATCGGTGGGTGTGGGTCTCCCAATCTGTAATCTTGGCGACCCACGTCCCCCACCGCCGCTACCGGACCCCGAGGTAGGACCTCGTCGGCTGCCGGGTCCGAGGGAGGACGGGGAAGTCCTCGAACCGGCGTAGGGGTGCGGCGGCGGGCGGATCGGGGGACCGGCGATGGTGGATCAATAAAGAGCCCGTGGAGGACGACGGGGGCACCTCAGCAGCCACCTTGCCGGTGTCAGGCGAAGAGGTCGTGATAAACCTGTCTTGGGCCATTGGCTCCTCGAGCTCCCCAGCACACAGGCAGAGGTTGAGGATGGAGGCGGCGGCGATGGCGGTGACCTACCAATGGTTATGGGGGTGGTGTGTGTCGGTGAGCATACGTTTTGTGGTGTGTGTGGTGTGTGTGGAGGAGGGAGCGGGGGGGTAAGGTGGTGTTTGAGGAAATACCGCGACAACTGAAAATTTTACTAGGCGGGAGTAAAAAGGCGGGGGCTACTGAAAATTTGGATCAAGAGCGAGCAGATATTTTTGAGATTGTGAAGGATGCAGAGGCAGGAGTATTTGGGGAGCGAGCTAGTGTGCTTGACACACCGGCTATGGACTGTAGCCGACGCCCCTTCTCGTGTAAGCCATAGGCGTACTATACACCAACGGTGCTCCAGGATATTTTGTACTACATCTCACACGGTTGGTGATAATAAACTGTGTGGGATCTACTTGAGTTTTCATTTTGATTTGAATTACGTAATGAGGTCACAGCGTCAGTGGACAGTGTTTGAATTGCTAGACCTTTTATTTGCAGTGAACATGCAACTATATGTGTGTCGTAAAAAATTGGAATTATTCAGGGGTCATTTGGAAATTTTATACATTAAATTGGTTTTCTAGCAATTCTAGGTGCACAATTCAAAATTAAAGCACATGCTCCAGTCCATAAAAACGGGTTGCAAAATCAAATGTTTGTCCTTGGTTGCAAGCTTAGGTCACATGCAAGAAATGAGAATGAATGTCAAACACCTTGACATTGTCGCTAAGTCGCTAACATTGAGATACATGGTTTTAACATTCTAGTAAATTGAAAACTCGGCTGAAATTCATGAATCTTGACATGATATCATGGAACGACATCGACATGCCGTGGTAAAAATATTTTCCCATTTGGGGCAGGTTTGGGTATAAGTACCCGCAAACCGGAGCTTCTCTCACAACAAGCTAGATGGTTTCGGTAGGGAACGTGGCACCTGGGGGACAAACGATATATGTTGCCTCTTCTTACTTTCTAAAATTTTCTCATGTCAACATAGAACAACACGAGTGTTGTGTCATTTTTTGGGAGTTTTCGGGGTTCGCTTGGACATTTTTATACATTAACTGAGTTTTCTATGCATTCATGTGCATAATTCAAATTTGAACTGCATGCACATGCTCCAGTGCATATAAAGTGGTTCAGAATTGGAATTTGTGTCCTTGGTTACATGCTTAAGTCCCATGCAAGAAATGAGAATGAATGTCAAACACCTTGCCATAGTCGCTCGGCCACTAACATTGAGATACTTGGTTTTTAAATTCTAGTAAATCAAAAAACGCGTCTGAAATTTATGAACCTTGACACGCTAGCATGGAACGGCATCAACATGCAGTGGTAAAACTATTGTCCCATTTGGGGCAGGTTGGGGTATATAAGCTTCTCACAAATCAGAGCTTCTCACAACAAGCCTCATGGTTATGGTAGGGAACGTTTCACCTTTCTGGATGAAACGATATCCGTTGCCTCTTCTTGACTTCAATTCTTTTTCTAGTGACAACATAGAACAACATGAGTGTTGTGTTAAATTTTGGAATTTATCGGGGTTCGTTTGGACATTTTTATGCATTAATTGACCTTTCAATGCATTTATGTGCATAATTTAAATTTTAACTACATGCACGTGCTCTAATGCATATAAATTGGTTGAAATTCAAATATGTCTCCTTGGTTGCATGCTTAGGTCCCATGCAACAAATGGGAATGAATGTCAAACACCCTGCCACCATCACTCGGGCCGCAAACATTGAGATACCTGATTATTAAATTCTAGTAAATCCAAAACTCGTCTGTAATTCATGAAACATGGCATGCTATCATGGAGAGGCATCAACATGTCATCATAAATTTTTTTTGTCCCATTTGGGGCAGGTTTGGGTATAAGTCTCTCACAAACCAGAGCTTCTCACAACAAGCCTAATGGTTTCGGTAGGGAAAGTTTCACCTTTCTGGACGAAACGATAGCCGTTGCCACTTCTTGATTTCAATTTTTTCTCTAGTGTCAACATAGAACAACATGATTGTTGTGTTAAATTTTGCAATTTTTCGGGGTTCATTAGCACATTCTTATGCATTAATTGAGTTTTCAATGCATTTATGTGCATAATTCAAATTTGAACTACATGCACATGCTCTAATGCAAATAAATTGGTTGAAAATTCAAATATGTGTCCTTGATTGCATGCTTACGTCCCATGCAAGAAATAGGAATGAATGTCAAACACCCTGCCATCATCACTCGGCCGCAAACACTAAGATACCTAGCTTTTAAATTCTAGTAAATCCAAAACTCGTCTGAAATTCCTGAAACCTGGCATGCTATCATGGAATGGCACCCGACATGTCATGGTAAATTTTTTGTCCCATTTGGGGCAAGTTTGGGTATAAGCTTCTCACAACAAGCCTAATGGTTTCGGTAGGGAACGTTTCACCTTTCTGGACGAAACGATAGCCGTTGCCTCTTCTTGATTTCAATTTTTTCTCTAGTGTCAACATAGAAGAACATGAGTGTTGTGTTAAATTTTGGAATTTTTTGGGGTTCATTAGCACATTTCTTATGCATTAATTAAGTTTTCAATGCATTTATGTGCATAATTCAAATTTGAACTACATGCACATGCTCTAATGCATATAAATTGGTTGAAAATTCAAATATGTGTCCTTGGTTGCTTGCTTAGGTCCCATGCAAGAAATGAGAATGAATGTCAAACACTCTGCCACCGTCAGTCGGCTGCAAACATTGAGATACCTGGTTTTTAAATTCTAGTAAATCCAAAACTCGTCTGAAATTCATGAAACCTGGCATGCTATCATGGAATGGCACCCGACATGCCGTGGTAATTTTTTTGTCCCATTTGGGACAGTTTTGGGTATAACCTTCTCACAAACCAGAGCTTCTCACAACAAGCTTGATGGTTTCGGTAGGGAACGTGCCACCTTTGGGGACGAAACGATACCCATTGCCTGTTATTGCTTAAAAAAATTTCTAGTGTCAACATAGAACAACAGGAGTGTTGTGTTAAATTTTGGAATTTTTCGGGGTTCGTTTGGACATTTTTATATACTAACTGGGTTTTCTAGGCATTTTATTTGCATAATTCAAATTTGAACTACATGCACATGCTCCAGTGCATATAAATTGGTTGAAAACTCAAATCTGTGTCCTTGGGTGCATGCATAGGTCCCATGCAAGAAATGGGAATGCATTTCAAACACCAGGGCACTATTGACTGCTGGCAAAATGTTGAGATACTTTGTTTTTAAATTCTAGTAAATCCAAAACTCGTCTGAAATTCATGAAACTTGGCATGCTATCATGTAATGGCACTCGACATGCTGTGGTAATTTTCGTGTCCATTTTGAGAGAAGGTGCACTCGAATAACAGTCAACAAAGGCATTTTTGAACAACTAGCTGCCACTCTAACATCGCAAACATTTTAGACAGAACACCCGTACGTACACTGACAGCTTCCCCAGTAAGCCAAGGGAAAATGTGCCAAGCAGGATTAGTGTAGCTCTTCATCGCAAACGTTTTAGATAGAACACCTGTATGCAAAGTGAGAGCTATGGTTTTCCGCAGTAAGCCAAGGGAAAATTCACTGCGCAGGATTTGTGCATCTCTTCAACGCAAACGGTTGAGATTGAATAAGGTATGCAAAGCAAGACTTCGGTGCTAAGCCAAGAGAAAATTTGGCAAGCAGGATTTCTACCTCCCTTCAACGCAAACGGTTTTTTCGGATGACCCGTGTGCATCCTTCAGCGCGCTTGGGTTGTGGAGAGCTTTTCCTTGCGTGTTCAACTACTATGTGCATATATATGGTTGCTCACCGTTGAGGCGACCGCGGAGCACTCTACTCGCATCCCTCCGTGCGCACTCTGCCAGAGGTTGGGCCTGCGCACGATCACGTCGGGGGCCCCATATGCATGCGGTTGCGCTGCGCGCGTTGCCACATGATGTAGTTACGTGCGTCACAATGGAGTTACGCGCTGCGAATTAGAACTGTCATCAAGGCGTGCCGATTGATATTCCAGGCCGTCCGGCCTCCCCTTTAATTCCCGCGACCATTATAACCTTAGTCTCTTCAACCTTTCGATCGCGCCTCACAACACAACAAGCACACCCACGACGACACATAGAGAGGGGATGTCTAGCAGCGCTCCAATGGAGTTCGACGAGCATAAAGTGGAGACCCACGCGAGGGAGACAGATCTCTCGGTGGTGTACACCATTGAACCGGCCGTGGTGGACGACTACATCAACACTGTTGAGCAGTTGCTTACTGGAGACAAGTACAAGGTGGTCGGCATCGACCTCCAGTACACCGTCGGTCGTCCCGACATAGATCAGAAGGTTGTCGTCGCCCAGTTGTGCGTGCACCATCATGTCCTCATCTACCACTTCTGCATGGCCACAGAGCCTTGCGACCATTTCAACAGGTTTGTCAACAACACCGACTACAAGTTCGCCACGGTGGAAACCACCGACGATGTAAAAGCGCTCAGTTTTACAGGCTTGGACTGCAAGAACCTTGTCAAAATCCGTGACCACTACAGGGTCTGGGGCAGCACGAAGAAGGACTCCCTGGTCGAACTCGCCTCGGCCATCATCGACCCCTACTACGAAAAGATGAAGCAGGATGCCCAGAGAACAAGTCCCGTATCCTGGCATAGGGCCTGGATGCAGCAACTGGATGAACCTCACCTCAAGTTCGGGGCCAAGAGCATGTACACATGCTACGAGATGCACAGGCGGATCGTTGACATGAGGAAGTGCCTCATTACCCAAATCGACAAGCCCGGATCGAGCCACAAGAAGAGCAAGCGTCACAAGCAGTAGATGATGATCATATGATCGTTTATGCTAGTTAATCATGCATGTAATATATAGTTTACTTTGGTGTGTGGAAACGGCATGTGTGTAGTAGCCACCTATGTAATTATGCATGTAATAGTTTACTTTGGTGTGTGCAAATGCCATGGTTATAGTAGCCACCCATGTAAGTGGATGTTTAATTTGGTTATGCAGCCATGTCCTTATAAGTGTGTGTGTGTGTGTGTGTGTGTGTGTGTGTGTGTGTGTGTGTGTGTGTGTGTGTGTGTGTGTACTAGATGATACCCCGCACGTTGCAGCGGGACATTATGGGCCAAACATCTTAAGAGAAATGATAAGCGCTTTAGACCATAGAGATAATAGATTGTTATAAAATAAGAAAAGGAAAACGAACACGTTGTGATGGTGATGTATGATGATTTCTAGTCACTGAAATAGGAGGTTTGACAGCTTGAGCGAACCAAAAGTGCTAAATGTATAAATAACATCATACTTGAGTGATAATTGTCTTCAAAACATTATCCTAAATTTAAGATGGTAGATTGTCTGACATTACATTCTTCGATGAAATCACCCTTATAAAATTTGAGAGATTGCTCTAGCTTGTAATTCTGCAGCAAATTGCAAATCGAATATCTAGAGGTACAAAAAGAACTCTGCTAAATTGAAACCCTGCCCAGATGTTGATTTAGCAGAGTAAGCATGGTCGTTTGTCAGCTACTCCATCGCCTTGACCTGCAGCCCAACTTAGGTGCAAGCATTTCTCAAGTAGAGGCGATGATTGGTGACATGTAAAACTTCATAAATTCATAAATATCACTAAAAATCATATTTGAAAATTGCGTTTCGTAGCAACAATTGTGTAGGTTGATGTATATTAAAAGAATAGAAATGCTTATGGTCACAACGAATGAACAATAGTAGCGAGGCTTAAAAATGTCAAGTAGAAAATGTATGACCAGAGTGATACCTTGTGATTTCGTTGTAGATGCTAAATTGTATCCATGGATTGAACAGTTAACCTTGCAAGCTCAATAACTATTTGCCTGCATTACAACTTTCTAAGATAAATGTAAGCTCCATCAGTATTGAGTAGCACGTGAATATGTACATGGAAGATATGGCACACAAATAAAGGTCCTTATTGGCAAATCGATTTGGTATGCTTGACGGTAATAGATAAGAGTATCCTCCATCAGTGCTGAGAGCACATGAATAAACATGGAAGAGATTGCACACAAAAATGGTTCCCTATTGATAAAAGGGATTTGGTATATATATAGAGAGAGAGATGAACTGCCGACCAAAAGAATGCCGTGTAGATGATTCTTCCTCCTGGCATGCAGTTGGGGATAGGCTCCTAAGCGATGTAGGAGTCCATCAAGATGCAGCGGACGATGGGGATTACCTTGTGCAGTGGCTGGGATCGTACAATCGTGTCGACCTTAGAGATTGCTGAATTTACCGTCGGCAAACAGGAGATCTGCAGAAATAGGCGAGCTTTGTGGTGAAGGAGATCAAGGATATGGGTGAGGGAAGGGGAACGAAGATGATTGGGGAGGCGGAGAGCTGAGAGAGCGAGGCCGATCAGTTTATTTCCCACCGTAATCCATTGAATGGGAAATAAAAGAAGCTCATGCGGAAAAGAGAGTAACAGGCGTGATGGGAACATTTGGGGAAAAAGACCTAGAAGCGATGCAGCGGAAAATCCTTTGAGAAAAAATATCTTGTCTGAGGACGGAAGAGCAAACGGGCTGGGGATGAGTGCACACTAAGTTCATTTGCTGATTTTTTTGATGAGGTGGCACTGCGGGGCATGTGTGGTGAGGTGGATAGGCTGCATGTCAAGAGAAATAGGATAGTGGGGATGAACTATTTAGATATTATAGATATGTTGTTGTTCTGTATGCAATCCCATCGCATAACACACACGTCTTATTAGCAGCAATCGTTTGTGTTATTATCGGTCTTCGCACACATTTCTGATTACAGACCTGTTTGCCGCGTATCACACACATCTTGTTATATTGAACCGTTTATGTTCTCTTGTCTCAACACAAACAGTGCATCCGCGTGAACCGCATGCCATATATCGCACACACCTTGATCTAGCTGATCGTTTCTTTTGTGTTGCATAATCACAAATAGTTCATCCTAGTGAACCATATGTTGTTTATCGCACACACCTTCATCTGGCTGCCCGTTTCTTTTGTCGCTCCTCATCGAAACGGTTAATTGCATTGAACTGAATGCCCTACATCACACACAGAACTAAAATCTGAACCATGTTTGATGCATCCGTCATCGCAAACGCTTTGCGCCTTTTTTGATGGTTTTCTTACACCACCGTTTGCGATTAATGCATCGCACACAGCTTCGTCAAAGGGTCTCTGATCATAGTGCCGCGTTAGTAGCATCATGCAGTAGTGATTGTTAAAGTGGGAGCATGCCTTGAACTTTGTTCATGCCCATGGAAACTTTGTGAATCTTAATTACAGAAACTTTTCCAAAAAAATAATTATCCCCTTGTATAAATTCATTGTATTATGAAAATAATGTACCAAGATTTGCCTTTAGGATGATTAGATTGCTTGTTTGGTTTGTGCGGTGTAAAAACAAAAACTTTGGCTGTAGTGCATGATTTTAATTTTCTTACTAGAAAGTCAAACGGCTCTGAAACATTTTGCACAGTACTTCTATACAAATTATTTATTTTTTCCTAATTTTTTCAGAATTTTTGGAGTTACAGAAGTATGGTAGATGTTCAGATTGCTATAGACTATCTTGTTTAAGACAGATTCTGTTTTAGGTGCATTGTTCTGCTCATTTTGATGAAACTATCGATTTTATCGGTGGTATAAGCCATGTAGAAGTTATAATACAGTAGCTACAATGCAAAATAAAAATATGAATGAGTTTGCAACAATACTTAAAGTGGTTATTTCTTTTATTATACTAACGGATTTCACGAGGGTTTTATTAAGTTTTGTGTGATTGAACTTTTCAAGTTTTGGGTGAGATCACGATAGATGATGGAATAAGGAGTGGCAAGAGCCTAAGCTTGGGGATGTCCGAGGCAACCACAAGGTAATATTCAAGGACTCCCAAGCAACTAAGCTTGGGGATGCCCGAGGCAACCACAAGGTAATATTCAAGGACTCCCAAGCAACTAAGCTTGGGGATGCCCCGGAAGGCACCCCTCTTTCTTCTAACGATCATCGGTAATTTTACTTGGAGCTATATTTTTATTCGTCACATGATATGCGTAAATCTTGGAGCGTCATGTGCTTTTTATTTTTCTTTTAATAAATGCAGCATGCTGGTATGAGATAGTCCTTGGTTGATTTATAGAATGCTCTTTGCACTTCAGTTATATCTTTTGAGTATGCACTGCAAAAAAATACACTACCGTGATGATACGTGTTTGTCACAGTAGGTCGCATTTTTTGTCATGCATGTACATCCATGACAATTTTATGACGGAATCAAGATAGACATACCTGTCTTGTCGTAGAAGTGTTCCATGACATTACCAAAATTATCATCACGGAAGTGTCCACTTCCATGACGATAAATCACGCGTCACAGAAGTGCTTACGTCAAGGGTGACCGACACGTGGCATCCACCGTAACGGAACGCCGTTAAGCTATCAGGTCCGGTTTTGGATCCGATAACCCGTTAACAGCCCGGACCAATGGGGATTTTCCACATGTAAAATCATCATTGGCTGGAGGAAACACGTGTCGGCTCACCGTTAGGACAGATGTCATCCACTCATTGGACCGGAGGTGCCTATGATACGTTGACATGTGTCACGGCCCAACAGAGGCCCATTCCTGTGAAAAGGCCGGCCCGTTTGACTTGGTCAAAAGGTGGCTGTAAGTAACCGAATGCTGGAAATGAGCCCAAGAATAAATGGGCCCTGAGAAGGCCGAAAGATAACATGGGCTGGAAATGGCCCAATGGAATAATGGGCCATTAATGGGTATAAAGTGATACACTGTTCATTACGGGCCAATTTCAGCACGGGCATCACCCGCTCCAATTCAAATGGCTGATAAATAGGAAACATAGTTGAATGTACGGACATTGTATGAGAGACAGATGCAATAGATAGTGTGGAAAAAAGAGGGCATGAAATAGTTGACATGTATATTGTTTAACTAAAATGGATAGCATGACATAATTTCACATATATGATGTCTATCTAAACAGGATAGCATAGCATAACATAACTAAAAGATATGATGAATAACTAAACATGATTGCATGACATAATTCACCTACATCTTATCTAAGTAATCAGGATCCATGATTTAATTCACATATGTGATTTATATGTTAAACAGAGGGCATTCGGTATGATGTCTGAAATAAGAACATGGTGTTGAATATTGTGTATATGATGTCTAAACTATGCAATGCAAGACACCATATGCATGATATGAGCAGTATAACCGTGCCAAGTTAGATCATACACCTCGGTGGGGGAATAGGACCGGTCATCTGTCTCTGAATCCATCTCTGAGGAGCTATCGGGACCCAACAAGAGATCTGCTTGGACAGATAGCACTGTCTGCTCTGAAGGCCTTGTTTTCACTCCAGATTTTTCCATCTCCAACCCAAATGGCTGATTCACAAGAAGAGTTGTTTAATGTACAAAAACTGTCAACAAATGGAAATGTAATGAAGAAAAGGATGAGCAAGATATCATTCAAATATATGATGCCTGGTTAAACAGGATGGCATTGCACATTTCACATATATTATGGCTAGTTAAAAGACATGAGACTGCATATTTCCCATATATGATATAGAAACTAAATAGGTGGCATTACAAAACATGTCTAAACTAAGCAGATGACATATATGATGTCAAAAGTAGGCACTGCAAGGCAACATATGCATGATATGACTAACATCATCATGCCAAGGTAGAGCAAACACCTTGGGGTTAAATAGGAGTGGTCAGCTGCATCTGAATCCGCCTCAGAATAGATATCTTCCTCTGGATTACAATCTGGAGGGGGAGGGTTTGCCATTGAACCCACCATGGAGCGATGTCTGCATGACATTGTATTGCCGCGTAAAACTCTTCTCTTTTTCTCTACATGTTCAGCATGACTGTGTACAATATCTGACATGCATACGAAAAAAATATGGTGAGATTATGTAAGGAGAGCATGCAAAAATTTAGAGTGATGGTAAAAACCAGTGGATGGATCCAAAAATAATGATAGCAGGCTGATGATTGCTTTAATTTAATAAAAAGACAGATGATGATTGCTTTACTATTTGTTTCCCACCCAAGATGAACAACATAGGCATACCCTAGGTGAACCAGATATTAGACAGAGATACTATTCATTGCTGCCTCGATATGTGCCCCACAACTAATTTAGAACTCAAGTTTGAACATTAATTTGGACCTGACTTGGAGTCTAAGAGGTGAACAGGACAATAAAGTAGCAGGTAATTATAAGCAATGCATAACATAAGCAGAAATAAAAGAGTGCGACCTTTGTTGTGGACCCATGTACTCCTCAGGTTCATCTGCTGAGTCGATGATGGTGATGCCGTTGCGGTGGGTGCCAGTGGCAAGGAAGGAGATCTGAGGCGGCGAAAGATGGTCAAGAGTCGTGATGTCTAGTTTGGTGGATGCTTCTGTCGATGGATCATCTCAGGTGAGGTGGACAACATCGCGGCAGGATCAGGACAAACCACACAAAGTTCCCTTCTACACCTACCTGTAACTGAAGTAATTTTGTAAGGGCTCATTTGGCTTGCATGATTCTAAAAACGCAGGGATAGGAAAAACACCGGAATAGGATAGGAATGCACATGGTAAACAGAGCATTTGTAAACACATGATTTCTGTCAACTTGGGTGTTTGGTTCAAGGAATTGGAAGATCAAAGGAATGCAAAGAAACATGGCCAAAACAAAGTGAAACCATATGAAAGCGTGTACAGTTAGAATGTTATTCTGCCACTAATGCACTTGGTCTTGTTTTCATGCATATGATTTTGAAAAGTAGGTCCAGGTGGATGTTTTGCTCCATTCCTTTCAACAAAATGCACAAATAATTGAATAGTAGAGTGCCATAGGAAAATTCCCTATTGCTATGTTTTTCCGTTGAACCAAAATAGCCCTAATGGATCAACATGAATGTATAGTAATAAGTGATGCAACAAGTGTACAACCTCTCTGCCGTAGCCGTGTCGACCTCAGCATCATTGGGTTGGCCGCTGAAGCAGTTGAGGCAGAGGTGGCTATCAGAGGTGTGGAGGAAGATCTAAGGAATCTGTAGACGGCGTCCAGGGCACTGCTCTGTTGTGATGGATCGTTCTGTCGTTGGAGCAGCTCTGGTGAGCCGTAAGACGTCAAGGCTGAAGCAGCACCAAGACAAACATCATTAATCTCAAGTGGGATTCTGATAGCATCTCCAATAGATGATGTAAAATAGATGTAAAATTTACATCACCAAAAACCACCTGACTACAACAGATGAGGTCAAAACTGTTGACTCTAAACTTAACTGCCGAAACTGAAATTTACTATGGAATCTGAATGTTACTGTCTAAACTGAATGCAATGGTAGCAGAGAGGCACTTGACATGTAGTTTAGGGAGGGCCTGCAGTTCATCTTCAACCTGCACCCCCCTGAGCCACTAGCCACCACCGGCCGAACCGCCGGCCCCAGCGCCGCCTCACTGCCCCAAAACAACTCCCCACAGCCGGTCCGCCGCTACTTCGCTGCCCGGCCAGCCCTCTAGGCCCCCCGCCCCCACCCTGAACCCTAATATAGATAGTGGGGTACCTCTCCGGGGAGCCCCCCTCCCCGCTGCGGGTGGCTCTTCCTTAACTCCGGCAAGCCCCACCTGAAAATCGACTGACCCAACAGTCGATTCAGTCGACTGAAGTGTAGCTAAATCGGAGCAGAGCATAGCACGAGCAAGGGAGAGAGCAGCAGAAGCAGCATGAGCGAGCGAGCGAGAGCCGGAGCAGCAGTAGCGATGCGAGCGAGCGAGTGACCGAGAGCTGGAGCAGCAGCAGCTGGGTGAGCGAGCGAGCGAGCGAGAGCCGGAGCAGTAGCAGGAGATCTGATTGGTATGGACGCCGCCACTGAATGGGCCTCGCTCTGGGGGAGAGCCGCCATGGATATGTCGCCCATGGCGCCGACTTCAAGGTAGCCGCTCCATGGGGGTGCGGGATGGAGCACCGTCAGCACCGGGAGGTCGAGTTAAGGAGAAGGTGTGATGCGATGAGTGTACAACCTCTTTGGTGGCGCCGAGTAGGCCTCGGCTTCGTCCGAGGAGTCGCTGAGGATGCTGCGGTTCTGGTGGAGCAGGTTATGGCGGCGCTGTGGGGATGGAGCAGCCGTGATAGACGCGGCAATCATCAGAGCAGCTCCTTGGAGGTGGAGGACGGGGCGCCTGAACCAGCGGGACGACGAGATGGACAACAGATCCTCATCCGGGGAGGTGGACGAGGGACATCGAGCTGTTGCGGTGGACGATGTCGTCAGGGAAGAGGCTCCGGCTAGGCAGTGATGAGGTGGCGGACGGAGGAGGGTGGGGTTTCACGACTAGAGCGGAGAGGTTATGGCGGCCTGGGATTTCGAATGGCGAAAAGGAGGCGATGGGAGGGGGTGAACCATGACTTAGGACGTGCTTGTCCAAAATGTAGGGTGTGTTACAAAAGTACCCCCACCGATTTGAACTAGCGGCCCTTTCGGCTCGGGGTTAGAAGGGGGATTTCCCATGTCGGGATTTGGCAGCTAGAGGGAGTTTTCGCGCGTGTTGTAATTTCGGGATAGCAAGGAGCGGGTTGTGAAGGCGTTAGTTTTGAAAGCACGATATCTAAATTTTCAGGATATAACAAGGCGTGGGTTGAATTTTAGGGACAAGCCTAACGTGTAATATTTTACTTGTACGTACCAAATCGATTCGCACTTCCCTCAACCAAAAGAAAAACTATTCACACCACACAAAGAGAGAGTCTTTTCCCGTTTTACTATACAAATGCTATTCAAAGCTACTCCCTCCTTCCATGTATATAGGGCCTAATGCCTTTTCGATGCTAACTTTGACCAAATATTAGAGCAATAATATATGATATGCAACTTACACAAAGCACACCGTTAAATTCGTGTGTGCAAGGAGCTTCAATGATACAATTTTCACATTGTGCATGTCATGTACTATTAATCTTGTCAATATTCAAAGGCGGTCTTAAAAAACGCATTACGCCATATATAGATGGAAGGATGGAGTATGAATCCATGTTATGTCCAATTGAATTTTTACGCTGGCTGTATAATGCATGTAACCTACTCATACCAACATTTTAGTGCATTCCAAATGTCTATACTACCGCTTCAATTCGAACTGAATTTGAATTCATTTCTCTATTTCAATAAGAATCTACAATCATGATTTTTGCCAACTTCAACCATCATTCGTGTATTACCTTAATAACACGCAACATGATTACTATAGAGATAGATATGAACTATGTGTACTATATGAACTCGAATTCTATTTTTTGAATACACTTGATGTTGATTCCAAATAATGGTACATTTGATGTACTAACTATATAATCATAATCTAAACCATGTTCCATACGTACACCGTGTTTATCACACAAAGTATAGTGCCCCCCCTACATTATGACAAGTATTTAGCCCCGAGCTGCAAAAGCCACGCATTAGCCCAAATTATAATCAATGTTCTACATTCTGATATCTTCTTCAAGTATACGTATCCACTTTTTATAATGAATTATGATCTTTGTTCGTCTTTTACACCTTCACGATCCTCTTCTATTTGTAGCTAGCTAGCGCTAACTTTCTAACGTGCATGCACACGCCCGCCCCCCTCCCACCCTCCCTCGGTGTCCCCTCCATCGCGCATGTTCGTTATTTCTCTTTAGGTCGTTCACCCGCAGTGTGTGTAGGCCTCCCGGCTCCTTCTTTCCGGTGCACACCGGTCGATATACCTCTCTAGCCAAGTGTGCCTACCACAAACACATATATACTTCCCCTCTTCTCTTCTCACCGTCCATGCCCCCAATGTCCAATACGGTTCCATGCAGGTGCACACTCCTGCACCTCTTTTCATTGATCTCATACTCGCACACTCCTCCCCCCTCGACATGGTAGGCCTCTCGCACCACCTCCTAGCCGCACCCCTCTTCCCCTGTCTGTCTCTCCGGACCTTATTTGCTTATAACACATGCATGCATCTATACGTACCGATCTCCCTACATATAGCCAGGTCGACTATAATTCGTTTTCCCCACGCACTGATACACTTACCTCACTAGTTATGTCTCTCCTTTTCTCGGATACACGACGGTTGATCTTCCTATGTAGTTACGTATGCTTAGCACAACCATATCGTCTCCCCTCATCATCCTTGCATACCTCCCGACCCATCTCTCACACGCACATGCATAGACAGACAAACATCCCCCGCCCTCTCTTATTGATATTGCACTCGTACCCTCCGTTTGTCTAGCAGGCCTCTCCCGCCATTTGTGAGACGCCACTCCACCACCAACCCTCCAACACTCTACCTTTGTCTTTCTCCCAACCTTATTCCTCTGCTACACATATCCATGGATGCCGATCGATCTCCCTCAATACATAGCTAGGTCTCTCTCCTTCCCCACACATATACTAGTCGATCGGTCTCTGCCCCCTC
>NC_041393.1:427795146-427802042 GCF_002162155.2 Triticum dicoccoides | reverse complement strand
ACCGATAGTCGAACGTTGTAGATAGGTATCAATGCCACAGAGCAAAACTGCACCTCTGCCCACTCAAATTCCAGTAGGCCAGTCGCCATGTACCTTTGATGTGGGCAAACACAAATTCGATGGCACTCTTGATCGATCGCACAGCCACACACTTCATCCCTGTTTTCAGTTCTATCGATATCTCAGTCCATGACTCGGTTTCACACACATTGCATGTTACATATTTTTTGTTTGAGATATCATCAACACATTGCCTCTGTTTTGCACAAACATTTCTCTCACACCCACCCACGTACGTACCTGCACCTAAAGAAGAGGTGCACGCAAGACGCACGTACTCACGTCTCGTTCCCGGCCACACCCGCGCAGGTACACGGTGGAGTTTGTTTCTGTACGAAAAGGCAGCCTAGGTGATAATTTGACGCGTGTAGCGGTTGTTTACTCAAAGGAGGATCGGGTACCACGCCTAGATGGAACAAAGTTCAACTTGACGCGTTAGTACTAAATAAAGTTATATATTCCTCAATGGCACATACAGAATATAAAATGATTGGCATGGGGAAAATAGAAAAAATGGGTTTGTCTCTCGTCACACCATCTCACACAAGGTGGCGGTGGCCTCTCTCTCTTAGCGTTGGTATGTGATCCGGCCGCATCCCATCCATCGGCGGAAAGGGGATGTGCATCGTCTCTCTGTTCAACGGTGTTGAGGCAGCACGTCCCGATCTACGGTACCCGCCGTTCTCTCTGACCAAGCTCCGGCGCGGTAGGGCCTTTGCCACTTGCTCGCTGCTGCAGTATGGGCAGATCCTGGCCGCCGGCGCCCTCCTAGTAACATCCCGACGACCCTCAGGTACAGCTTCCTCTGGCCTTGCTCCACTGCCCATCTTCCCATGTTGCTGCATGTGGATCTTCTTTAGTTGTTTGCTTAAAACGTATCTCGGCCGGCGTACTTTCCATCTTGCAATCTCGTCCTCAAACCATTTTTGATAAATCACCATGTGCTATCTTTCCCTTATTACATGGATGTAACATCCCAAAATTCTAAATTTTGGAATGTTATAATAAATAGATAGTTTTGATTGATTGTTTGATTGATTGACTGAAAGGGAGTGAATTCGAAACTTTTTGAAAGTTAAATGAGAGGGAATAAAAGGACTTTCCCAAACTTACATTGTCTTTTATGATCTCCATGAATTCAAATTCTTTTCATCACAAAACCTTAGAGAGAAGATGACATGACTTCTTCCATTTATTTAAATGAACAGGGGTGTTGAAAATATTTGAATTTCATTTGGAAATATTTTCAAATTCAGAAACTTCATGCAACTCAATGATTTTCAGGAGAGAAGATAAAATGACTTCTTCAAAACATATGAAATATGAAATGGAAGTTTAAAAGGATCAAACTTAAAGTCCTTTTGGAAATTATTTTCAATTTGGAGTTATAGGTGGAAAAGAGGTTTAGAGATAAAAGGCTGGGTCTATATAGAGCCACCTATAAATATAGACCCATAGAGCCTCCAAAATCATCTGATTTGGGTTAAATTAATATATTTTGGTTTGACTAGATTCACTAAAAATATATATTTCTCCTCTCGGGCGGAAATTCTGGAAATCGTCTCCTCTCTCTGAAGTCGTATTTTCTCTACCTTATAAAGGTATCTTATATACTCCCGTAGCTTATCTCTACCTAATAATAAAGCACGCAGGGTTTCTGCCCGTCCATCGCGCCAATTTGCAAAAAAGCCCCTGCGTTTACATGAAATCAACCCGCAGTCCATATTTAAGTCGCTCCGAACCGTTATTTTACAGTTTTTCAAAAAAAACCTTGACTTTTTAGGTATTCTATTCGCGGACAAAATTTAATACAAACAAATGCTTTTCTAAATCATCCATATCTTTTAAACCGTAACTCCGATTTAAACATGTTATATATGAATTTTGATTAGAAAAATATGTACAATATGAATATAAGAATATTTTAACCTGTTAAGTATTTATAAATATTATTTTGAAAGATATTTAATTCAAACAAATGGTTTTCTAAATTATATGCATCTTTTAAACCGTAACTCCGATTTTAATATGTTATATATGAAATTTGATTAGAAAAATGCGTGAAATCTGTATATGATGTTAATTTTACCTGTTAAATATTTTTTAAATATTGTTTTGGAAGGAAACTTATAACTATAGCGCACGATCCATTTTTCTTTGATACAGGCGGCAATCCGAATTGCAAATAAACACCCACTATAATCATATAGGGAAAAGAAAACATCGAGAACTACACATGCATACCTCTGAATACGTCGCAGGGGAAAACAACAGATTTCTCATCGCGAGTGTGAGAAAAGCGAGAGAGAGAGGGAGAGGGAGGACAGAGGGAGAGAGAGAGACGTCTTAGGATTAACCACATTCTAACACGTTTTGGTTTGTGTGAACACTAAGGCCATAGCCAGCGAGGGTGGGAAGAAGGATAAGCGGCAACACAAATATGATGTGTCGCTAAAATAAAGGAGATGGACCTATTGTGGTCTTGAGTGATGGTTGTTCGGTTAAGAGTGTGTGTTGTGTTTTTTCTCCCGTTGCAACGATTTTTTTCTCCCGTTGCAACGCACGGGCTCTTTTGCTAGTTATTTCTAAACTAGTATGGTAGAATGATTAGATTTATAAATTAGTCTCTGTATTTACATTTTTGGACTATAATTCTTTTAGCCATAGCCTGTTTTCTTCCGTAAAATAGCTGCCCCGATTCTTCAAATAGCCATAACTTTTTACTCTTTCATCCAAATTAGATGAAACCAGCGCCTACATTTTCGTCTTGATTCCACCTATCTAGTGAACCTATCTAACAACTTTTTGAAATTTTCAAATTTCAAAATTTGTTCAGATTCATACTCAAATTTCTTTTGATCATATCTTTTTATCCGTACCTCCGTTTTCGATGAAACCAACGCCTAAATATTCGTAATGATCCTCTCTACCCAGTAAACCATTTTGAACATGTTTTTGACAATTTAAAATTTGAGTTTAGTTCAGATTAGTATTCGATCTTGTTTCGTCTGTTTCTTGAGTTTCGTAACTCCGTTTGAGTTGATTCTTTTCGCAAATCGAAGCTCTTGAGCTAAACTTTCTGATAAGGCAAATTCACTTAGTTTTGGTACTGTTAGAAATTGTTTTATACTACAAGAGTAAAATTGTTTGTTTTCGAAGTTTTCCGAGATCTTCTCTTCGATTCTTTTGCATGAGTGCTTATGTATGCAATTGCTTGCTCGCAATTAACCGGAGTGTGACGAGTAGAACTATCAGGAGTTATGAGTGCGAATCATCTTCATCAACCGTACAAGGCAAGTTCACACTTTGATCATATCCCTTTCATACCCAGTTTTTATGCATTAGTTTCAACCCTCAAACATTGCATGGTTAGGAGTTTATAACATGTGGGTATTGTGAAGTAGTTGATGAGGTAGAACCTATTGTCATGTTTGTTACCGAACCCTTGGGAGTTACTTCAACGTTATGCTTATACTGTTATGCTATGCTCGTAGACGTGGATTGAGTTTGAGTGTATCCATGACCAATGTGAGATTGTTAATTAATGGTTCAACTTAAGGTGGCAACTTTAATACACATCTGGGTGGACTGAGGCACCTGGGAATCCAGTGTTGCCTGTTTTTTTGGAAATCCCGGGGTTTCGTGTGATTTTCCTACGGACCGCCACCCAGCCTCAAAGGGATCATAAGATTATTCATGCTAGAAACTTCCGTGTGCAGCCACAAGCTATTATGGGCTCTAGCATAGTTGGTTAAGTCGTGTGAACTCTTACAGTGGTAGACTAGCAGATGTAGAGGAAAATAGATGTAACTGTCTACCCATCGTAAGGTGCTAACGCTTCTGAAAGACTGTGTCTCGGTCATCTGCTTCTCAAACACCTTGTAGTGCGAGAAATACAACGGAGGAGATCGGGGCTTGTGGGGAAAAGTGCGCAAACCTCTATAGAGTGTACAAACTAATCATGATTATCCGTATCCCCGGTTATGGACATTTTGAGTATCTAGTTCTTGGATTATCATGTTGATTGCATCTCTCTTAATATAATTTGTTTGGGTTTAATGATGATGCTTAATTGGGATTGAGTTGGGTGAACCTTCTCAGTATTTAACAACCACCATGATAGTTAAATAAAATTTATTTCTTTGTTGTAGGGAAAAATTGGCTTTATGCAAAACTGTAACCATAGACTTTCCACTAGCCATATATGCATGTAGTGATAGCTATTGTTCATCATTTATTCTATGGTGTGAATTTGACAGTACATTCAATGTACTGACTTACATGGCTGCAACGTCTCATGTTGTAGGATATCTTACGACGAGTAAGTGATACGTTACGGTTATGATTTCTACACTCAACTTTGTCGTTGGTGTTGATGGGAATCCAGAACCTTGTTGTTACTTCCGCTATTTGGATTGAGGTAATAGTATTTATGTTACTTTATACATGTGATTTACCTCTGTTATAAATCCTCGAGTACTGTGTGTGTCAACATACCGATCCAGGGATGACACTTAAGCACAAAGACTTGACCGTTTGAGGTTGGGTCGCTACAAGATGGTATCAGAGCACATGTTGATTGTAGGACATGACCCTAGAAACTGGGAAGCCCATAGGAAGATTTATTCTCTACAACTTTCCTTTCAAAAAAGATCTTTTACCTCTCTTCTCTTGTGAGCTTATTCAAATATTCTCTTTTAGTGAGACTATACCCCTTTCCCCTTTTGACCACGAAGATTCGACTGATGAGACCACTCCAAGAAGTACAAGATATCGGACAACTAAGACTACTTTGGAATAAAGACAATTTTTACCGTGCATTACGCTGCTGGAAACTACAATGGTCGAAGACTCCGAAGACTAGGAGAAGTTGAAGGCTTTGAAGTTTTTTTCAGATTTGTATGACCTAGGAAGGCACCCCTTATGGAACTTCGCAGACTATGGCAGCTATTAATACCCGAGATCAAGGTGTATCGAAGAAAGACCGAAACATGGAGCATTAGAACTCAAAGTTTTGTCAAGAAAACCCTAAGGCAGGAGATGTCAACTCTGGAATGATAGCTCATGGAAATGACAAGAGCAGAAACATGGATATTCAT
Organism: Triticum dicoccoides; assembly: GCF_002162155.2. Lineage (NCBI taxonomy): Eukaryota > Viridiplantae > Streptophyta > Magnoliopsida > Poales > Poaceae > Triticum > Triticum dicoccoides. Next base: position 427,796,883 of record NC_041393.1, on the reverse strand, counting down.
AATGTTATCGTTCGCCTATGCTATTATCACCACGCTGAGTGAACCATGCATTCTTCGGAAGGATTGGATGGTAGAAGGCTGAAGGAGCATCTGTCAGCAAAGGATGCAGTTTTAACCTCAGCTAGTGTATCGCGGGATCTGGAGTATTACATGAAGAATTTTAAGATGGACCTTCTGTAAGCCGTATTTGACGAGAAAGCATTCAGTGAAGAACTTAGGAACCAGAAGCTGAAAGTAGCCAAGCCGGAGGAGCTAAACCTCGAGATACCGGAGATTTGTCGGTAACTGATGGACAGTAGGACCATGGCTCATGCCAAGGATGTTGAAACCCAGAAGTTTGGAATGCAACTCCCAAAATATTAAAGGACGTCGTGAGAGACTTCGCGTCAACAGAGATAATCTGGCTAAAGAACTTGAGAAGGACAAGCACGATCGGCAAAAGCCATCAGAAACACAAACAAGACAAGAAGAGTTTGATGAATTTGAAGATTTATTGACCTCTAGAAGACCAAATCCCTGTTATATACCTACGATAGATGCGACGATTGTGAGTTGTCATTTGTTTGTTGTTTTTCCGACAGCCAAAAAATAAAATGCCCTTTTCAAAACTATTGTTTGCATTGTGTGCATCCCTCTCTATCTCTCTTATCTCACCCCAAAACCCCTGGACCCAATAGAGGATGAATGGAGATGAGCTCATATTATCCGGACCGATGAGTCAATTGGAGACGGACGGATGGATTCAGAACATGGAGGATCACATGAAGAATAACCCTATAGCCGGAAAGGATATGGCCCAGCATGCTCTTCAATGCTTTGAAAGAGGTGCTGCCACTTGGTGGAGGTTGTACCAAACCATCAATGGATGGCAAGGAGTAACCACTTGGAAGGAATTTAAGTTGACCTTGCTAAAGTCTTGTCTTGTGTCCCCAAATTTGAAGCCTTATGGAAACGACATGAAGAAACTCTGTGCATGCAAGCTTTGTGGAGAAATAGGACACAACCATAATGTAATGCCCCGGAGTCGTTGCGCCAGGTGTCTGCCAGTTATTCGTCGTCTTTGCCATGTCATTTGCTTGCGTGTTGCACTTTGCCATGTCATCATCTGCATTTTATCATGTCATCATGTGCATTTCATTTTGCATACGTGTTCGTCTCATGCATCCGAGCATTTTCCCCGTTGTCCGTTTTGCAATCCGGCGCTCCTATGTCCTCCAGCGTTCCCCTTTTTGCCTCTTCTCTTGTGCGGGTATTAAACTTTCTCGGAATGACCCGAGGCTTGTCAAGCGGCCTTGGTATAGCACCGGTAGACCGCCTGTCAAGTTTCGTGCCATTTGGAGGTCGTTTGGTACTCCAACGGTTAACTGGATGACCGCAAAAGCCCCTTTCTCTTTGCAGCCCAACACCCCTTCCAAAGTGGCCCAAAACCCATCTAACTCCCCTCCATGCTCTCGGTCATTCAATCACGATCGCGTGGCCAAAAACCGCTCCTCATTTGAACTCTCCTAGCTCCCTCTACCTATATATATGTGATCCCCTCCGAATTTTCGCGCAGTCCAACCCTAGCCCCGCTCCTCCCCGCGCCGTCGGACATGTCCGCCGCCGTCCGGACGCGTCCGCCGCCCCGCAGCCACGTCGCCCGAACCAATCCGGGGCTGACACATCATCGCGCCACCGCCCCGGACCAACCCCGAGCCGCCACCTCGCCTCCTCTCTCTTCCCACCATGCCGTGGCCC
>NC_041393.1:427788748-427794422 GCF_002162155.2 Triticum dicoccoides | reverse complement strand
CGCCCCGCCGCGGCCTGCTCTCCGCCTGCGCCGCGCACCCCGCCGCGGCCAGATCCGGTCGGGCCGGACCGGATCCGGCCGGCCCCGAGCTCCTCCGGCCTTCCTCCAGCTCCGGGGCCACCTCCTCCCGCATCTCCGGCGAACCCCGGCGAAGATCCGGTGAGATCCGTCGCCACCTCAAAGTCCGTGCAGAAATTTGAGGTTGACCCCGAGACGCCTAAGTCCTTGAAATCTTACATAATCATGCCATGTTCATCCTGCTATATCTCTGCATCCGTAGCTCCGTTTCGTGCGTGTAATATGTCAAATTTTTCGCCTCGACGTGTACTTCGTTTCATTCCATTGCATCATTCTCATTTGAGCTCATCTTGATGCCCGAAATGCTGTTGGAAGAGTGCATGTTGATGTTAATCTGCTGAAACTGTTATAACTTGCTCATTTGTCATTTTTGCCATGATTGATGTGTGCATCCTATGAGGTTGATGTCGTCATGTGTTTTGATCTATGCCATGCCATCTTTCCAGGGGTGTATGCCATGTATTTTTGTGATCAATGTGGTGACTAGCACAAGCATGCAAACTAGGCTTCGTGATATTGCTGATTTTAGTCCCTGTTCTGCTGTTATTTTGATGCCATGTAAACTTGATGCTACAGAGAGACCCATGCATATTTTGAGATACTTCAGTAAGGGTGTTTTGAACATATGGCTATTTTCTATCCATTCATGCCCTTGTTTGCAATTATGGAGTAGTCTAGCATGTCATTTGAGTGCTCTACTTTTGCTTCAAAATGTTTCCTGGCAGATTGTTTACATGTTATTCAATTTGGCCAAGGTTGCTATATTTGATCCTTGCATGCTATGGACTTGTTCTTGACTTGGTATGTTACACAAACATGCCTTCTTGATGATGCTATGCTTATATTGTCATGCAATGACTTGTGGTGAGTGAATCGAGCTTGTTAAGTAGTGTACTTGCTGTTGCTGTTTTGCTAGACTGAATCTGTTATTTCGTGATGCTATATAAACATGTTGCTACTAATCATTCTATGCATAATCTGGAGATGCTCTATAAACATGTTTTTATCTACATGTCATCCTCTATCCATTCATGCCACTGGTTGCAATTATAGTCTGCTGGAACATGTTGTTATCTTGCTCTAAAGTTTGCTAAATGATGTTGCTGTCAGCCTGTTAACATTAAGTTCACTAGTTCCCATGTGTTTTGATAGTGTTCCATGCATCCTATGAACTTGATCTTGCCATGCTTAGCTTCACAAACATGTCTTCTTACTGTTGGTTGCCTTGCCATGCCATGTATTGCTCTGTGGTGAGTGGTTCAAGCTCACGAACATGCATACTTATTGTTGTTCCTGCCATGTATGAATTTGTAATATAACTTGCCATGTTTACATGGGTGCCATCATATTTTCTGTGCCATTTTGGCTCATGGTCAGTAAGGGACTATTGTTCTATGCATTTAGTAGTATCATGCCATGCCTTTTTTTGCCATGATAAGTTCCTGTAGCATGTTGTTTGCTTGCTCTAAACATTGCAACCTGATGTTATTTCTGCTAAAGTCTGAAACTGTTATTATTTGCCATCTTACCATGTGTTTTGGAGTATGTTCTAGTTGTTTCTGGAGATAGCTCAGTGTTCATGTTTTGTTATGCTTTACCTGTACTTCATGCTCATGCCTTTTGTTATTATGTTGGGATGCTGTAGCATGTTGTTTTGATGCTTGTAAGATGCCTCGTTGCTGTTATGGACAGATTGTTGTTATGACTTGTATAGTGTGTGTGTGTTGCACCGTTGCTCCGTTTTGAGTGTGCTCTATATGAAACTTGCTTGATTTTGCATGTTGTTTCATATTATCATGTTGCACCCATGTTTTGAGGTGTTTGCTTGATGTTTGTATGCATTTTTCATCAATACCATGTTTAACTTGTTTTGCTCATATCTTCTAGGCCGTAGCTCCGAATCTAATGAACTTTATATGTAACTTGACTAGAATTTCGTGTAGATCATCTTGGTGCATCTTAACTTGCTGTTTAACTACTTGAACATAATGTTTGTTCAGTTCTGGACCAATTTCGAAATATGCATATGAGGACTTACCGGAGATGTTATATGTTGTTCCCGGCCTCATTTAAACTTGCCTTGATGTGTTGTTCTTGTTTGCATCTTCTCTTGCCATGAGTAGCTTCATGTAGCTTGGTCATGCATCATGCTTGCTGTGCATCATGCCTTGTTCATGTGTGGTGTGTTTACCTATGTTGTGTGCTTCTTCTTGTTAGTTCCTGTTTCGTTGCGATTGTGAGGATTCGTTCGTCTATGGTTGGTTCGACTTCATCCGTTCGTCTTCTTCATGGACTCGTTCTTCTTCCTTGCGGGATTTCAGGCAAGATGACCGCTACCCTGGATCTCACTACTATCCTTGCTATGCTAGTTGTTTCGTTCTATCGCTATGTGTAAGTGCATCTAGTGCCCCTTAGTGATTTTGGTGTATTGAAGACTTATAGGTTAAGTAACTGATGCGTTTGTGAGTGTACACAGGTCTATAAGTCTATGAGGAGTTTCATATTTACAGAGAAAGTCGACCCCTAAAAATGAAGTTCTTCAACTGAAGACTTTGATATTCTGAAGACTTCCTGAAGACTTGGAAAGTGAAGAAATTGGTGTGACCTTGAAGACTTGATATTCATTCGAGGAATATGAAGCGTGAAGACTTTTGTTTTCGTAGTTTCATTTTCTCTTTCTTGAGTCATAGGAAACACCGTACTGTTAAAGGGGGTCGAGGAAATACTAAGGAAAAATTTCCAAGTGATGCTCAACTCAAAATCCTACACCTACCAATCCCTTCGAGTGAAGCCATTGGAAATCTCATACAGTTCAGTCAAATTCATCAGTGACAGAGACGCAGTTCTTCTGTTCACTGAGGACTTTGTTCTGACTGAGGAGTTAGGAATTCGCCAGTGCGAATTGCCTACACAGTGAGGAACATGATAGCCCTGAGGAATTTGAGAGTCAAATTTCCGACCGTTGCTGTGCTGCGCGCCGGCTGTCCCAAAATATCTTATCCACCTAACGGTCATATCATTGAAGGGCATTTATGTCTTATCATGTCGGGCTGCTCCCTAGGCTATAAATAGCCGCCCCCTACAACCACTAGCTGGTTGGCTGCTCCGAGAGAACTTGACACTTGTCATTTGAGAGCAACCCATCCTCCGAGGACTTTGAGCGCAAATCATCAAGTGAGGAAAATCCCAAAACCAAATCCCCACAAACCCAAAGTGATTGAGCATCACTGAAGAAATTGATCCTGCGTGGATCCGACGATTGTTACCGTTGAAGACTGTGCTTCTTCCAGACGGTTAGGCGTCAAGGTCTAGAGCATCCAAGAGGAATTGTGGATTGCCGAGTGACCAAGTCTGTGAAGGTTTGGAAGTCACCTGAAGACTTACCACGAGTGATTGGACGAGGCCAGCGTGGTCTTAGTTCAAGGAGAATATGGTGAGGACTGGGTGTCCTGAGTTGCGGCTCAGAGACTGGGTGTCCGGGACTGTGTGTCCTCGAGTTTAAATACTCATCCGCTCCAACCAGACGTACAACTGAGACAGCAGTTGGAACTGGTTTACCAAATCATTGTCTTCACCAACTGACTGGTTCTATTTCCTCAACTCTTTCATTCCCTCATTACTGTGTTGAATGTTCTTCATATCTGTGCTTGAAGACTTTGACTGAAGACTTTCACAAATTCCTCAGTTCAATTTCTTCAGTCTGTTTGTCTTCATCTTGCTATCTTGTGTTTACGCTTTCCGTACTCTGTTTTAGTCTTCATTTCATCATGCTGACAATGTGTGTATCCTGTTATGTTTACTTCTGAGTACATATTCCGCTGCAAGTAGTTCTTCGCTAAGGAATTTCCTCACCAGCAAATTCCTGAGTGAAGAATTCATAAAAATCGCCTATTCACCCCCCCTCTAGTCGATATAACGCACTTTCACTATGCTGCGCTACCTATTACCTGTTTATCAAGCCATCCCAAAATGCCATGAACCTCTAACCTTTGACACCTTTCCTATGCAAACCACTGTTTGGCTATGTTACCGCTTTGCTCAGCCCCTCTTATAGCGTTGCTAGCTGCAGGTGAAGTTGAAGATTTCTCCATGGTGTACAGGGTTTATGTTGGGATATCACAATATCTCTTATATTATTAATGCATCTATATACTTGGTAAAGGGTGGAAGGCTCGGCCTTATGCCTGGTGTTTTGTTCCACTCTTGCCACCCTAGTTTCCGTCATACCAGTGTTATTCCCGGATTTTGCGTTCCTTACGCGGTCGGGTGATTTATGGGACCCCCCTGACAGTTCGCTTTGAATAAAACTTGTCCAGCAAGGCCCAACCTTGGTTTTACCATTTGCCTCACCACCACCTATACCTTTCCCTTGGGTCGGCCAACCCGAGGGTCATCTTTATTTTAGCCCCCCTCGGGCCAGTGCTGGTCCGAACCGAGCGATGGCCGGCGCCCCGTGGGCAACCAGGGTCTATGCCAACCCGACGTCTTGCTCATCCGGTGTGCCCTGAGAACGAGATATGTGCAGCTCCTATCGGGATTTGTCGGCACAGCGGGAGGCTTTGCTGGTCTTGTTTTACCATTGTCGAAATGTCTTGTAAACCGGGATTCCGAGACTGATCGGGTCTTCCTGGGAGAAGGTCTATTCCTTCGTTGATCGCGAGAGCTTGTCATGGGCTAAGTTGGGACACCCCTGCAGGGTATAAACTTTCGAGAGTCGTGCCCGCGGTTATGTGGCGGATGGGAATTTGTTAATGTCCGGTTGTAGATAACTTGACACCAGATCCGAATTAAAACGCATCAACCGCGTGTGTAGCCGTGATGGTCTCTTCTCGGCGGAGTCCGGGAAGTGAACACGGTTTCTATGTTATGTTTGACGTAAGTAGGTGTTCATGATCACCTCTTGATCATTGCTAGTTGACGACCGTTCCTTTGCTCCTCTTCTCGCTCTCATTTGCGTATGTTAGCCACCATATATGCTTAGTCGCTGCTGCAACCTCACCACTTTACCCCTTCCTTTCCCATTAAGCTTTGCTAGTCTTGATACCCATGGTAATGGGATTGCTGAGTCCTCGTGGCTCACAGATTACTAAAACAACATTTGCAGGTACAGGTTATGCGATGATCATGACGCGAGAGCGATGCTTGCTTGCGTTGAGTTTCTTCTTCTGCTTCTTCGATCAGGGGATAGGTTCCAGGTCGGCAGCCTGGGCTAGCAGGGTGGATGTCGTTTGAGTTCCTGTTTGTGTTTCATCCGTAGTCGGATGGTGCTCTGATGTATTATGATGTTGTATTCGTGTGGCATTGTATGCCTTATGTATGTATCCCCATCTATTATGTAATGTTGATGTAATGATATCCACCTTGCAAAAGCGTCTTCAAGATGCGCTTCTATCCTTGGTGGGACCTTCGAGTTCCTTTAGGATAGGGTCGCATCTTGGGCGTGACAAGTTGGTATCAGAGCCTCGACCGACCTTAGGAGCCCCCTTGATTGATCGTGTAGTTTGGTCGTTGTTGAGTCTAGAAGAAAACTGATTTCGGAGTCTAGTTATATCAGAGAGTAGGAATTCTTTTTACTCCTCAGTCCCTTCGTCGCTCT
>NC_041393.1:427785907-427788738 GCF_002162155.2 Triticum dicoccoides | reverse complement strand
GTGAGGAATCTTGACGTAGGTGTTTTGAATTATTCCTCTTCCCATTCAAATTTTTCTTTAGGTTCACGCAGTTAGTTTTTCGTTCGTTGGTTCTCAGCTCTTTTATCCGGTGCATTTCTCGTCATGTTGACTCGAACCTCTTTGCTTTTGCGAGATCAATCCTCAATTGTTTTCTTTTCCCACCCGCCCACCCTTCTTCCTCTCGGAACTGGAGTCCATAATCGAGTATGCTTTCTACTCGTGCGAAGTATTTGCCTTCTTTCCTCAATTATTTCAACCGGTGTTTCCTCTTCAAGATATTCGTCGGTTCCCCTTCCAAGTTACCCTTGTTTTCCCGCCCTCCCACCCTCTTCTTCCCGGAGTTTGAGTCTCTTTCGACCATCAATTTCATTCATACGGAGCCTCTTCAGTCTTCCCTCAATTATTTCAACCGGTGAATTCTCGTCTCATTCGTCATCCTTCATCTCTTTTCTTTCCGGTGGACTCAATTCAAGTTTTTTTTGGGGTCATCACATTCTTTTCCTTGGATCAAGCATTTTCCCTGCATGTTCGCCTCTCGCGAGTTTATCCTTTCGGAGTGTTCAAGATATCTCAGGAGATTTGTCTGTGTTCGAATTAATTCGAGGTTGTCACCTCATTCAAATATTTCAATTGTTCCGGTGCATCATCTATCTGTTCAACATTCCTTTCCAACGGTGTTTTTCTCTTCAGTGGGCCCTAACCCACAGGTCTTTTCCCAGGATCTTACCTGACTCTTCTAATTCCCCCGGAGTTATTCTCAATTCTTTTCAAGTGTGACGTAAGAATGAATCCCATCAGTCACATGCCTTCTCCAAGATCGCTTTCAAATTCTCTTCATCGTCGGCTCAACCTCTTTGCTTTTAATTCTTCCGGAGTGTCTCAACAATTCATGGTGGTGTTTCTCCTCGTCATTCTCAGCTTTGAAGATCGAAGAAGAGTTTTTCTCTTAAATCTTGTCCATTCTCCCGGAGATTCGCGATGCTAGCTCGACGTTATCCTATCAAATTGTTTCAAGTCATGCAAATTATTTTCATCCATCCGGAGCATTTCAGGAGTTGCTTTCTCTCTCGATCATCCGGAGGTCATCTTTTCAGAAATTTCTTCGTTCTAAGTTTTTTAGATTCGTTCTCCAATTATTCTATATCCGTGCCCCTTCGTTCGTCTCAATATTATCCCGGTGCTTCATTCAAGTGCTCTTTAATCAGATCAAGTTCTTCCCGTTCTCTTGTATCTAAATCCCCTTGAGCATATTGGCTCTTCTAATTCTTCCCAGTGATTCATACTCTTTCGTCAGTCATTTCAGAATTCTTACGGTGGTTCGTTCAAGATTCTTTTTCCTTGATTATCATATTAATCCATTCGTTCTTTTCAATCCTACCGGTGGTTCATGAAGACCTCCTCAAGTTTCCGATATGTCACTTCTCAACCCCTTTTCAAGAAGAATAAGTAGTATGCTAAATCCATTGCTTGTCATCAGTTTAATTTGATGAAGGATAAGCATACAATAAATCTTATTTTTATTTCATCCAAGTGATCAATCACTTCCTTCGGAGTTTGTTCTTGATGAATAAATTCTAGTTCCAAGTGTTTTCATCTTTTCTTTTCCGGAGTTCAAATTTCCTCGGCCATGTCGTCGGAACCTCCATCTAAATCATCGCAACGCTCATCTATTCTTTCATCCTTCATTTCTATCTCATCATCTTTTGGTACCGGAGTTCTTCATGGTGGGTCTTCATGATTTATTTCATTCTTCAAGAGTTCATCAAGTATCTTTCCATCCTCTCAAGTTCGTCCTAATCCTCCCATTTTCGGTCAGAGTTCTGCCTGAAGCCTTTCAGTCTTATTCGTTTCTTATCTGGTTCTACCCAGAGTGGTTTCATAGTCCATCTGATCCCGTGAGCTTTCGATTCTCGTCATTCTCGTAGTTCCCCTCTTATTCTCGAGTGCTCTCGATTCTTTGCTCCTTATCTTGAGTTCTTGTTTCACCTCATCCTTTTTCCCTTCCGTCTCGGTCCTAAGATCCCGGGACGAGATCTCTTGTTAGTGGAGGAGTGTTGTAACGCCCCGGAGTCGTTGCGCCAGGTGTCTGCCAGTTATTCGTCGTCTTTGCCATGTCATTTGCTTGCGTGTTGCACTTTGCCATGTCATCATCTGCATTTTATCATGTCATCATGTGCATTTCATTTTGCATACGTGTTCGTCTCATGCATCTGAGCATTTTCCCCGTTGTTCGTTTTGTAATCCGGCGCTCCTATGTCCTCCGGCGTTCCCCTTTTTGCCTCTTCTCTTGTGCGGCTATTAAACTTTCTCGGAATGACCCGAGGCTTGTCAAGCGGCCTTGGTATAGCACCGGTAGACCGCCTGTCAAGTTTCGTGCCATTTGGAGGTCGTTTGGTACTCCAATGGTTAACCGGATAACCGCAAAAGCCCCTTTCTCTTTGCAGCCCAACACCCCATCCAAAGTGGCCCAAAACCCATCTAATTCCCCTCCATGATCTCGGTCGTTTGATTACGATCGCGTGGCCGAAAACCGCTCCTCATTTGGACTCTCCTAGCTCCCTCTACCTATATATATGTGATCCCCTCCGAATTTTCGCGCAGTCCAACCCTAGCCCCGCTCCTCCCCGCGCCGCCGGACATGTCCGCCGCCGTCCGGACGCATCCGCCGCCCCGCAGCCACGTCGCCCGGACCAATCCGGGGCTGACACGTCATCGCGCCGCTGCCCCGGACCAACCCCGAGCCGCCACCTCGCCTCCTCTCTCTCCCCACCACGCCGCGGCCCGCCGGGCCCATCCGGAGCTCGTCCGGG
>NC_041393.1:427762938-427785604 GCF_002162155.2 Triticum dicoccoides | reverse complement strand
GGCGCGCCTCCGCCCCGCCGCCGGCGTGCGCCGCGCCGCGCCCGTGGCCGCCCGCCTCCATCCCGGCCGGCCTCCGCCTCCCCCTGCTCCGTCTGCCAGCGCCGCCCTCCGGCTCCCGGCCTCCCGCCGGCAGCTCGCCGCCGCCTTGGCATCCCTTCGCCGCGCCGACCTCCCCTGCCGGAGCTCGCCGCCCCGCCGCGGCCTGCTCTCCGCCTGCGTCGCGCGCCCCGCCACGGCCAGATCCGGTCGGGCCGGACCGGATCCGGCCGGCCCCGAGCTCCTCCGGCCTTCCTCCAGCTCCGGGGCCACCTCCTCCCACATCTCCGGCGAACCCCGGCGAAGATCCGGCGAGATCCGCCACCGCCTCAAAGTCCGTGCAGAAATTTGAGGTTGACCCCGAGACGCCTAAGTCCCTGAAATCTTACATAATCATGCCATGTTCATCATGCTATATCTCTGCATCCGTAGCTCCGTTTCGTGCGTGCAATATGTCAAATTGTTCGGCTCGACGAGTACTTCATTTCATTCCATTGCATCATTCTCATTTGAGCTCATCTTGATGCCCAAAATTCTGTTGGAAGAGTGCATGTTGATGTTAATCTGCTGAAACTGTTATAACTTGCTCATTTGTCATTTTTGCCATGATTGATGTGTGCATCCTATGAGGTTGATGTCTTCATGTGTTTTGATCTATGCCATGCCATCTTTCCAGGGGTGTATGCCATGTATTTTTGTGATCAATGTGGTGACTAGCACAAGCATGCAAAGTAGGCTTCGTGATATTGCTGATTTTAGTCCCCGTTCTGCTGTTATTTTGATGCCATGTAAACTTGATGCTATAGAGAGATCCATGCATATTTTGAGATACTTCAGTAAGGGTGTTTTGAACATATGGCTATTTTCTATCCATTAATGCCCTTGTTTGTAATTATGGAGTAGTCTAGCATGTCATTTGAGTGCTCTACTTTTGCTTCAAAATGTTTCCTGGCAGATTGTTTACATGTTATTCAATTTGGCCAAGGTTGCTATATTTGATCCTTGCATGCTATGGACTTGTTCTTGACTTGGTTTGTTACACAAACATGCCTTCTTGATGATGCTATGCTTATATTGTCATGCAATGACTTGTGGTGAGTGAATCGAGCTTGTTAAGTAGTGTACTTGTTGTTGCTGTTTTGCTAGACTGAATCTGTTATTTCGTGATGCTATATAAACATGTTACTACTAATCATTCTATGCATAATCTGGAGATGCTCTATAAACATGTTTTTATCTACATGTCATCCTCTATCCATTCATGCCACTGGTTGCAATTATAGTCTGCTGGAACATGTTGTTATCTTGCTCTAAAGTTTGCTAAATGATGTTGCTGTCAGCCTGTTAACATTAAGTTCACTAGTTCCCATGTGTTTTGATAGAGTTCCATGCATCCTATGAACTTGATCTTGCCATGCTTAGCTTCACAAACATGTCTTCTTACTGTTGGTTGCCTTGCCATGCCATGTATTGCTCTGTGAAGAGTGGTTCAAGCTCACGAACATGCCTACTTATTGTTGTTCCTGCCATGTATGAATCTGTAATATAACTTGCCATGTTTACATGGGTGCTATCATATTTTCTGTGCCCTTTTGGCTCATGGTCAGTAAGGGACTGTTGTTCTATGCATTTAGTAGTATCATGCCATGCCTTTGTTTTCCATGATAAGTTCCTTTAGCATGTTGTTTGCTTGCTCTAAACATTGCAACATGATGTTATTTCTGCTCAAGTCTGAAACTGTTATTATTTGCAATCTTACCATGTGTTTTGGAGCATGTTCTAGTTGTTTCTGGACATAGCTCAGTGTTCATGTTTTGTTATGCTTTACCTGTACTTCATGCTCATGCCTTTTGTTATTATGTTGGGATGCTGTAGCATGTTGTTTTGATGCTTGTAAGATGCCTAGTTGCTGTTATGGACAGATTGTTGTTATGACTTGTATAGTGTGTGTGTGTGTGTTGCACCGTTGCTCCGTTTTGAGTGTGCTCTATATGAAACTTGCTTGATTTTGCATGTTGTTTCATATTATCATGTTGCACCCATGTTTTGAGGTGTTGTCTTGATGTTTGTATGCATTTTTCATCAATACCATGTTTAACTTGTTTTGCTCCTATCTTCTAGGCCCTAGCTCCGAATCTAATGAACTTTATATGTAACTTGACTAGAATTTCGTGTAGATCATCTTGGTGCATCTTAACTTGCTGTTTAACTACTTGAACATAATGTTTGTTCAGTTCTGGACCAATTTCGAAATATGCATATGAGGACTTACCGGAGATGTTATATGTTGTTCCCGGCCTCATTTAAACTTGCCTTGATGTGTTGTTCTTGTTTGCATCTTCTCTTGCCATGAGTAGCTTCATGTAGCTTGGTCATTCATCATGCTTGTTGTGCATCATGCCTTGTTCATGTGTGGTGTGTTTACCTATGTTGTGTGCTTCTTCTTGTTAGTTCCTGTTTCGTTGCGATCGTGAGGATTCGTTCGTCTACGGTTGGTTCGGCTTCATCCGTTCGTCTTCTTCATGGACTCGTTCTTCTTCCTTGCGGGATTTCAGGCAAGATGACCGCTACCCTGGATCTCACTACTATCATTGCTATGCTAGTTGTTTCGTTCTATCGCTATGCTGCGCTACCTATTACCTGTTTATCAAGCCATCCCAAATTGCCATGAACCTCTAACCTTTGACACCTTTCCTATGCAAACCACTGTTTGGCTATGTTACCGCTTTGCTCAGCCCCTCTTATAGCGTTGCTAGCTGCAGGTGAAGTTGAAGATTTCTCCATGGTGTACAGGGTTTATGTTGGGATATCACAATATCTCTTATATTATTAATGCATCTATATACTTGGTAAAGGGTGGAAGGCTCGGCCTTATGCCTGGTGTTTTGTTCCACTCTTGCCGCCCTAGTTTCCGTCATACGGTGTTATGTTCCCGGATTTTGCGTTCCTTACGCGGTCGGGTGATTTATGGGACCCCCCTGACAGTTCGCTTTGAATAAAACTTGTCCAGCAAGGCCCAACCTTGGTTTTACCATTTGCCTCACCACCACCTATACCTTTCCCTTGGGTCGGCCAACCCGAGGGTCATATTTATTTTAGCCCCCCCCGGGCCAGTGCTTGTCTAAGTGCTGGTTCGAACCGAGTGATGTCCGGCGCCCCCTGGGCAACCAAGGTCTATGCCAACCCGACGTCTTGCTCATCTGGTGTGCCCTGAGAACGAGATATGTGCAGCTCCTATCGGGATTTTTCGGCACAGCGGGAGGCTTTGCTGGTCTTGTTTTACCATTGTCGAAATGTCTTGTAAACCGGGATTCCGAGACTGATCGGGTCTTCCTGGGAGAAGGTCTACTCCTTCGTTGATCGCGAGAGCTTGTCATGGGCTAAGTTGGGACACCCCTGCAGGGTATAAACTTTCGAGAGCCGTGCCCATGGTTATGTGGCAGATGGGAATTTGTTAATGTCCGGTTGTAGATAACTTGACACCAGATCCGAATTAAAACGCATCAACCGCGTGTGTAGCCGTGATGGTCTCTTCTCGGCGGAGTCCAGGAAGTGAACACGGTTTCTGTGTTATGTTTTAGGTAAGTAGGTGTTCAGGATCACCTCTTGATCATTGCTAGTTGACGACCGTTCCTTTGCTCCTCTTCTCGCTCTCATTTGCGTATGTTAGCCACCATATATGCTTAGTCGCTGCTGCAACCTCACCACTTTACCCCTTCCTTTCCCATTAAGCTTTGCTAGTCTTGATACCCATGGTAATGGGATTGCTGAGTCCTCGTGGCTCACAGATTACTACAACAACAGTTGCAGGTACAGGTTATGCAATGATCATGACGCGAGAGCGATGCTTGCTTGTGTTGAGTTTCTTCTTCTGCTTCTTCGATCAGGGGATAGGTTCCAGGTCGGCAGCCTGGGCTAGCAGGGTGGATGTCGTTTGAGTTCCTGTTTGTGTTTCATCCGTAGTCGGATGGTGCTCTGATGTATTATGATGTTGTATTCGTGTCGCATTGTATGCCTTATGTATGTATCCCCATCTATTATGTAATGTTGATGTAATGATATCCACCTTGCAAAAGCGTCTTCAAGATGCGCTTCTATCCTTGGTGGGACCTTCGAGTTCCTTTAGGATAGGGTCGCATCTTGGGCGTGACACATAAGGAGCACAAGGATGAATGCCCTAATTGTGAAGGAAGTCACCCAGGTAAAGAATGCCCAACTAGGCAGATTACTTGTGTTCTTGTGTGAAGGAACTACCCACTAGCCTGCTCAGTGTCACATTTACCCCATGGTACAGAGAACCATCCAACAGAAGAAAGAAACAATGAAAGGAGCCCTCAAGGAAACTTTAGAATAACCGATAATGAAGGAAGATGTCGAGTACACACACAAAGGAAACAAAATTAAAGCCTGCACCAAGTCATGCTATTCATGTGGAGAACACATCTCCCAGAATTGTCTGAATGGAGATCTAGTAGAATTCCCAACAAAGGAAGTAAAGTATGACCCACAAGAAATAGAAGCCCTGATTGGAATGGAAAAGTCCAGGAAGATAAGTAGATTGTCTTCCAGGAAGGACCTGAGCCACATCACCTGTTTTAGGTGCAAGGAGTCATGGCACTACTTCAGCGGTTGCCCAAAAAGGAAACCTCGGGACTTGTCAAAAGTAATACGTTTTCGCTGTAATGAAGCAGGGCACTTTGCCAGGGATTGTCCCAAAGAGAAGGAGGCTAGTGTTAAATAGTTGAGTCTGTGAGAAGTATAGTAGAAGTAGTAAGAACATTTCTATTATTGAGGTGTTGAGTTGAGGCCAGTAATGGAAATACAGGAGATTGTAGTAATTGGACAATCAATAAAGTTATCATCGTTGGTACTGATTTGGATTTTTATGAGTTGTTACTCTATGAAGAAAGGTCTTGACCATTTTCAAGGATATGAAAAATATGGTCTACGGATGAATTGGAGCATTTTAAGGGTGGTAGTACCCTGTGAGGAGATTCGACCCCTAAAAAGGATAATGATGTTCCACGGAGTGGACCTTGGACAAAGTAAGTACAAGTTTTATCTCGATATGTGGGATACCCCAAGAGTATGAAGGGATGAAGTACTGTTGGATATAAAGGAGATATAATGTTGGTAATATGGAGCAATTGTTACTCCAGGATGAGTCTGAGTAATCACGTCTAAGTTTGGTACCAATAGAAGGAAGGAAGACAGTACAGTTGGATGAATTTAAGAATGCTAGGAAGCTGGATGTTGGGATAATGATCAGTTGCCCCGATGATGAGCTCACAGTTTGCAAGTGATGAGGTGGACCATAACCCACAGGTCCCAGGACCTGCCAAGAAGCAAGCACACTCTTGCTGAAGGAAAAACCCTGGAAGAGGATATGCCTTTATCAGCAGACTTTTCTTAGGAGGATACGAAAACCTGAGAGTGGTGAAGGAACGATAGATGTTGTTTGGCTTGCAGAATCCATGGATGTATCCGAACTTGGTTCATCGACAAGAGAAATTCTGCAATGCTTGTGAGGATGACCGAGTGTTAGAATGCGAGATTCACTAAACCATATACAAGATAACGATTTGGGTGCGGGATGGATTGATCACCATACCGACTTACTCTTATTATTCGCCTTGTTATATGGGAAGGTAAATCTGAGTGACTTACCTATAGTAGAGAGACTACGGTATTAAACCTTGTTTGAACCTTAGAGTGGTATAAGTATTTTTCCCTGGTAGAAGGCAGCTGTTGCCAATTGTACGATATACGGTGAGGTTCAACCCAGACCCATTTCTTGCAGGAGAAACCTTAAATTGTTGACCACCATGAGATATCCATAGTTGCTTTGTATTGGCGCCAGATCCGTCACCTAAGAAGACCCAGTCACAGAAGAACCTTACCAAGATGAAATGGACAAAAGAATTGAGGAAAAGGTTATGCCACTACACGAAGATCCCAGAGAAGGATTTTTTCCCGAGAATTTGAGAAGATCGACACTGTCAACAATAAGGATGGAGTGTATGAGTTTTGATGGAACCGTAACAATGCTTCTAAGGGTGGTAGCACCCCAGACCCCCTGTGGTGATCGATGGATTTTGAGAAGACCCCAAACCTAACCTATTTCTTTCTAGCCTCTCCGAATCTCGAGGACGAGATTCATTTTAAGGGTGGTAGGTTTGTAACATCCCAAAATTCTAAATTTTGGAATGTTATAATAAATAGATAGTTTTAATTGATTGTTTGATTGATTGACTGAAAGGGAGTGAATTCGAAACTTTTTGAGAGTCAAATGAGAGGGAATAAAAGGACTTTCCCAAACTTACATTGTCTTTTATGATCTCCATGAATTCAAATTCTTTTCATCACAAAACCCTGGAGAGAAGATGACATGACTTCTTCCATTTATTTAAATGAAAAGGCGTGTTGAAAATATTTGAATTTCATTTGGAAATATTTTCAAATTCAGAAACTTCAAGCAACTCAATGATTTTCATGAGAGAAGATAAAATAACTTCTTCAAAACATATGAAAGATGACTTGGAAGTTTAAAAGGATCAAATTTAAAGTCCTTTTGGAAATTATTTTCAATTTGGAGTTATTTGGGTTTTATTCAAATTATTTTTATCCAAAAATAAAATATATGCAAATTAGGGTAAAATGATTCCCTACATCAGAAAATTAGAGAGAAATAAATTTGGATTAATTTTGGTATTTCTAAAATGATTTTTATTGGATTTTATTAGAGCTGTAGTACTCTTTGCTTTATTTGAATTTTTGTAAATTTTGTTTAATGTTAGAAGAATGTTCAACTTGTAAAAAATCTTCTTCTGAAAATTTGGATATATAGTATGACAATATAAAATTAACCATTATTTTCGTTATTCAGTTTTCCTTTCCTGCTTTCATAAAAAAAAACTGCGCGTGCGCCTGGATCTAACTGCGCTCTCGTGCGCAGGATAGTGGCAGCGGGCGCCCCATCTTTTCTTTTTCTTTTTCCTACATGGGCCAGGCCCAGCCAGCCATATTCCTTCCCAGTTTTTTTTGCTTCTTTAGCCGAAAAAAGAAAACTGCAGCGCACAGTGAGAGCTCCTCGTCGAGACCTCCTATGTGACGCGCTCTGCGGCAAATTGGCGCCGCGACGCACACACGGAGCCCCGATTGGGCCGGCCCATTTGAGGCGTTGTGACGATATAAAAAATAGCGAAAAAACCTGACGTAGGAGGAGATCGAACTCCTTACCTGCAGCTCGTGAGGCACTCCCGCTGGCCAGGCGGGCTACCGAGTACTACTGGCATTCAATAAGCGCAAAATACTAAAGAATGTAAACACGGAGATCCGATTATTTTCAGAGTTTTCGATCATTCTCTTGGAAAATATGAACAAAGTTATAAAAAATTGAGCAATGTTTGAAAGCGTGAATAGAATATTTAAATATTGAACAAATTTTGAACACTTCTCGAAACATGTGATCACATTTTGAAATTCGAACACAAATTTAAAAACATGAACAAATTTTAAAAACTGTGAATAATAATTGGAAAATGCGAGCATATTTTCAATATTCAGAACATTTTCTGAAAGTTTGAACAAAAAATGAAAACAGGAACATTTTTTGAACTATTGAACATTTTTTAAATGCGAACATTCTACAAATTCTAGAAGATTTTTTTAAAACACAAACACTTCTTTTAATTATGAACAAATATAGAAAAATGAAAAATTATAAAACCGCGAACATTTTTCGAATCTGCGAACAAATTTTGAAAGTGCGAACATTTTTTGAATCGTGAACAAATTTTGAAACATGAACAAATTACAAAATCGTGAACAAAATTACAAAATTGTGACATTTTTTGAATTCAGAACAAATTTTGAAACAGTAATTTTTTTCTAATTGCGAACAAATTTTAAAAGATGAATAAGTTTCAACTTCGTGAACAAAATTAGAAAATTGTGAACATTTTTCGAATCTGCGAACAAATTTTGAAAACCGTGAACATTTTTGAATTGTGACCAAATTTTGGAACATGAACAAATTTCAAATTCACGAACAAAACTATAAAATTGTGAACATTTTTTGTTAAACCGCGAACATTTTTTGACGTGTGAACAAATTTTGAAATATGATGAAATTTGAAAATTCGTGCAAAAAATTATAAAATTGCGAACATTTTTCATATTGTGAACAAATATTAAACCCGCAAACTTTTTTGAATTGTGAATAAATTTCGAAACCATGAACTGTTTTCGAATTATGCACAAACTTTGAAACCATGATCTTTTTTTTGAATTGTGCAGAAATTTTAAATTAATAAAAAAAAAGAAATAGAAACAAAAGAAAAAACAGAAAAAGGAAAATGTAAGAAAAGAAAATAGAAAAAACAGAATAAAGAAACAAAAGAAAAAAACAGGAATAGAAAAATGAGAGAAAAGAAAAGAAAAGAAAATAGAAAAATTGAATAAAGAAAAAACCGTTTCAAGGAACCTTCTAAAAGTTTCCCAAAACCGGAAAAAACCAGCTGGGAACCTCTAGAAGGTTCCCAGAACCGGGGGCGTTGGAACGTTTAATTGGGCCGGCCCGTTGTGTCGCTGCTCGGTCGCTCACTTATGCGAAGCGCCGGCAGTTTGACGCAGCGAGCGGCAAATAGCATTTTCCCTCCTCGTCGGCGCATTCAGCGCCCTATAGAATTTCGGGCGCCTACGCGGTCTCTTGATGGGCTGGTTTCTAGGAAGCCCAATTACAATTGTTTCTCTTCTTTCGTTTCGACTGCTTCCTTCGCTCGTGCGCGTACATGTAGAAGTGCGTTCGTTTGTCTCAAAAAAAAAACCGTAGAAGTGCGTTCGTTCGTGCGGCTGAAGTGTTATGACTGTTTTTTTCGTTCTTTGTGCGGTGAGATATTTTTGTACTGACTTTCTGAATTTTTTTCGTCCATACAGTAAGTAATAAAATAAAGTGAGGTTTATGGTAAGAAATAAAATGAACTCAGGTTTCATTTTTTTTCTTTTTTTGGTAACCTAAGGTTATGGCGCTCACGCGGGATGCCAGCACGTGAACCTGTTTCACCCGCTTGATCGCCTTTTCAGATTCTTTCTATAGTGGGTCGGAAAAAAACCAGCCGTTTTTTCATAGTCTTTTGAAAAACCAAAGAAATCACAAAAAATGTGAATTCAAAAAGATGTTTGCGAAAAAAAGAATTTCAGAAACTTCGAAAAGTGTTCACGAATATGAACAATTATTCATCAATTTTGAAAAAAAGTTTGTTAAATTTGGAAAAAAGTTCACTGAATTTGAAAAGAGTTCATAAAATATGGAATTTGTTAATCGAATTTTCAAAAAAGTTCATTGAATTTGAAAAATAAGTTCATCAATTTTAAAAAAAGTTCATTGGATTTGAAAAAAGTTCCCCAAATTTGAAAAAAGTTCATCAATATTTTAAAATAAGTTCATCGGATTCGAAAAAAGTTCATCAAAGTTGAAAAAAAGTTCACGGAATTTGAAAAAAGTTCATCGAATTTGAGAAAAGTTCACCGATTTGAAAAAAGTTCAACGATTTTGAAAGAAAGTTCATCGATTTGGACAAGAGTTCATCGATTTTGTTCATCAACTTTGAGAAAAGTTCATCAACTTTGAGAATAGTTCATCGAATTTAAAATAAGTTCATCAATTTGAAAAAAAATCGTCGAATTTGAGAAAAAGTTCATCAAATTTGAGAAAAGTTCATCGAATTTGAAAAAAAATTTCATTGATATTGAAAAAAACTCATCAATTTGAAAAAAGTTCATTTCTTTTCGAAAAGTTCACTAGAATGTTAGCCAAAAACTGAAAATAAAATTGTGGATCTGAGAAAAGTTCGTGAAAATGAAAAGAAAAAGGAAACAGAAAATCAAAAAACGTTGTAAAAACCGGCCAAAGAAAACAAAAAAAAACATATTTCAATCTTTAGTGTTATTACAAGTTCACGCAGCACAAAAGGAATAAAATAAAAAAGTGATCTCGTGGCCTCAGGTGTCCCAGCTGGTTGTAGTCATTAGAATAGAATAGAATAGAAACCTGAAGCTCAGGGATCGAATCCAACAGACGCCTGTTTTTTGAAGCTTTGAAGAAACGAAAAAAAACATAAACGGGCCAAGCCCAGGCCAGAGAAGGGTATGCGCCGGTTGGCACAATAGCCTTTAACGGGCGCAGAGAGCGCCAAATAGGAAATGGCGCGCACAGTGTACGCGCGCGGCCGGCCCGCGTTGCTTTTTAGCCCATGCGGTTCCTCTTTTCTTTCTATTTTCCTCTACGTTTAGTCCCACATTGCGTAGCCTTTGACCTTTAAACCTCCTTTCCACCTATAAATATAGACCCATAGAGCCTCAAAAATCATCCGATCCGGGTTAAATCAATATATTTTGGTTTGACTAGATTCACTAAAAATATATATTTCTCCTCTCCGGCGGAAATTCTGGAAGTCGTCTCCTCTCTCTGAAGTCATATTTTCTCTACCTTATAAAGGTATCTTATATACTCCCGTAGCTTATTATTTCTAAACTAGTACGGTACAATAATTAGATTTATAAATTAGTCCCTATATTTACATTTTTGGACTATAATTCTTTTAGCCATAGCCCGTTTTCTTCTGTAAAATAGCTTGACCCCGATTTTTCAAATAGCACAACTTTTTACTCGTTCATCCAAATTAGATGGAACCAGCGCCTACATTTTCGTCTTGATTCCACCTATCTAGTGAACCTATCCAACAACTTTTTGAAATTTTCAAATTTCGAAATTTGTTCAAATTCATACTCAAATTTCTTTTGATCATATCTTTTTATCCGTACCTTCGTTTTCGATGAAACCAACGCCTAAATATTCGTAATGATCCTCTCTGCCCAATAAACCAACTTGAACATGTTTTTAACAATTTAAAATTTGAGTTTAGTTCAGATTAGTATTCGATCTTGTTTCGTCTGTTTCTTGAGTTTCGTAACTCCGTTTGAGTTGATTCTTTTCGCAAATCGAAGCTCTTGACCTAAACTTTCTGATAAGGCCAAATTCACTTAATTTTGGTACTGTTAGAAATTGTTTTATACTGCAAGAGTAAATTGTTTGTTTTCGAAGTTTTCCGAGATCTTCTCTTCGATTCTTTTGCATGAGTGCTTATGTATGCAATTGTTTGCTCGCGATAGATTGACCGGAGTGTGACGAGTAGAACTCAGGAGTTATGAGTGCGAATCATCTTCATCAACCGTACAAGGCAAGTTCACACTTTGATCATATCCCTTTCATATCCAGTTTTTATGCATTAGTTTCAACCCTCAAACATTGCATGGTTAGGAGTTGATAATATGTGGGTATTGTGAAGTAGTTGATGAGGTAGAACCTATTGCACTGTTTGTTACCAAACCCTTGGGAGTTACTACAACGTTATGCTTATACTGCTATGTTATGCTCGTAGACGTGGATTGGATTTGAGTGTATCCATGACCGATGTGAGATTGTTAATTAATGGTTCAACTTAAGGTGGCAACTTTAATACACATCTGGGTGGATTGAGGCACCTGGGGAATCCAGTGTTGCCTGTTTTTTTGGAAATCCTGGGGTTCCGTATGATTTTCCTACGGACCGCCACCCAGGCTCAAAGGGATCATAAGATTATTCATGCTGGAAACTTCCGTGTGCAGCCACAAGCTATTATGGGCTCTAGCATAGTTGATTAAGTCGTGTGAACTCTTACAGTGGTAGACTAGCAGATCTAGGGGAAAGTAGGTGTAACTGTCTACCCATCGTAAGGTGCTAACACTTCTGAAAGACTGTGTCTCGGTCAACCGTTTCTCGAACACCTTGTAGTGCGAGAAATCCAATGGAGGAGATCGGTTCTTGTGGGGAAAAGTGCGCAAACCTCTGTAGAGTGTACAAACTATGATTAGCCGTGTCCCCAGTTATGGACGTTTTGAGTATCTAGTTCTTGCATTATCATGTTGATATCATCACTCTTAATATAATTTGTTTGGGTTTAATGATGATGCTTAATTGGGATTGAGTTGGGTGAACCTTCTCAATGTTTAACAACCACCATGATAGTTAAATAAAATTTATTTCTTTGTTGTAGGGAAAAATTGGCTTTTATGCAAAACTGTAACCATAGAGCTTTTCACCAGCCATATATGCATGTAGTGATAGCTATTGTTCATCATTTATCCTATGGTGTGAATTTGACAGTACATTCAATGTACTGACCTACATGGCTGCAATGTCTCATGTTGCAGGATATCTTACGACGAGTAAGTGATACGTTAGGGTTACGATTTCTACACTCAACTTTGCCGTTGGTGTTGATGGGAATCCACAACCTTGTTGTTACTTCCGCTATTTGGATTGATGTAATAGTATTTATGTTACTTTATACATGTGATTTACCTCTGTTATAAATCCTCGAGTACTGTGTTTGTCAACATACCGGTCCAGGGATGACACTTAAGCACAGAGACTTGACCGTTTGAGGTCGGGTCGCTACAATGGAATATGCTTCTTTTTTGTCGACGTATGTGTCTTCAACTTGTGTTATTGGGCAGTAATTGTTTCTTTTCTACCTCCTTTTGCAAACAGGGCTATCCATTTTCACCTCGTTGCTATTTTGACCTTTTGGTGAACTGCACAAATCATTTTTTTCTTAAGAGTGTTTTGTGCAGTTCCGCCAAAATGTCACACGGGCAACATTTTTACATTTCTGTGGGACTGCAGAAAGGGAGATTGGTTCTGCTATCCTCCTCATCCAACTTCGTGCCTAATCTTCTCCAACAAGTAGTTAGTCCTAAAGAGAGATCGTAGAGGTGATCGACTTCTATTTGTGTGTGTTATGTTTCATCATCTAGTTCCACTATTATTGTGATCACACTGACTGGATATCTTTGCAAACAGGGATGTTCCGCTTGATTTTAGTGGAGCTGCATAAAATGATCGGATTGTGGTGTCCTCCGTACACCTCTTTTTTGGCTACAGAGCTGGGTGAAACTTGCTGCCAAGCAATGAACCCCGCGCCAAGGAAATGGAGCCATGCCTACGAACAACATCGATCAATTATATATATTTCTTTATTTGTACACCTTCTCACAACTTGGTCTTCAGTTGTGATGTGAATATTGGCATTGATCTGCGGACCATTGAGATGCACTAGCAGCCATCGTAGTTTCATTTGATGGAATGTTGTAACAAGATAATCTTGAGGCAAGACACATGAATCCTAGGTTGAAACCCTTTTTTTTCGCAGGAACCAAAGTTGAAACCTTCATAGCATCACAGTACAATTTCATTAAAATGATGCGTACATATAAACAAACCCTGAAGGATTGATAGCAATGCCAGAAACAATTCAACTTCATTTCGCCGACATGTGGGACATCCTTCATCCGGCTCCACCTGCCATGCAACAATATTGAGTGCACAACTGCGGGGAAAGATTCACCTAGTGTCATTGCGTCGCAGTAGTAATGACTAGTGAGCAGTCAAATCACAGAGCCCCACCTTTGCCATAGTAAGTTGCTTGGATGAAGCAACCATCATTTCTCTGTTCCTTGAATCCACTGGTACTCCCATATTCCCAGAGTAATAAGTTGCTCAGGCGAATCAACCATCACTTCATCTTTCCCACAGTAAGTACTAGTACCTCATTTTTTTACTCTAGAAACAACCACACGCGAATATTGGACAGTAGCAGCACAACAACTGAATCAAAAATCGAAACCAACAAATGAACTAGTACTACTAGTGAGCATTTTC
Organism: Triticum dicoccoides; assembly: GCF_002162155.2. Classification (NCBI taxonomy): domain Eukaryota; kingdom Viridiplantae; phylum Streptophyta; class Magnoliopsida; order Poales; family Poaceae; genus Triticum; species Triticum dicoccoides. The sequence continues at coordinate 427,771,806 of NC_041393.1, read as the reverse complement.
TAGTACGTATAATGTACTCCGTCTGTCCATGTATATAAGGCTTAATGCGTTTTCCGAGGGTTATTGATCCCTATATACATGTCTGTCCAATAACTTCGAGGGAAAAGCATTAAGCCCTATATACATGGACAGACGGAGTACATGATACGTGATACGTCTCCAACGTATCTACTTTTCCAAACACTTTTGCCCTTGTTTTGGACTCTAACTTGCATGATTTGAATGAAACTAACCCGGACTGACGATGTTTTCAGCAGAACTGCAATGATGTTGTTTTATGTGTAGAAAACAAAAGTTCTCGAAATGTCCTGAAAATCCACGGAGGCACGTTTTGGAAAATATAAAAAATACTGGCGAAAGAATCAAGACCAGGGGGCCCACCCCCTGTCCACGAGGGTGGGGGCGCGCCCTCTCCCCTGGGCGCGCTCCCTGTCTCGTGCGCCCCCTGAGGCTCCGCCGACCTCAACTCCAACTCCATATATTCCGTCTCGGGGAGAAAAAATCAGAGAGAAAGTTTCATTGTGTTTTACGATACGGAGCGGCCACCAAGCCCTAATCTTTCTCGGGAGGGCTGATCTGGAGTCCGTTCGGGGCTCCGGAGAGGGGGATTCGTCGCCGTCGTCATCATCAACCATTCTCCCTCACCAATTTGATGATGCTCACCACCGTGCGTGAGTAATTCCATCGTAGGCTTGCTGGACGGTGATGGGTTGGATGAGATTTACCATGTAATCAAGTTAGTTTTGTTAGGGTTTGATCCCTAGTATCCACTATGTTCTGAGATTGATGTTGCTATGACTTTGCTATGCTTAATGCTTGACACTAGGGCCCAAGTGCCATGATTTCATATCTGAACCTATTATGTTTTCATGAATATATGTGTGTTCTTGATCCTATCTTGCAAGTCTATAGTCACCTATTATGTGTTATGATCCGACAACCCCGAAGTGACAATAATCGGGATACTTCTCGGTGATGATCGTAGTTTGAGGAGTTCATGTATTCACTATGTGCTAATGCTTTGTTCCGGTTCTCTATTAAAAGGAGGCCTTAATATCCCTTAGTTTCCGCTAGGACCCCACTGCCACTGGAGGGTAGGACAAAGTATGTCATGCAAGTTCTTTTCCATAAGCACGTATGACTATATACGGAATACATGCCTACATTACATTGATGAACTGGAGCTAGTTCTGTGTCACTCTGTGTTATAGCTATTACATGTGGAATCGCATCCGACATAATTATCCATCACTGATCCATTGCCTACGAGCTTTTCACATCTTGTGCTTCGCTTATTTACTTTTCCGTTGCTATTGTTACAATCACTACAAAACCCCAAAACATTACTTTTGCTACCGTTACCTTTATTATCATACTACTTTGCTACTAAATACTTTGCTGCAGATACTAAGTTGTCTAGGTGTGGTTGAATTGACAACTCAACTGCTAATACTCAGGAATATTCTTTGGCTCCCCTTGTGTCGAATCAATAAATTTGGGTTGAATACTATACCCTCGAAAGCTGTTGCAATCCCCTACACTTGTCGGTTATCAAGACTAATTTCTGGCGCCGTTGCCAGGGAGCATAGCTTTATTCTTTGAGTCACTTTGGATTTATATCTGAAAGTGCTAGTATCGACTAGAGGGGGGGGGGTGAATAGGCGATTTTTATGAAAGTCTTCAAAACTTGGAAGTTTCAAAGACAAACAATGGAAATGACCTAGTTGATATGCAGCGGAAGATAAACTACCATAAGCAAGCCATAGTCAAGTATGCAATGATGTGAAAGTACAGGACTAATAGCAGCTAAGTAGTAAGGATCAGGATGGAAGATAGTATGAAGCCAATCAACAGTAGTAGTCAAGCAATGAAGTCAAACAGATACACAGATAAGCAATCACTTCACGAAGACAAACTTAAGTAAAGGATGGAAAGGGATAGAACCAGTCACTTGTTGAAGACACAGGATTTGTTGGACCAGTTCCAGTTGCTGTGACAACTGTACGTCTGGTTAGGGAGGCTAAGATTTAACTCAGAAGACCGTGTCTTCACCTTTTTCCCCTTGAGCTAAGGACACCCAGTCCTCGCCCAATTACTCTGGTAAGTCTTCAAGGTAGACTTCCAAACCTTCATAGACTTCGTTCACCGGCAATCCACAATGACTCTTGGATGCTCAGAACGCAATGCCTAACCGGCTGGAGGATTCACAGTCCTCAAGTGTAATAAGTCTTCAGGTCACACAGACAGAAAGACTTCAGTGATGCCTAACACTCTTTGGCTCTGGGTGTTTGGGCTTTGTCCTCGCAAGGATTTCTCTCTCTCAAATGCTTCGAGGTGGGTTGCTCTCAAATGACAAAAGCCGTGCACAAACTCTGAGCAGCCACCAATTTATGGTGTAGGGGGTGGGCTATTTATAGCCACAAGGCAACCCGACCTGATTTGTCCGAAATGACCCTGGGCCACTAAGGAACTGACACGTGTTCCAACGGTCAGATTTCAAACACACGCGGCAACTTTACTTGGGCTACAAGCAAAGCTGACTCATCCAGCTCTGGATAAGATTTGCTCTCATTGTCTTCGCTTGAAGACATAGGATTTGGGTTGAGCATCACTTCAGTCACTCTGACTTAGTTCACTTGGACCCCACTTAACAGTACGGTGGTTCCTATGACTCAACAAAGAAGAAAAGGAAACAACGAAACCACACAGTCTTCACGCTCCATAGTCTTCACGTAATGTCTTCTCATGTCATAGTCTTCAATATGAATATCTTCTCATACCACCATTGTCTTCAATGTCTTCATACATTTTTAGGGGTCATCTCCGGTAGGTAAACCGAATCAATGAGGGACACTACCTGCGTTATCCTGCAATTCTCACAAACGCATTAGTCCCTCAACCAACTTTGTCGTCAATACTCCAAAACCAACTAGGGGTGGCACTAGATAAACTTACAATCTCCCCCTTTTTGGTGATTGATGACAAACTGGTTGAAGTTTTCAACGGGGATAAAGTATGTGAAATTGTAAGGATAGGGAATTGTCTTCATAAGTAGCAAGGGCTCCCCCTGAAGATGTGCATATAAGTAATTTCCTTTTGGAATGCAAATGCACATGGCAGGTTGTACTTGTAGAGATCCTCTTTAACTTATGAAGATAATACATCATGCATGTAATGATATAGCAAGTAGGATGACATGCATAATGAAAAATGGATGTCTGCAGAATGATCTAAGTGCGGAAGTTATCATCGCACATGCAGAATTTATCATCGCATCACAGTAAAGCAAATAAGTAGTAGACGACCATCAAGTTTAAGTGTTGCAACTTAAAGAACCAAATGTTTCAAACGCAAGAGTTGTAAGCACGAGGCAAAATATAATGCAACCGCCCATATGAACCCACTTGAAGACTATCAACTCATACACTTCTCCCCCTTTTGTCAGTAAGGACCAAAAAGGTTTGAAGACATAGAGCATCTACTCGTCCTCATGAGTAGGTGAAGCAGTAGGGTTGTCATCGTTGGTTGGCGGTGCAGACGAACTTGGTGCAGTGTCGATGCGTGCAGTAGTAGTAGGTGGTAAAGTAGCATCATCTTCATCATCGATCACTCTGGCATTGACAGTTGCCGCGGAGGAAGAATATTCAGAGTCTTCAAGCGATGGAGTGCGACGTAGGACAGCTGTCCGTGGACGAGTGGAGTCAAACTGGAATCTTTCATTGAAGCCATCGTCTTGAAGATTTGCTTCAGCACTAAGCAGGGTCAAACTCTTCCATGATCGCCGACAAGTCTCATGAGCAACAAAGGCATTCTTGGTGGCAAGGTTACGAATGCGATTGGCATCCACCAAGAGGCTTTGCATCTGTCTCTTGAGCCAATAGTGATGCTTATCCTGTTTCTGATGAAGGGCCACAAGAAGTTCTCGGTCATTGAGAACGCGAGAACGCTTCCGAGGCCTTTGGGCAATGGTGCTTTCAGTGGCTTCAGTAGGTGCTCGATGAGGCAGACGAGTATTTCCAGCCAATGGATAGATTTGTGTTGCTGCTTGAACACCTTCAATGGGTTGAGTGAAGCTTTGGTGCTCGACATTCTGAAGACAAAGAGGCTTCTTGGCAGGGTCAGAGTATATGGCTTCAACTGACATATCAACCTCTGGTAAAAAGATCAGATGATTGCGAGTAGAGGGCTGGTAGTTGACAGATGAGTGTCGCTTGATGAGGCGCATGACCCATGGAGCATAAAACTTCAGACCAAAAAGGTCAGATCCAGAAGCAGCAAGTTGCCTGATGAAGAATTCTTGAGTATTGAAGCTGATGCCATTGAGAATGTAAAAGACCAAAGTCTTCATAGCTCCTTCAAGCTTGGCCGCTGATGAATGTCCTTTGATAGGCCATAGAGTTCGCCGGATAATATGATATATTGTGCGTGGCAGATACTCAAGGTCTTCAACAAAGAACTCTGTTGTATATTCAGCGTCAGATGGCAAGGGCTTCATCATGCTCAACATCTGGCTCATGTTGGGTTCTGGCTTATGGAAGATGCTCTCCAATGCATTGCAGTGTAGCTGACAATCAGGTTCATATAGCTCTCCAGGAGTGGCTAGCCCTGTAAGCTCGATGATGTCAAGAGCTTTGGCTTCATGATGAACATTTCCGGTCATCCACTCAAGGACCCATGTCTTGATATCTTTGTTGTAGCCGCGAATGTGTAGAGTAGCATAGAATTGAAGCAATAGCTCTTCATTCCAGTGTTCTTTGTCTATCACAAAGTTGAGCAGACCAGCATCACGAAAGCAGTCAAGTGCTTCTTCTAAGCACGGCAGTCCAGCAATGGCTTCAGTGTCAAGGCGCATATGTGGGAAAATGCGCCCTTGATCATATAGAACGCAGGAGTAATAGCTCCTCTGCCGATAGCTCCAGAACTGATCTGATGATATCCTTGGCTTTGAGTAGGGGTTCTTGGCGCTGTCAAAGAAGGTATTGTGGCTTTTGAAGCCATTTGCATTGAAGGACCCTGGTGAGTTTGCAGTACCTGGAAACCTTGGCAGTCTTGGCTTTGGCTTCTGGACCCGAGGCCTATGCTCAACATGATAATCAAATTGAGGTCCAGAGGCAGTAGGCGGAGGTACCAGAATGGGCCATCGGACAGTGGTTAGCTGACCATGACTGTATGCTTGCTCAATTGTATGGGGCCTAGGTGGCGGAACAGGAGCAGGGGCAACAACTGAGGCTTCAGTCTGCACAACAGGTGCTTCAGGAGCAGTTGTCTCATTAGCTTCAGGTGCAGTGACCTCATTGGCTTCAGGCTCAGTGGCCTCATTGGCTTCAGGCACACTGGTAGGTGCAGGCTCCACATTAGCGTCAGCCATGACTACGTCATTGTCTTCATTGGCGTTGGTGGCAGCTTCAACATTTTCAACCTCCTCTTGATGAACAGGAGGGTTGGGCACTGGCACGTTCACATCAGGAACAACTTCTTCAATCACTGGGAAAGTCGGGACACGTACGTCTTCTTGATTGTCCTCGGCTGATGCAGCCGGAATGTCTTCAGCAGCTTGGGCTCCAGACTCGGAGACATTCAGAGTTAGAGTGGGTTCAGAAAATACTTGACGTGCAATAGGCTGGCGTTGCACTTCTCCTTCTGGAACGCTCGACAGAGGGACTTGAGGCCTTTGTCCTTTGCGCAGCCTGCGAAATGCTGGCAACGCCTTAGGAGATGGAGTTGGCTGGGCCTCAAAGTCTTCATCTTCTCTTTGCACGGGAGGTGTAGCTTGTTGTTGTTGGGGAGTACTGGGGGAGTCTTGTTGATGTGGGTGATCATCCCACGATGCATCCTGAGTAATTGGCGTCAGAGGATGACCAATGCTGATGAGTTCGCTGTTCGTAAGAACAGGCGATGATACCACGTCATGTTCGATCTGAGGAAGAACTTCATCATCTTCAACATTGTCATCATGACCAATGTCTTCAGCAGCGGTGGGTTCAGCTGCTGGAATATCTTCAGCTTCATGAGCCTCTGTGGAAGCAGGCTCATGGACTATCATCCTTCTTTCTTGATGTTCTGACGCAGGGCGAACCACTAAAATGGGTTCAACAACTAAGGGCTCTGTGGGAGCAGCCCTAGTCTTCTTGGTCTTGCGCTTCTTCTTGGAGGGAGCGGCATCAGAGGCTTCAGTATTCTTCCTCTTTCTGGCTTCAGCCTCGGCAGCCCTCGTCTTCTTCTATTCTGAAGCGGTTGTGGTGACCTTTGGCTTCGAGCTAGTCATGCTGCTTGGGAAGATAATGCGAGGGGCTTCTTGGCTTGAAGGTGTAGGCTGGTCAGCAGGAAGCTTCTTCTTTTTCTTTGCAGCCATCCTGGGGTCAATGCCAGGATGGCCAAGTGACTTGCGCTTCTCAGCCTCATTGTAGGCAAGCACACACTTATCAGCCAAACTCTTCATGCGCTCTCAGGAGCCCTGAGCTTCTTCACGCTTCTTAAGAAAAGCTTCTTTAAGCTCATGCAGCTTGACCTTGAAATTTCTGACGTCTTGAACACTTAGCTTGGCCACATGCTTCTTGAATTGAGCCTTCTCATAATCAATCTTGTTCTTCAGCTCAACGATGCGCTGAGCGAGAGCTAGCTCAGAAGCAATGGCGCCATTGAAGGCGACACTGAGGCCAATGGGAAGCTGCAAATCTTCAAATCTGAGATTGGGGGTGTCGAACCACTCATCAATGAAGTTGTGGATGATTGCCACATCAAAGAGAGGCAAGTTGTTGAAGATTTCTGCTTCTTCCTTGCTCTTTATCAGTTGCTCAAGGGCATCATCAGCAAGATCTTCGTCACTGGACAGATCAATGGGTTCTTCACGCAGAATGGCGGCAGGAGTCAAGGCTTGATCAGTATGCCTGACAAGTTGCTTTTTCTTCTCCGTCTTCTTGGAGATACGGGATTGATCTTCAGACTGCACACTGGCTTCAGGAGGTGCAGTGGCCAGTGGCTTCGCACGAGAAGTTTTTGGAGGTGCAGCTGATCTAGAAGCCTTTGGCTTCTTTTGCTTCTGCGACTTCGGAGGAGGAGCTTGAGCTTCATCAAAGTTAGCATCATTATCAGAATGATCTACTCTGGCACCCTGGACCAAGATGTAGGTGATGAGGCCGTCAAGGTTGGAGAAGGGGCCGATGACATTGGGTTCTGCATCACGGGAGTCATCAGTACGAGGAGCAGAGGGACCAGGGTTGAAGTCCAATCCCAAAGACTTCTTGTTTTTGTTGGCCGAAGCCTGAGCGAATTGAAGGTTGCGCTTGAAGAGAGCATCGTCACGACACCAGAGTAATGAAGTGGGATCGGCGTTCTCAGGCTGAGGTCCACGGACCATGCAAGGATAGAAGCCTTGTGCAATAGCTTCAACTCTGTTCTTGGGTTGAAGTCCTCGATAGAGAATATCACCCCAAGGTCTCTCGATAGCATTCTTCTCTGCATATTCCTTGGTCACAAACTTGTACTTGAACCATTCTTCAGCCCAATAGCGTCGAATCCATTGGATTCGCGTCTTTCGCTGATGATAATTCTCTTCGGGATCTGTCTTGTAGAGTTCTGCTAGGTCATCAGGCAGATCTTTGGATGTTCCTTCTCTGCGCTGTCTGCCACCCTTCCTTGCTGATTTTTCTGCAGCCATGAACTTCAAACTGAATGGCTTCAATACGTTCAAAGGCTTCAGAGACTTACGCTTGTTGGTCAAGCAGGAACTGGCTTCAAGAGAATTGATATGATGCTGTAAGTATTCTGCAAACGAATGCAGACTATGAGAACCAAGGGATTCTCCCACGGACATGTACCTGTGACAGCATTAGAGATGCGAGGGAAGGGGAAGAGGTCATATGCATTCTCAGAAGATTTTGAAGATAAATCAGTTTGAAGACATTGACCTCATGATGCGAAGACATTCACTTATATAGGTGAGTTGGTTCCAGATTTGTACCAATCCGTGAATAAGTACAAGTGAGGAATCAAACTAGACAGGAAATCTAAGTGAATTGACTAGGCAGTATGAGATGCAGACAGAATAGATCTAGCATTGTGTAAGCAGATACCACTTTCGGTAAATAGGATGAAATCTTGAAGATCAAAAAGGTGGTAAAAATAGAGTTATAATTACCTCACGAAGAACTGCTAGATGGGATGAATAGGAGACCGAGCAGTTCAGCCCACCGTGCCCTAACTTGGCGACGGAGGACACCTACGGCGACGATGGAGAGGACGATGTCCGCGGCCGGCGTGAGGACGGCGTCGAAGAAGTCGCGGCAGCTAAGTGCTTCGTCGCCGGCGTCGTCGAGAGCTAGCGGTGGCGCTAGGGTTTTGACGGAGGTGGATAGGTGGAAGAAGGATTTCTTTACCGCAGGGGACAAGTATTTATAAGTAGGTGAGCGGCACAGCGCAATTATGCTGGTGCCCCTGGCGGTTCACATCTGAGGGGCACGTGGCAAGCATGCAACATACTCAGAGTTGTCCCACGTTCCCACGCCTGACAGGCATGTCGGAGAGTTGTTCCGGCTTCTCCGGATTTCAACAATAAAGATAAGTCATTTAAAACAGATTTAATGTTTGTCTCTTTGCCTTCTGCTGACTAGGACGCAGAGAAGACATTCGACAGTTTCAATAGAATGCATATGATTTGGACAGATAGAGTTTGAGATAGAAAGCATAGAGAGGTTAGGGTCCGATCACATTCACTTAGTTCAAAAGATCCAACTTGAAGACATAGCTATAAGTGAATGATGTAGAGGATAGAACACTAGTATATATATATATATATATATATATATATATATATATATATATATATATATATATATATATATATATATATATATATATATATATATATAT
>NC_041393.1:427723898-427762661 GCF_002162155.2 Triticum dicoccoides | reverse complement strand
TATCAGAAAGCAATCAAATCATCATAGTGTAGAAAATCATGAAGGTAAATTGAAACTGAAGACAAACCAAATGCAAAGTCATTGCAATATAACGCCATGAGTGAAAACACTTCAAACAGAGAAATTTGGTGCTGGCGTTACCCACCGTATAGGAAGTATTAGACCCAGACACGGCGCACAAATCATGGCGCTCCGAAGTCAAATTCCATGTTAATGTATTCACACTCAGAGTGTAAGTCTTCATTGATTGAAGATATACATTACTTTGTGTGTTGCACATCTAAGTCATCAACATGCATAAGTGTTAGGATGTGTGCCTGATCACAGGACATTAGAGGATTCCAAGATATTTAGCTCACACCGTAACTTGCAGAACCTTTTCTCATCCAAGGGCTTTGTGAAGATATCTGCCAGTTGCTCTTCAGTGTTGACATGAATGATATCGATATCTTTCTTCATGACATGATCTCTGAGAAAGTGATGACGAATTTCAATGTGCTTTGTCTTGGAGTGCTGGACTGGATTGTTGGCTATCTTGATGGCACTCTCGTTGTCACAGAAGAGAGGTACTTGTTTCAGGTTGATGCCATAGTCCTTGAGAGTTTGCTTCATCCATAGAAGCTGAGCACAATAGGATCCAGCAGCAATGTATTTAGATTCAGCAGTTGAGAGTGATACACAATTCTGCTTCTTTGAAGACCAACAGACAAGTGATCGACCAAGAAAATGACATGTGCCCGATGTAGACTTGCGACCACTTTGTCACCAGCATAATCAGCATCCAAGAATCCAACCAAATCAAATTTTGAGCCCTTGGGATACCATAATCCGAGTGTTGGGGTGTAAGCCAAATATCAAAGAATTCGCTTCACAGCTAAGTGGTGTGATTCCTTTGGTGCCGCTTGGAATCGAGCACACATGCAAACACTAACCATAATATCTGGCCTAGATGCACATAGATAAAGTAAAGAACCAATCATGGAGCGGTATACCTTTTGATCAAACTCTTTACCATTGTCGTCGGGACCAAGATGGTGTTTGGCTGGCATTGGCGTCGTGTAGCCTTTGCAGTCTTCCATTCCAAACTTCTTCAGACAATCTTTGAGGTATTTTTCTTGAGATATGAAGATGCCATTTCTTTGCTGTCAAATTTGAAGACCAAGGAAGAACTTCAGCTCACCCATCATGGACATCTGGTATTGCTCTTGCATCATGTACCCAAACTCATCACTATACTTCTGGTTGGTGCAGCCGAAGATTATGTCATCCACATATATTTGGCACACAAACAGTTCACCATCATATGTCTTCATGAAGAGTGTGGGATCGAGGGATCCTGGTTTGAAGCCTTTGCTCTTCAGGAAGTCTTTGATCGTATCATACCATGCACGAGGAGCTTGTTTGAGGCCATACAGTGCTTTGTTTAGCTTGTACACCATGTCAGGATGTTTTGGATCTTCAAAGCCAGGTGGTTGAGCGACATATACTTCTTCTTCAATCTTGCCATTTAGAAATGCACTCTTCACATCTATTTGATATAGCAAGATGTTGTGATGATTAGCGTAGGCTAGCAGTATGCGAATAGCTTCAAGCCTAGCAACAGGAGCAAATGTTTCATCGAAGTCAATTCCTTCAACTTGAGTATATCCTTGAGCCACAAGACGTGCTTTGTTTCTGACGACTTGACCATGCTCATCTTGCTTGTTTCGATATATCCATTTTGTTCCAATAATGTTATGTTTGCGAGGGTCAGGTCGCTTGACAAGTTCCCAAACATTATTCAGCTTGAACTATTGAAGTTCTTCTTGCATGGCTTGAATCCATTCAGGTTTCATAAAAGCTTCAGCAACTTTCTTGGGTTCTGATATTGACACAAATGAAAAGTGCCCACAGAAGTTTGCTAGCTGTGTTGCTCTTGACTGAGTGAGTGGACCAGGTGCATTGATTCTGTCAATTATCTTCTCTATTTGAACTTCATTTGCAACACGAGGATGAATAGGACGAAGACTTTGCTCTTGCTGATCATTGTCATCATTGGAAGGATTGTCTTCGGTATGAGCATTGTCTTCAGGTTGGCTTGGGGCAGAAATGATAAGTTCCTCTTCAGGTTGTGCTTCAGAAGGCATGATTTCGCCAGTTCCCATCAGCTTGATAGATTCACTTGGAGAAGCTTCATCTAGTGTACTTGGCAGGAGTTCTCTTTGTGAACCATTAGTTTCATCAAATTTCACATCCACAATTTCGACGATCTTATAGAGATAGAGGTTGAAGACTTTGTAGGAGTGTGAGTCCTTTCCATAGCCAAGCATGAAGCCTTCATGGGCCTTAGGTGCAAATTTTGACTCGTGATGGGGATCCTTGATCCAGCATCTAGCTCTAAATACTCTGAAGTAACTGACGTTTGGCTTCTTGCCAGTAAGGAGCTCATAGGATGTTTTGTTCAGAAGCTTATGGATGTACACACGGTTGATGATGTGACAGGCTGTATCAATAGCTTCAGGCCAGAACTTTCTTGGTGTCTTGTATTCATCTAGCATTGTTCGAGCCATTTCAATGAGGGTTCTGTTTTTGCGCTCAACGACGCCATTTTGCTGAGGTGTGTATGGAGCAGAGAACTCATGAGTGATTCCCATTGTATCCAGATACAGATCAAGTCCTGTGTTCTTGAATTCAGTGCCATTATCACTTCTGATATGCTTGATCTTCACGCCATAATTGTTCATTGCTCGATTAGCGAAGCGTCTGAAGACATCTTGCACTTCAGTCTTGTAAAGAATTATATGAACCCATGTGTATCTTGAGTAGTCATCAACAATGACGAAGCCATAGAGACAGGCAGTTGTTGTGAGGGTGGAGTAGTGAGTAGGTCCAAATAAGTCCATGTTTAACAGCTCGAAGGGTTGAGATGTTGTCATGATTGTCTTCGAGGGGTGCTTTGCCCTTGTCATCTTTCCAGCTTCACAGGCACCACACAGATGATCCTTCTTGAACTTGACATCTTCGATGCCAATGACATGCTTCTTCTTGACAAGTGAGTGTAAGTTCCTCATGCCAGCATGTCCTAGCCTTCGATGCCAGAGCCAGCATTCCGAAGCTTTTGTGAGAAGACATACGGCAAGCTGTGGACCTGGTGAGAAATCTACCATGTATAGATCATCTTTTCGATACCCTTCAAAGACTAGAGATTTGTCAGATTCCATTAGTACAAGGCAGCGATATTTTCCAAATAGCACACATGTTCAAGTCACAAAGCATTGAGACAGACATTAAGTTGAAACCAAGGGATTCAACAAGCATCACTTTATCCATGTGTTGATCCTTTGAGATTGCAACTCTACCTAGACCCAATACCTTGCTTTTAGCAGTGTCAGCAAATGTGATGTGACTCTTGTCGGATGGACGTAAGGTTGAGTCCATGAGAAGACTTCGATCACCAGTCATATGATTAGTGCATCCACTGTCCATTATCCATTCTGAAGCTTTTGGTGATGTACCCTACAGTGCAGTTAGGAGGATAGGCTTCACAAGAGTGTTGTGAAGCATAAGCATTTGACACATATAGGGATTGTCACAGCTTATATCAAAGTTAGGACATATAGTATGACTGATAAGCGATTCAGATGTGAAGTATATAGAATGACATTTTATCATGTGTCCTAAATGTGTTTTAGGTCCCCAACAATAGTATTGGACGCCATTGATTGCTGGCTGGAGACGTTTTTTGCAAAGAGAGTTAGTTCTTCTTTGCCACCCACATCTTCAGGGGTGGCTTAGAAGCAATGAGTCTAAGTGCAGCATCTGAGAATTTTGGCTTTGGAGCCCTAGCAAATAGCCTTGCAGGAGATGAATGATAGTCATATGAATAAGCAGAAAAGTTCTTAGTCCTATGAACATAGCAGTTCGAAGACACACGCTCATATTCATAAGTCTGAGCATGATTTCCCTGCAAAACATTGGCGTTAGGGTGACTCAGGTGAGTCCTGTATCTGTATGAAGCCTTTGGACCATATGAAGCTATAGGTCTGGGGTTTGTCTTCTTCCTTGGTGGTGTCATGACGACATTCACAGGAAGATTCTCAATGTACTTCTTAGGTACCCAGATCTTCTTCATAGGTGGTCCATTCCTGTAGTTAGTACCAATGTACCTGGCAAACACTTCACCATTCTGATTTTTGAACAGCTTATAGTTTGCATCAAAGGATTCATCAATGATAATGGGATTAGCACAGGTAAAGCTAGATAAGGTAGATGGATCTACTGAAGGTTCCTTTGCAGCAACCCATGTGGTTTTGGGGTACTGCTCAGGCTTCCAGTACGATCCATCAACATTCATTTTCCTCTCGAACCCAACACCCTCTTTCCTAGGGTTTCGGTTCAGAATCTGCTTTTTGAGGACATCGCAGAGTGTCTGATGTCCCTTCAAACTTTTGTACATCCCTGTTTCAAGCAATGTCTTCAACATAGCATTTTCATCAGCAATAGCAGTGGTATCCTCCGCAGAGGGGTTAGTAACCACATCAGTAGGTGAAGACAATGAAACAGTAGCAGTAGTGGAACATTCATCAACAGATGTAGTGTTATCACGCTCAATGCATTTTAGACATGGTGGTTCAAATCCATCCTGAGCGGGACTGATCTGTTGAGCGCGAAGTGACTCATTCACTTTTTGAATATCTTCATGAGCCGCTCTCAATTTCTCAAGCTCTTGTTTCCTTTGAAGATAATCATAGGAGAGCCTTTCATAAGTAGTTGAGAGCGTTTCATGAAGACCTTCAAGTTCTTGGTACTTAGCATGAAGATTTTTTATGTCTTCAACTAAGGACTGTGAACGTGTCATTTCCGCGTCCAACAGATCATCGCTTTTGTCTAACAGTTTTTGAGTATGTTCCATAGCCTTTTGTTGTTCAGTTGGAATTTTAGCAAGTGTTTTGTAGCTTGGTTTGGATTCACAATCAGAGTCATCTTCACTTGATGTTTGAAAGTAAGCATCGCGTGATTTTACCTTGGCACCACGTGCCATGAAGCAGTAGGTGGGAGTAGGATCGTCTTCGACATCAGCTTCAGCGTTGGTGTGGAAGTCATTATCTTCAATGTTGAAGATGGACTTGGCAACATAGGCTGTGGCTAGAGCCAGACTTGCTACGCCAGGGTCAGACTCCTCTCCAGACTCCACCTCCGCCTCCTTAGAAGCAGACTCCTCCTCTGAATGCATTTCCTTGCCAACAAAAGCACGAGCCTTGCCAGATGAGCTCTTCTTGTATGATGAAGACTTGGAAGAAGACTTAGAAGAAGACTTAGAGGATTTCTTCTTCTTCTTGTCATCAGAATCATACTCCTTGCTCTTCTTCTTCTTCTTCTCATTATCCCACAGTGGACACTCAGATATGTAGTGACCAGGTTTCTTGCACTTGTGGCAGGTTCTCTTCTTGTGGTCATGGGTGGAAGCTTCATCATTCCTTGAGCTAGATCGTGAAGACTTTCTGAAGCCTTTCTTCTTGGTGAATTTCTGAAACTTCTTCACTAGCATCGCAAGCTCTTTTCCAATGTCTTCAGGATCTTCAGAACTGCAGTCAGATTCTTCTTCAGATGAGGAAACAACTTTTGCCTTCAAAGCGCGAGTTCGGCCATAGTTTGGGCCATAGATATCTCTCTTCTCAGAAAGCTGGAACTCATGTGTGTTGAGCCTATCAAGTATGTCAGACGGATCGAGTGACTTGAAGTCAGGACGTTATTGTATCATGAGGGCAAGGGTGTCAAAGGAGCTGTCGAGTGATCTCAGTAGTGTCTTGACGATTTCATGCTTGGTAATCTCAGTCGCGGCAAGAGCTTGAAGTTCATTTGTGATATCAGTGAGGCGATCGAATGTGAGCTGGACATTTTCATTGCCGTTTCTCTTGAAGCGGTTGAAGAGATTGCGAAGAACACTGATTCTTTGATCTCTCTGGGTTGATACGCCTTCGTTGACCTTGGATAGCCAGTCCCAGACTAGCTTTGACGTTTCCAGAGCACTCACACGACCATACTATCCTTTGGTCAGATGACCACACATAATGTTCTTGGCAGTAGAGTCTAGTTGAATGAACTTCTTGACATCAGCAGGGGTGACACCTTCACCAGTTTTGGGAACGCCGTTCTTGACGACATACCAGAGGTCGACATCAATGGCTTCAAGATGCATACGCATCTTATTCTTCCAGTAGGGATATTCAGTTCCATCGAAAACGGGGCAAGCAGCGGAGACTTTGATTATCCCTGCAGTCGACATAGCTAAACTCCAGGTGGTTAAACCGAATCACACAGAACAAGGGAGTACCTTGCTCTGATACCAATTGAAAGTGCTAGTATCGACTAGAGGGGGCGTGAATAGGCGATTTTTATGAAAGTCTTCAAAACTTGGAAGTTTCGAAGACAAACAATGGAAATGACCTAGTTGATATGCAGCGGAAGATAAACTACCATAAGCAAGCCATAGTCAAGTATGCAATGATGTGAAAGTACAGGACTAATAGCAGCTAAGTAGTAAGGATCAGGATGGAAGATAGTATGAAGCCAATCAACAGTAGTAGTCAAGCAATGAAGTCAAACAGATACACTGATAGGCAATGACTTCACGAAGACAAACTTAAGTAAAGGATGGAAAGGGATAGAACCAGTCGCTTGTTGAAGACACAGGTTTTATTGGACCAGTTCTAGTTGCTGTGACAACTGTACGTATGGTTAGGGAGGCTGAGATTTAACTCAGAAGACCGTGTCTTCACCTTATTCCCCTTGAGCTAAGGACACCCAGTCCTCCCCAATCACTCTGGTAAGTCTTCAAGGAACCTTCACAGACTTCGTTCACCGGCAATCCACTATGACTCTTGGATGCTCAGAACGCGACGCCTAACCGGCTGGAGGATTCACAGTCCTCAAGTGTAATAAGTCTTCAGGTCACACAAACAGAAAGACTTCAGTGATGCCTAACACTCTTTGGCTCTGGGTGTTTGGGCTTTGTCCTCGCAAGGATTTCTCTCTCTCAAATGCTTCGAGGTGGGTTTCTCTCAAACGACAAAAGCCGTGCACAAACTCTGAGCAGCCACCAATTTATGGTGTATGGGGTGGGCTATTTATAGCCACAAGGCAACCCGACCTGATTTGTCCGAAATGACCCTAGGTCACTAAGGAACTGACACGTGTTCCAACGGTCAGATTTGAAACACACGCGGCAACTTTACTTGGGCTACAAGCAAAGCTGACTCATCCAGCTCTAGATAAGATTTGCTCTCATTGTCTTCGCTCGAAGACATAGGATTTGGGTTGAGCATCACTTTAGTCACTCTGACTTAGTTCACTTGGACCCCACTTAACAGTACGGTGGTTCCTATGACTCAACAAAGAAGAAAAGGAAACAACGAAACCACACAGTCTTCACGCTCCATAGTCTTCACGTAATGTCTTCTCATGTCATAGTCTTCAATTTGAATATCTTCTCATACCACCATTGTCTTCAATGTCTTCATACATTTTTAGGGGTCATCTCCGGTAGGTAAACCGAATCAATGAGGGACACTACCTGCGTTATCCTGCAATTCTCACAAACGCATTAGTCCCTCAACCAACTTTGTCGTCAATACTCCAAAACCAACTAGGGGTGGCACTAGATGCACTTGCAATATCTATTGATCACTATGAAGAACTTGAAAGACGAAAGAACCAAGATTTTGCCCTCAACTACGAGGGGAGGTAAGGAACTGCCATCTAGCTCTGCACTAGATTCTCCTTCTGTTATTAGTAAGCTTGCAACACCTAAACCTGCTACTGCTATGAATTCTGATATGTCGCATGTTATTGATGATGCCACTTCTGCTATGCACGATACTTGTGATGAAACTACTTCTGTGCGTGATACTACTTTGCCATTAGGTGAATTTCTTGATGAACAACTTGGTAGGGCTAGAGAGAATGAAATTATTGAAGATGCTATTATTGATGATAGTGATGATGAAGGTTCTCCTAATGATTATGAATTGTCAGTTGTTCATGAGGGTTATGTTATGGAAGAGGAAGCTGCTAGAGCTATCTTTGCGTGTAAAGATAGATATGATCTTAAGAAATTATTAGCTAAATGGAAGCAGCAGTCTCTTAATGCTAAAATGAAACCTAACCCTGCTTTTGCTACTTCACCTATCTGTGTTACAAATAAGGATTATGAATTCTTGGTTGATCCTGAAATTATTACTTTAGTTGAATCCGATCCTTTTTATGGCCATGAATCTGAAACTGTTGTGGCACATCTTACCAAGTTGAATGAGATAGCTACCCAGTTTACTCATGATGATAAATCTCGCTATTATTATATCCTTAAGATATTTCCGTTCTCGTTAAAGGGTGATGCTAAGACTTGGTATAATTCTCTTGCTCCTGGTTGTGTGCGTAGTCCCCAGGATATGATTTATTACTTCTCTGCTAAATATTTCCCTTCTCATAAGAAACAAGCTGCCTTACGGGAAATATATAATTTTGTGCAAATCAAAGAAGAGAGTCTCCCACAAGCTTGGGGGAGGCTTCTCCGGTTACTTAATGCTTTACCTGATCATCCTCTTAAGAAAAATGAAATACTTGATATCTTTTATAATGTACTAACCGATGCTTCCAAGGACTACTTGGATAGTTGTGCTAGTTGTGTTTTCAGGGAAAGAACAGTTGACGAAGCTGAATTGCTATTGAATAATATGTTGACTAATGAAAATAATTGGACTCTTCCCGAGCCAATTCCTGAACCAATTGAGCCAACTCCTGAGCCTATTCCTAAACCCACTCCGAAGAAGAGAGGTGTTTTATTTCTCAGTCCTGAAGATATGCAAGAGGTAAAGAAATCAATGAAATAAAAAGGTATGAAAGCTGAAGATGTTAAGAATTTACCACCTATTGAAGAAATAAATGGTCTTAATATACCGCCTATTGAAGAACCACATTGTCTTGATAACCCGACACAGGTAGTAAAGGTAAATTATCTCTATAGATATGATAAAGTTGAAATCCCCTCTACTAAATTTCATAGCCCATGCTTAGATGAATTTGATGACTTTATGGCTAGACAAGAAAGTTTTAATGCTTATGTTGGTAGAGAGTTAAAGAATAATGCTTTCGAGATAGGACGCGTGAGCGATAATATGGCTAGAGTTAAAGGTGAACTCAAACTCGTTAGCAAATATGCTTCTATGGTTGCTACTCAAGCTGAGCAAGTACTTAAAGCTCAAAATAATTTGCTTGATGAATTAAATAATAAACCTGACTTTGCTGTTAGAGTGGCTACTAGAACTGGTAGAATGACTCAGGAACCTTTGTATCCCGAAGGCCACCCTAAGAGAATCGAGCAAGATTCTCAGAGAAATAATTTAGAGGCACCTAGTTCTTCTAAAAAGAAGAAAAAAAACGATAGAACTTTGCATGCTTCTAGTAAACCTACTATAGACACACCTGAGAATCCCAATGATATTTCTATCTCTGATGCTGAAACACAATTAGGTGATGAACATGAACCTGGTGACAATGTTAATGATAATATTCATCTGGATGCTCGACCTAGCAAAAACAATGATGTAGAGATTGAACCTGCTGCTGATCTTGATAACCCACAATCAAAGAATCAACGTTATGATAAGAGAGATTTTGTTGCTAGGAAGCACGGTAAAGAAAGAGAACCATGGGTTCAGAAACCCATGCCCTTTCCTCCTAAACCATCCAAGACAAAGGATGATGAGGATTTTGAGCGCTTTGCTGAAATGATTAGACCTATTTTCTTACGTATGCGCTTAACTGATATGCTCAATGTAAATCCTTATGCTAAATATATGAAGGATATCATTACAAACAAAAGAAAGATAACGGAAGCTGAAATTTCCACCATGCTTGCTAATTACACTTTTAAGTGTGGAATACCAAAGAAACTTGGAGATCCGGGGGTACCAACTATACCATGCTCCATTAAAAGAAATTATGTTAGAACTGCTTTATGTGATCTTGGAGCCGGTGTTAGTGTTATGCCTCTCTCTTTATATCGTAGACTTGAATTGAGTAAGTTGACACCTACTGAAATATCTTTGCAAATGACTGATAAATCAACTGCTATACATGTCGTTATTTGTGAGGATGTGCCTGTTGTGGTTGCAAATGTCACTATCTTAATGGACATTGTTATTCTTGATATTCCCAAGGACGATAGTATGTCGATTATCCTTGGTAGACCCTTTTTGAATACTGCAGGGGCCGTTATTGATTGCAACAAAGGCAATGTCACTTTTCATGTTAATGGTAATGAGCATACGGTACACTTTCCGAGGAAACAATCTCAGGTCCATAGCATCAATTCTATTGGAAAAGTTCCAACTATCATTATTGGAGGTTTTAAATTTCCTCTCCCTACTGTCAAGAAAAAGTATGATATTCTTATTGTTGGGGATTTTCATATCCCCGTTGAGGTAACTTAGTGTTATTCGAAATTTCTCCGGTTCCATGTTATTCGGAATGAGTTTGTTAACAAGACTTGATCAACCTTGTTAGTGGATTCATTTTGATGATCATGAGATGGATGAAACTAGAAGGCACAACCTTCTGTACCCTCTTTTTACTTTCTGTTATTTAGAATAAATAAAGCAAAAATAGTATTATTTGTCTGTTTTCTGAATTATCCGTGCAATAAAAAATATCCCGAAAATAAAAGTGCTCCAAATGCCCTGCAAATTTAGTATGATTTTTTATGGAATATTTCAGGATTTTAGGCACTAAAATCACTGCAGGAGGGGCAAGCACCAGGCCACAAGAGTGGAGGGCGCGCCCACCTACCCTGGGCGCGCCCCCTGTCTCGTGGGCCCCTGGTGGGCCCCTCCAGTTATGCCAGCACCCACACACTCCATCTTCTTCCCAAAAAAATCCCCATCCAGCTCAAGCACGAGTTCTAGCTCATTTTGCTGCGATTTTCGATCTCCTTGCTCAAAGCTCCATTCACGAAACTGCTTTGGGAAATTGTTGCTTGGTATGTGACTCCTCCATTGGTCCAATTAGTTTTTGTTCTAGTGCTTTATTCATTGAAATTTTTTGCCGCATAGGTGACCATGTTCTTGAGCTTGTATGTTAAATCTATGAGGTCCCAAGCAATTCTAATGCATGATATATACGGAATACATGCCTACATTACATTGATGAATTGGAGCTAGTTCTGTGTCACCCTGTGTTATAGCTATTACATGAGGAATCGCATCCGACATAATTATCCATCACTGATCCATTGCCTACGAGCTTTTCACATCTTGTGCTTCGCTTATTTACTTTTCTGTTGCTATTGTTACAATCACTACAAAACCCCAAAACATTACTTTTGTTACCGTTACCTTTATTATCATACTACTTTGCTACTAAATACTTTGTTGCAGATACTAAGTTATCCACGTGTGGTTGAATTGACAACTCAACTGCTAATACTCAAGAATATTCTTTGGCTCCCCTTGTGTCGAATCAATAATTTTGGGTTGAGTACTATACCCTCAAAAGCTGTTGCGATCCCCTACACTTGTGGGTTATCAATACGTACTAGCAAACGCTCACCAGTACTAGTAGTTCATTGGTTGGTTTCAATTTTTGATTCAGTTGCTGTGCTGCTACTGTCCAATATTTGCGTGTGGTTGTTTCTAGAGTAAAAAAGGAGATACCCCTACTTATGTTACTCCCACTACGCCTAGCCTAAGGTTAGTAGGTGACCTTGCACTTGGCTCTTCGCCTCTATAGGAAGTCGATGGTTCTGCAGTAGTACTTCTTGCAATCTGACACCAAATGAACTGCTGCACGTCCACCGCTTGTAAGCAAAAGTTTCTCCTCGTGCTGCGAGCCACCACGCACGCGTTGGCGAGGGAGAAAGCGTAGTAAGAAAGCTTCTTGTCGTTAAGCGAGTTGACGGGACACATCAAAGTTATTTAGTACGTACTAATATGTCTCCGTCTTATCTACTTTTCCAAATACTTTTGCCCTAGTTTTGGACTCTAACTTGCATGATTTGAATGAAACTAACCCGGACTGACGCTGTTTTCAGCAGAATTGCCATGGTGTTATCTTTGTGCAGAACCAGAAGTTCTCAGAATGACCCAGAAATCCACGGAGATTATTTTTGGAAAATATAAAAAATACTGGCGAAAGAATCAAGGCCACGGGGCTCACACCCTGTCCAGGAGGGTGGGGGGCGCGCCCCCTCCCCCTGGGCACGGCCCCTGCCTCGTGGGCCCGCTGGACGTCCACCAACCTCAACTCCAACTCCATATATTTGCTTTCACGGAGAAAAAAAATCAGAGATAAAGTTTCATCGCGTTTTACGATACGGAGCCGCCGCCAAGCCCTAATCTCTCTCGGGAGGGCTGACCTGGAGTCCGTTCGGGGTTCCAGAGAGGGGGATTCGTCGCCGTCGTCATAATCAACCATCCTCCATGACCAATTTCATGATGCTCACCGCCGTGTGTGAGTAATTCCATTGTAGGCTTGCTGGACGGTGATGGGTTGGATGAGATTTACCATGTAATCAAGTTAGTTTTGTTAGGGTTTGATCCCTAGTATCCACTATGTTCTGAGATTGATGTTGCTATGACTTTGCTATGCTTAATGCTTGTCACTAGGGCCCGATTGCCATGATTTCAGATCTGAACCTATTATGTTTTCATGAATATATGTGAGTTCTTGATCCTATCTTGCAAGTCTATAGTCACCTATTATGTGTTATGATCCGACAACCCCGAAGTGACAATAATCGGGATACTTCTCGGTGATGACCGTAGTTTGAGGAGTTCATGTATTCACTATGTGTTAATGATTTGGTCCGGTACTCTATTAAAAGGAGGCCTTAATATCCCTTAGTTTCCATTAGGACCCCGCTGCCATGGGAGGGTAGGACAAAAGATGTCATGCAAGTTCTTTTCCATAAGCACGTATGACTATATTCGGAATACATGCCTACATTACATTGATGAACTGGAGCTAGTTCTGTGTCACCCTATGTTATAACTATTACATGAGGAATCACATCCCACATAATTATCCATCACTGATCCAATGCCTACAAGCTTTTCACATATTGTGCTTTGCTTATTTACTTTACCGTTGCTACTGTTACAATTACTACAAAACTGCTATCGTTACTCTTGCCACTGTTACCATTACTATCATACTACTTTGCTACTAAATACTTTGCTGCAGATACTAAGTTATCCAGGTGTGGTTGAATTGACAACTCAACTGCTAATACTTGAGAATATTCTTTGGCTCCCCTTGTGCCGAATCAATAAATTTGGGTTGAATACTCTACCCTCGAAAACTGTTGTGATCCCCTATACTTGTGGGTTATCAAGACTATTTTCTCGCGCCGTTGCCGGGGAGCATAGCTTTATTCTTTGAGTCACTTGGGATTTATATCTGCTGATCACTATGAGGAACTTGAAAGACGAAAGAACTAAGATTTTTCCCTCAACTACGAGGGGAGATAAGTAACAGGCATCTAGCTATGCACTAGATTCTCCTTCTGTTTTGAGTAAGCTTGCGACACCTAAACCTGCTACTGCTATGAATTCTGATATGTCGCATGTTATTGATGATGCCACTTCTGCTATGCATGATACTTATGATGAAACTATTTCTATGCTTAATACTATTGTGCCATTAGGTGAATATCTTGATGAACAACGTGCTAGGGTTAGAGAGAATGAAATTATTGAAGATAGTGATGATGAAGGTTCTCCCCCTAAGTATGAATTGCCTATTGTTCCTGAGGGTTATGTTATGGATGAAGAAACTACTAGAGATCTTCTTGCTTGCAATGATAGATCTGATCTTAAGAAGTTACTAGCTAAAATTAGATAGAAAACTATGAATGCTAGAATGAAGTATGCCCTGCTTTTGCTACCTCACCTATTTTTGTTACTGATAAGGATTATGAATTCTCTATCGATCCTGAGATAATTACTTTGGTTGAATCTGGTCCTTTTTATGGCAATGAATCTGAAACTGTTGTGGCACATCTTACTAAGTTAAATGATATAGCCACCCTATTCACTAATGATGAGAAGTCTCGCTATTATTATATCCTTAAGATATTTCTGTTCTCATTAAAGGGTGATGCTAAAACTTGGTTTAATTCTCTTGATCCTGGTTGTGTGCGTAGTCCCTAGGATATGATTTATTACTTCTCTGCTAAATATCTCCCTGCTCATAAGAAACAAGCTTCCTTGAGGGAAATATATAACTTTGTGCAAATTGAAGAAGAGAGTCTCCCACAAGCTTGGGGGAGGCTTCTCCGGTTACTTAATGCTTTGCCTGATCATCCTCTTAAGAAAAATGAAATACTTGATATCTTTTATAATGGACTAACTGATGCTTCCAAGGACCACTTGGATAGTTGTGTTGGTTGTGTTTTTAGGGAAAGAACAGTCGACCAAGCTGAATTGCTACTGAATAATATGTTGACTAATGAAAATAATTGGACTCTTCTTGAGCAAATTCCTGAGCCAATTGAGCCAACTCCTAAGCCTATTCCTAAACCAACTCCGAAGAAGAGGGGTGTTCTGTTTCTCAGTCCAGAAGATATGCAAGAGGCAAAGAAATCAATGAAAGAAAAAGGTATTAAAGCTGAAGATGTTAAGAATTTACCTCCTGATGAAGAAATACATGGTCTTAATCTACCTCTTATTGAAGAAACACATTGTCTTGATAACCCGACATAGGTAGTAAAGGTAAATTCTCTCTATAGATATGGTAAGGTTGAAATCCCGTCTACTAAATTTCCTAACCAATGTTTGGATGAATTTGATGACTTTATGGCTAGACAAGAAAGTTTTAATGCTTATGTTGGTAGAGGATTAAAGAGTAATGCTTACATGATTGGACACTTGAGTGATTATATGGCTAGAGTCAAAGGTGAACTTAAACTCATTAGTAAATATGCTTCTATGGTTACCACTCAAGCGGAGCAAGTACTTAAGGCTCAAAGTGATTTGCTCGATGAATTAAATAATAAGCATGACTTTGCTGTTAGAGTGGCCACTAGAACTAGTAGAATGACTCAGGAACCTTTGTATCCTAAAGGCCACCCTAAGAGAATTGAGCAAGATTCTCAGAAAAATAAAGTAGATGCACCTAGTCCTTCTAAAAAGAAGAATGAGGGATCGAAGAAGGTGAGAGTGTCTAGAGGGGGGAGTGATTAGACTACTCGACAAGATAAAAATTCTGTCTTTTATCAAGGACAGATTTTGGCAGATTTTGCATAACACACAAGTCAAGTAGCACACTACACATGCAATTCTAGAGTATGGGCAGCGGAAAGTAAATTGCACAAGTAGTAAAGAGAAGTGGAGAAGATCAAACGCAATTTGGAGACGCAATGATTTTTCCCGTGGTTCCGATAGGTGGCGCTATCGTACATCCACGTTGATGGCGACTTCAACCCACGGAGGGTAACGGCTACGAGAGTCCACGGAGGGCTCCACCCATGAAGGGTCCACGAAGAAGCAACCTTGTCTATTCCATCATGGCCTACGCCCACGGAGGGCTAGCCTTACTCGGGGTAGATCTTCACGAAGTAGGCGATCTCCTTGCCCTTACAAACTTCTTGGTTCAACTCCACATCTCGACGACGGAGGCTCCCAAGCGACACCTAACCAATCTAGGAGGCACCACCCTCCAAAAGGTAATAGATGTTGTAGATGATGATGAACTCCTTGCTCTTGTGCTTCAAATGATAATCTCCCCAACACTCAACTCTCCTCACTGATTTGGCTGTGGTGGAAGAAAGGATTGAGTGGAAAGCAACTTGGGAAGGCTAGAGATCAAGCTTCATATGGTGGGAGTGGAGCAACTTGATCTCAACACAAGGGTAGGTAGTTCTCTTCTCAGAAATGTAAGGTAGGAGTGGTAGTTCTTTCTGATGGCTCTCTCCACGAATGAAGAGGGGGTGGAGGGGTATAAATAGCCTCCACACAAAATCCAACCGTTACACACATTTGAGCAATCTCGGTGGGACCGAAGTGGACAACTCGGTGAGACCGATAGTTCAAATAATGTGAACGTTGGGATTTTCGGTGGGACCGAATATACAATCTCGGTTAGTCCGATTCGTGCAATGACAAGAGCATGCCAGTTTCGGTGGGACCGACTTCATCATCTTGGTGACACCGATTTGATGACAGAAGGTTACAGAAACTTGGCAACTCATGTTTCGGTGAGACCGAGTTCAGAATCGGAAAATCCGAGTTTACTAGGGTTTGGCTTATGGCTGAGGTGGTTCATCTCGGTGTGACTGAGTTTGGAATATCGGTGGGACCGAGACTACTTATGAGTGTATATGGCAGTGAAAGTTGCTGATAGTTTAGGAGATGTATCACTAAGCACTTGAGCAACCAGATCATCATCATAACCTCATCCCCTTTTAATAGTATTGGCTTTTCCTATGGACTCAATGTGATCTTGGATCACTAAACCAAAAATGGAGTCTTGAGCTTTTGCCAATGCTTGCCTTAGCATTTTGAGGGGTCCACTTCTTTAGTCCTTTTGCCATGCCAATGTGATTGAATTTCCTGAAACATACTTGATAAAAGCATTAGTCCAACCACAAAGTATGTTGTCATTAATTACCAAAACCACCCGGGGAGCAAATGTGCTTTCAATCTCCCCCTTTTTGGTAATTGATGGCAACACACTAAACAAGACATCAAAGCTTATTGAAAGAAAGACAGAATTATCACGAAAGCTTTGACAAACATGTAGTACACAGGCTCCCCCTACAAGTGTGCAAGATTTTCATAAATTATGGTTTTGGACTACCACAAGCACACAAGAGAGATAAGCAAGATGTGCTACATGCAGCTTGGCTATATGCATCAGAGCAGATGAAAAGAAGTGAGTGATAATGCATATGTGCATGGTGATTTCTTGCAAACAAGTATTCACAAGCAAGTCACCATCATGCACATTCTGCAAAGTGCATATACTTACCTTGAGGTTCCTTGGCATTGTACCTGAAGAGATAAACTTGGGAAAACAAGGTTAGATAACACAAGAGTATTTCTTCAACCAACTGCAAGAACATCAAGAGTACCAAGCCAGGGATGACATGTATAAAGAGTGTCTCATATTGAGCACAAGCTTGAATCAGCAAACATGTCTCCGAAACTAAAAGATTTTCAATGAACTCTGAGAGATTTTGCTTTCCATAAGATATCAATTGTGAAGATTCCTCTCCCTTTGAGTTCTCTCAGATCAAGGGGTTTGATGGAAAGAGCAAAATCAAAAGAATGATGCCAAATGAGAATGACGCCAATTGTAATGTCCAATGTGAAACACGGCAAGAAATTCTCTTATAAGGAAAAACACAGCAAAGCTTTGATGTGATTCTCTCCCCCTTAAGGTAAGATTGCTCTTCTTCTCCCCCTAAATCTTCTCTTCTCCCCCTAAGTCTTCTCCCCCTTTGACATCAAGTGCCGAAAAGGACAGCAAACTAGGAAGGTCAGGGAAGATGGAAAGAAAGAAGTGGGATCCTTAAGAATCACAACAGGGCAAAAAGGAACATGCATAGAGAATCATTGAGTGGAGCTGCAGAAGATGATATCCTGGAAGAAATAAATCGGTGACACCGAATTAAGATGGATCGGTGGGTCCGAAAGTCAGGGACTTAGGGTAGATCCTTTTCGGTTAGACCGAAATATTTAAATCGGTGACGCCGAGTTTAATTCCAAGGAAATACAGAAATAATTCAGCTCACTTTGCGAGGAATGTTTCAAAGGATTTGCAATGAATTTGTGAATGATTTTCGAGGAATTGATCAGAGCCAGAAGGATATTCACAAAGACAGAAGAATAGAAATGAAAAAGATTCCTAGATGAAGTTTTTTTTAATGAAAACTCTAGATAAAGGTCGGCGACAAGGTCACCTATGTTTGAGTATATTGACTTAGGAGTCGAATGAGGACATTTGATCATAGGTCATACTCATCATTTAAGCTCAAAATGGGGTTGCCATTTTTCGATTAAGCATTCGATGTGATCACATCTTATGAAGCTGCTTGTACTCATGACTTTGAGCAAAGCTCCTTAAAGATGTGAAGAACATACCTTGGGCTTGTTGTTGCTTTGCTCATGTAGGTAAACTTGATGTAGGTGCTCATTGAATGTGAAGTTGGAGCGCCATTTCCACTTGTGTAGTTCATCTTCCTACATGGGTTAGGCAAGCAAGGAAATACTCAAGGATATCCAAGATGACAAGAGTGAAATACTAGATGTATAAGATGTCAAAAATGATATGTGGAATTTTGTTCCTTGAACTCAACATCCCAAAGGGCTAGATACTTGGTCAATGACAAGATTACTCATGATTTGAGTGTGTGGTAATCTTGTGGAATGTAGATCATCCAAGTACCTGCAAGGAGTTAGATGCAATACAAGGAGGCAAATGTGTCCAAGACATATGATCACCATCATAAGAGAAATATCAAGGATTAGTCAAGTGGGCTCATGCCTTGCATGCATCAATGGAGTTCTCACTCCAAGTTTGAAGCATCAATGATGTTCAACTCACTTCTTAAGCGACAAAACACCTTCTCATCAAGAGGTTTTGTAAAGATATCAGCGAGTTGTTTGTCAGTACGAACATGCTTAAGATTGATGTCACCCTTGGCAATGTGATCACGAATGAAATGGTGACGAACTTCAATATGTTTCGTTCGAGAGTGTTGCACAGGATTGTGTCCAATTTTAATCGCACTCTCATTGTCACAAAGCAAGGGAACATGTCTCACATGTATCCCATAATCCTTAAGCGTTTGTGTCATCCATAGCAATTGAGCACAACACGAACCAGCAGCAATATATTCCGCTTCGGCAGTGGATAATGATACCGAATTTTGTTTCTTGGAGGACCAAGATACAAGGGATCGACCAAGGAATTGACACGTACCCGAAGTTGACTTTCTATCAACCCTGTCACCGGCATAGTCCGAGTCGGAATAGCCAACAAGGTCGAAAGAGGCCCTCTTAGGATACCAAATGCCAAAGTTTGGTGTGTGTATCAAATATCTCACAATCCTTTTAACAGCTTTAAGATGACATTCTTTAGGGGCTGCTTGATGTCGAGCACACATGCATACACTCAACATTATGTCAGGACGAGAAGCACAAAGATATAGTAGAGAACCAATCATAGATCGGTAAACCCTTTGATCAACGGGTTCTCCATCCTTTGTCAAGTCATTATGTCCACTTGTAGGCATGGGGGTTCTCATACCTTTGCTTTCTTGCATGTTGAACTTCTTGAAGAGGTCCTTGGTGTACTTTGTTTGTGAGACAAAGGTACCCTCCTTAGATTGCTTGATTTGCAACCCAAGGAAGAATTTGAGTTCACTCATCATGGACATCTCATACTTCTCCGACATGAGCTTTCCAAACTTCTTGCTAAAATGAGGGTTAGTTGAAACAAAGATAATATCATCAACATATATTTGGCACACAAATAGTTCACCATTAACCCTTTTCGTGAACAACGTTGAGTCTATCTTTCCAATCTCAAAGCCTTTTTCAAGAAGAAAGCTAGTCAAGCATTTGTACCAAGCTCTAGGAGCTTGTTTAAGACCATAAAGAGCTTTGTGCAACTTGTAAACATGATTAGGCTTTTTGGGATTCACAAATCCGGGAGGTTGTTTCACAAATACTTCCTCCTCAATTTCACCATTTAGGAAAGCACTTTTGATATCCATTTGATAGAGAGTAATATCATGGTGATTGGCATAAGCAAGAAGAATGCGAATGGACTCAAGTCTAGCAACGGGGGCATAGGTCTCACCATAGTCCATACCTTCGACTTGTGTGTAACCTTGAGCTACGAGACGAGCCTTGTTGCGGATGACTTGTCCATCTTCATCTTGCTTGTTCCGAAACACCCATTTGGTTCCAATGACGTTTTGATCATCCTTGGGCTTCTCTACCAAAGTCCATACCTTGTTCCTCTCGAAGTTGTGTAGTTCTTCGTGCATAGCGTTCACCCAATCCGGGTCTTCAAGTGCTTCTTCTACCTTCATAGGTTCAATACTAGAGATAAATGAGTAATGCTCACAAAAGTTAGCTAAGTGAGTTTTAGAGCGAGTAATTCTCCCGGAGTTGATGTCGTTCATCATTTGTTCCACGGGATGATTTTTCTTGACTCTTGCTCGGACTCGGGATAGCTTTTGTTGAGGTTGTGGCTGAGCTTCCTCATCATCTTCA
The DNA here is from genome assembly GCF_002162155.2 of Triticum dicoccoides. Lineage (NCBI taxonomy): Eukaryota > Viridiplantae > Streptophyta > Magnoliopsida > Poales > Poaceae > Triticum > Triticum dicoccoides. Next base: position 427,742,403 of record NC_041393.1, on the reverse strand, counting down.
TCTTCCTCTTCTTCTTCTTCATTGTTGTTGGTGTTGTCTTGAGGCGGTGGAGAAGGAGGTTGTGGTGGATCTTCTTGTTGCACTTCCTCATCTTGGTGAGTTCCACTTGTGGAGGCCTCCATGTTGCCTTGAGGTTCATCTCGCCGTGAGGTAGGGGGCTCCACATATGTAGATGAGGTACTCTCCTTCACTTCCATGGGACGGATCTTTCCAATAGATAAATCTTGGATAGCTTCCGATGGGTCCTTGTCTCCTACATCAATAGGCATTTGCTCTACTTGCGAGCCATTAGATTCATCAAACTTCACGTCTACCGTCTCTTCAACCTTTCGGGTGAAATTATTGTAGACACGGTAGGTGTGGGAGTTTGATCCATAACCAAGAAAAAAGCCTTCATGAGTTTTAGGAGCAAATTTAGACCGACGATGCTTATCAAGGATATAGAATTTCGAACCAAAGACACGAAAGTATCCCACTTGGGGTTTGTTACCGGTGAGGAGCTCGTATGATGTCTTGCCGAGGAGCTTATGAAGATAAAGCCTGTTGATAGCATGACAAGCTGTCTCGACCGCTTCCCCCCAAAAATGCTTCGGTGTCTTGTATTCATCAAGCATCGTTCTCGCCATCTCTATGAGCGTTCGGTTCTTCCTCTCAACAACTCCATTTTGTTGAGGAGTGTACGTAGCCGAGAACTCATGTAGAATCCCTTCCTCATCGAGAAAAGAGTCTACATTGGCGTTCTTGAACTCCGTTCCATTGTCACTCCAAACTTTCTTGATCTTCACCTAAAATTAATTTTGGGCCTTTTTGGCAAAGGTTTTGAAGATTCTCTGAACCTGCGATTTGTCATCAAGGAAAAATACCCACGTAAATCTGGAATAATCATCAACTATAACTAGACCAAAGGAGTTACCACCAAGGCTTTTGTAAGCATTGGGACCAAAGAGATCCATATGAAGAAGCTCAAGCGGTCTCCTTGTGGTCATGATGTTCTTCACGGGATGACTTCCACCTACTTGTTTCCTGCTTGACAAGCACTACAAAGTCTATCTTTGTCAAAGAAAACATCTTTAACGCCAAGAATATGATCACCTTTGATCAGCTTGTCTAGATTACGCATACCAACATGTCCAAGCCTTCTATGCCATAACCAACCTTTAGAGGATTTAGCAATGAAGCAAGCTCTAGGTTGGGCTTTCTTAGTGAAATCAACAATATATAGATCACCTCTACGGATATCGGTAAACGCCATGTTATGATTGTCACGACGAAAGACTTGGCAATCTACTTCGGTGAATAGCACATTGAATCCAAAGTCAGCTAATCTAGACACGGAAAGTAAATTGTATCCAAGAGATTCTACAAGCATGACATTTTGAATAGAGCTATCATGAGATATGGCCACCTTACCAAGGCCAAGTACCTTACCCTTGGAGTTGTCTCCAAAAGTCACATACTTGCGTGGACCATCATTCTTTGCAAGCTCTCGAAACATGTCTTTGTCTCCGGTCATTTGGTCGGTGCATCCACTATCAAGAATCCACTCTTTTCCGCCGGACATGTAGTCTCTCAGATTTGCCATAAGATTGAGACTCTTCATGATCTTGTCTAGCTCGGTGTCCGAATCGGAGTAATCATCATCATGCTCATGCTCATCATCATATTGACCCATAGATTGTTCATCATCAACACCTAGGTCAATTTGATAACTACTTGCATTAGTTTTGTCAATGTGACAATAATCATCGGAATGCAATACAAGAGCATTTCTAATTAGAACATTGATAAGACCGGGATCACCCTTCTTTTTCATAAGATCACGAAGCTCAAAGAAGCATTTATCAAAGTTGGGATCATTGGGGCGCATCATATCAAATTCAATAGTCTTGTATAGAATTTCATCAAGACCTCTCAAAGAGTAGTCCGGATAAAGTTCTTCCAAGAACTTCCACATAGCATAGGCGCACTCAAAGTTTGTAACGAGCTCAAGCAAGTTATCGGGTAACCCTCTAATGATAAGATTTATAGTCCTAAGGTTACGAAGCAAATCAAGCTCTTCATCCATGGTAGGGTGCAAGGGGTCAAACGGAGACACATAGGGGGTCTCAACATATTTGCGCAAATTGTACGTCTTAAAGATAATAAGCATTTCAATCCTCCACGAGTTATAGGACACTCCATTAAGAATAGGCACTCTATGGCTAACACTCCCAAACGTAGACACTTCCATCTTCCTCCAATGGTGTGTAAACCAAAGCAATGGAGACCAAAGCTCTGATACCAATTGAGGGATCGAAGAAGGTGAGAGTGTCTAGAGGGGGGGGTGATTAGACTACTCGACAAGATAAAAATTCTGTCTTTTATCAAGGATAGATTTTGGCAGATTTTGCATAACACACAAGTCAAGTAGCACACTACACATGCAATTCTAGAGTATGGGCAGCGGAAAGTAAATTGCACAAGTAGTAAAGAGAAGTGGAGAAGATCAAACACAATTTGGAGACGCAATGATTTTTCCCGTGGTTCCGATAGGTGGCGCTATCGTACATCCACGTTGATGGAGACTTCAACCCACGAAGGGTAACGGCTGCGAGAGTCCACGGAGGGCTCCACCCACGAAGGGTCCACGAAGAAGCAACCTTGTCTATTCCATCATGGCCTACGCCCACGGAGGGCTAGCCTTACTCGGGGTAGATCTTCACGAAGTAGGCGATCTCCTTGCCCTTACAAACTTCTTGGTTCAACTCCACATCTCGACGACGGAGGCTCCCAAGCGACACCTAACCAATCTAGGAGGCACCACCCTCCAAAAGGTAATGGATGTTGTAGATGATGATGAACTCCTTGCTCTTGTGCTTCAAATGATAATCTCCCCAACACTCAACTCTCCTCACTGATTTGGCTGTGGTGGAAGAAAGGATTGAGTGGAAAGCAACTTGGGAAGGCTAGAGATCAAGCTTCATATGGTGGGAGTGGAGCAACTTGATCTCAACACAAGGGTAGGTAGTTCTCTTCTCAGAAATGTAAGGTAGGAGTGGTAGTTCTTTCTGATGGCTCTCTCCACGAATGAAGAGGGGGTGGAGGGGTATAAATAGCCTCCACACAAAATCCAACCGTTACACACATTTGAGCAATCTCGGTGGGACCAAAGTGGACAACTCGGTGAGACCGATAGTTCAAATAATGTGAACGTTGGGATTTACGGTGGGACCGAATATACAATCTCGGTTAGTCCGATTCGTGCAATGACAAGAGCATGCCAGTTTCGGTGGGACCGACTTCATCATCTCGGTGACACCGATTTGATGACAGAAGGTTACAGAAACTTGGCAACTCATGTTTCGGTGAGACCGAGTTCAGAATCGGAAAATCCGAGTTTACTAGGGTTTGGCTTATGGCTGAGGTGGTTCATCTCGGTGTGACTGAGTTTGGAATATCGGTGGGACCGAGACTACTTATGAGTGTATATGGCAGTGAAAGTTGCTGATAGTTTAGGAGATGTATCACTAAGCACTTGAGCAACCAGATCATCATCATAACCTCATCCCCTTTTAATAGTATTGGCTTTTCCTATGGACTCAATGTGATCTTGGATCACTAAACCAAAAATGGAGTCTTGAGCTTTTGCCAATGCTTGCCTTAGCATTTTGAGGGGTCCACTTCTTTAGTCCTTTTGCCATGCCAATGTGATTGAATTTCCTGAAACATACTTGATAAAAGCATTAGTCCAACCACAAAGTATGTTGTCATTAATTACCAAAACCACCCGGGGAGCAAATGTGCTTTCAAAGAAAAAGAAAAATGATAGGACTTTGCATGCTTCTAGTGAACCTATTGTAGACACACTTGAGAATCCCAACGATATTTCTATCTCCGATGCTGAAACACAATCTGGTGATGAACATGAACCTAGTGATAATGTTAATGATGATGTTCATGTTGATGCTCAACCTAGCAATAATAATGATGTAGAGATTGAACCTGTTGTTGATCTTGATAACCCACAATCAAAGAGTCAACGTTATGATAAGAGAGATTTTGTTGCTAGGAAGCACGGTAAAGAAAGAGAACCGTGGGATCAGAAACCCATGCCTTTTCCTCCTAATCCATCCAAGAAAAAGGATGATGAGGATTTTGAGCGCTTTGCTGAAATGATTAGACCTATCTTCTTACGTATGCGCTTAACTGATATGCTTAAAGTGAATCCTTATACTAAATACATGAAGGATATTATTACAAATAAAAGAAAGATACCGGAAGCTGAAATTTCCACCATGCTTGCTAATTACACTTTTAAAGGTGGAATACCTAAGAAACTAGGAGATCTAGGAGTACCAACTATACCATGCTCCATTAAAAGAAACTATGTTAAAACTACTTTATGTGATCTTGGAGTTGGTGTTAGTGTTATGCCTCTCTCTTTATATCGTAGACTTGAATTGAATAAGTTGACACCTACTGAAATATCTTTGCAAATGGCTGATAAATCAACTGCTATACCGGTCGGCATTTGTGAGGATGTGCCTGTTGTGGTTGCAAATGTCACTATCGTAAAGGAGTTTGTTATTCTTGATATTCCCGAGGACGATAGTATGTCGATTATCCTCGGTAGACCCTTTTTTAATATTGCAGGGGCTGTTATTGATTGCAACAAAGGCAATGTCACTTTTCATGTTAATGGTAATGAGCATATGGTACACTTTCTGAGGAAACAACCTCAAGTTCATAGCATCAATTCTATTGGAAAAAGTCCAACTATTATTATTGGAGGTTTTGAATTTCCTCTTCCTACTGTCAAGAAGAAATATGAAATTCTTATTATTGGGGATGTTCATATCCCCGTTGAGGTAACCTAGTGTTATTTGAAATTTCTCCGGTTCCATGTTATTCGGAGTGAGTTTGTTAACAAGACTTGATCAACCTTGTTAGTGGATTCCTTTTGATGATCATGAGATGGATGAAACTAGAAGGCACAACCTTCTGTACCCTCTTTTTACTTTCTGTTATTTAGAATAAGCAAAGTAAAAATAGTATTATCTTTCTGTTTTCTGAATTATCCATGCAATAAAAAAATATCTCGAAAATAAAAGTTCTCCAAATGCCCTGCAAATTTAGTATGATTTTTTATGGAATATTTGAGGATTTTAGGCACTGAGAACACAGCAGGGGGGCAAGCACCTGGCCATGACGGTCCAGGGCGCGCCCACACCTGCCTCGTGGGCCCATGGTGGCCCCCCTCGACTTATTCCTGCACCCACACACTCCATCTTCCTCCAACAAAAATCCCCATCCAGCTCAAGCACGAGTTTTAGCTCATTTTGCTGCGATTTTCGATCTCCTTGCTCAAAGCTCCATTCATAAAACTGCTTTGGGAGATTGTTCTTTGGTATGTTACTCCTCCAATGGTCTAATTAGTTTGTGTTCTAGTTCTTTATTCATTGCAAATTTTTGCTGCCTAGGTGACCCTGTTCTTGAGCTTACATGTCCAATTTATGAGGTCCCAAGTAATTCTAATGCATGATATAGGCTCTAGGCACTTGTGGGAGTAGTTGCTATCAATCTTGTTTAGTTTGATTCACTTTTATTTTGAGTTACTAAAATTTTTAGAAATTTTTCAGAGGAAGAAATATGTCTAGGAAAATGTACCAAGGTGGTTCTTCAACAAAGAAAGGACCCAGGCGCGCTATGCGTGAGCAAGACGATGAACCACCAAGGGAAGCTGATGTGCGGCCTTGTGAATGGCTGACAGAAGAGTTTATGGTCAATGCAGGCATCAAGGATGAATTTGATGCATATGTGCGTAATGCCGATCTTGAGGACTTCATGCAAGATAAGTGTCCTCAGTACTACTATTCAACTGATTCATTCGTGAGAAGGTTTAGATTTACATCTTCGCGTAATTCTCAGAGTGTCCTGTTTGATTTTCATGATCAATCATATACCATGGACCTAGAAGATTTTACTACTGCTTGCAAACTCCCGTAGTGGGATAGTGTTAATGAGCCCATTAAATATGAATATAAAGACTTTCTTGCAAGTATTACTGTGGGAGAATCTAGAGATATAGCACAAGCTACCATAGGGAGCATTCATTTTCCTGCTATACATTATTTTGCTCTCTTCATTGGTAGATGTATTAATGGTAAAGATGAAGCATGTCACATGTGTGTCCCTGATCTTTGTGTTCTCAAGAGTGCTGTATTAGGTAATAAAGATTACAACTTGGGGGCAATTGTTGCACGTAGGTTGCATAATATGGTTTATCTGGAGATATGTTTGGAGGGATTTATGCAACCCGTGTTGCTAATTATCTTGTTATACCTCCACACAAGGATGATAGTGAGTTGCCTCCCGCTTATTTAGATTATAATGCTATGGTCAGTCATCATTTTCTTGTGAGGAATGAACAATTCCTCCAGTATCGACTAATCTTTGACAGGCATCGCTCTGTCCATGTTACTCTTCCTACTCCTGCCCTTTTTGATTACCAGGCAAAAAGAAGATATATCGTAACCAGGGAGGAGGTAATCTAATATGAGGGGAGAGCAGAGGCAGCTCGCCGCCAAGCCGCAGCTCAGGATGCAATGGCTGTTGCATCTCAGTACGACCCCAGTTACAACTTCGGATATCAGCCAGGCTATCCATGGCAATAGACCAACTTAGGCCAAAAGCCTAAGCTTGGGGGAGTACATATTTCTTACCGATATTACATTCATATTCACACACTCATTCTAGTCGTTGATGCTCATACTCTTTCGTTGTACTATCCATGCTAGTTTAATTTCTCTTTCTAGCTTTGTTCTTGTGTGTTTGATAAACCTTAAGAAAAAACAAAAAAATAGTTAGTTTAATTTCCATACTTGTAGTAGTAATTAAAAAAACAAAAAGATTTCTCGTTCTTCTTTTACTTGTTGGGAGCTTTCTCGTGTAAGTAGTTTTCTTTTCTTTTCTTTTCTTTTGGGGGTTGAGAGGAGAAGACCATAATGAAAATGTCTAAGTGGCTCTCATATGCATGATTGTTTATTTAACCAAGAGCCCATATTACCTTGTCTTCTTCCTTGAGTTGAATGCTTGCAGATTCCAGCTTAGTCCAATGCACATGCACTATTATTATTATACACACCGTTCGGTCGTGCAAGTGAAAGGCAATAATGACGATATATGATGGACTGATTGAGATGAGAGAAGCTGGTATGAACTCGACCTCTCTTGTTTTTGTAAATATGATGAGTTCATCATTCCTGATTCAGCCTATTATGAATAAACATGTTTGCAATGAAAATTGGATATTATAGTTGCTTACGCAATGCTTAATTAGCTAGGAGCTTATAATGATTTACCTTGCGTGCCAACATGCTATTAAAATGGTTGTGATGTGGTATGATAGGGTGGTATCCTCCTTTGAATGATTCGAGTGACTTGACTTGGCACATGTTCACCCATGTAGTTGAAAACAAATCAACATAGCTTTCATGATATTTATGTTCATGGTGGATTATATCCTACTCATGCTTGCACTCGGTGTAAATTAATTTTAATGCATGTTCATGACTGTTGTAGCTCTCTCAGTTGTATGCTTCCCAGTCTTTTGCTAGCCTCCACCTGTACTAAGAGGGAATACTGCTTGTGCATCCAAACTCCATAAACCCCAAAGTTATTCCATATGAGTCCACCATACCTTCCTATATGTGGTATTTACCTGCCGTTCCAAGTAAATTTGTATGTGCCAAACTCCAAACCTTCAAACGAAATTCTATTTTGTATGCTCGAGCAGCTCATGTATTGTCACGCCCAATATGCGATACTATCCTAAAGATACTCGAAGGTCCCACCAAGGATAGAGCCGCATATTGATACGCTTTTGCAAGGTGGATATCATTACATCAACATCACATAATAGATGGGGATACATACAAAAGGCATACAATGCCACACGAATACAACATCATCTTACATAAGAGCACCATCCGACTACGGATGAAACACAAACAAAAACTCAAACGACATCCACCCTGCTAGCCCAGGCTGCCGACCTGGAACATATCCCCTGATCGAAGAAGAAGCAGAAGAAGAACTCCAAAACAAGCAAACATCGCTCTCGCATCATGATCATCGCAAACCTGTACCTGCAACTGTTGTTGTAGTAATCTGTGAGCCAAGAGGACTCAGCAATCCCATTACCATGGGTATCAAGACTAGCAAAGCTAAATGGGAAAGAAGGGTAAAGTGGTGAGGTTGCAACAGTGACTAAGCAATGTATGGTGGCTAACATACGGAAATAAGAGCGAGAAGAGAGCAAACAGAACGGTCGTGAAGCTAGCAATGATCAAGAAGTGATCTTGAACTCCTACTTATGTCAAACATAACCCAAAACCATGTTCACTTCCCAGACTCCACCGAAAAGAGACCATCACGGCTACACACGCGGTTGATGCTTTTTAGTTCGGATCTGGTGTCAAGTTATCTACAGCCGGACATTAACAAATTCCCATCTGCCACATAACCGTGGGCACGACTCTCGAAAGTTTATACCCTGCAGGGGTGTCCCAACTTAGCCCATGATAAGCTCTCGCGATCAACGAAGGATATTCCTTCTCCCAGGAAGACCCGATCAGTCTCGAAATCCCGGTTACAAGACATTTCGACAATGGTAAAACAAGACCAGCAAAGCCGCCCGATGTGCTGACAATCCCGATAGGAGCTGCAGATATCTCGTTCTCAGGGCAACACCGGATGAGACATCCTACGAGTAAAACCAGACCTCGAGTTTCCCCGAGGGGGCCCCGCAGTCTACTCGGTTTGGACCAGCACTTAGAGAAGCACTGGCCCGGGGGGGCTAAAATAAAGATGACCCTTGGGTTAATTTCTCCCAAGGGAAAAGTAGGTGGTGGTGAGGCAAATGGTAAAACCAAGGTTGGGCCTTGCTGGGGGAGTTTTATTCAAAGCGAACTATCAAGGGGGTCCCATAAATCACCCAACCACGTTAGAGACGCAAAATCCGGGAACATAATACCGATGTGACGGAAACTAGGGTGGCAAGAGTGGAACAAAACACCAGGCATAAGGCCGAGCCTTCCACCCTTTACCAAGTATATAGATGCATTAATAATATAAGAGATATTGTGATATCCCAACATAATCTTGTCCACCATGGAGCAATCTTCAACTTCACCTGCAACTAGCAACGCTATAAGAGGGGCTGAGCTAAAGCGGTAACATAGCCAAGCAACGGTTTGCTAGGAAGGGTGAAAAAGGTTAGAGGCTGACATGGCAATTTGGGAGGCTTGAAGAGCAAAAGATAGGTAGCGCCGCATAGCGATAGAACGAAGCAACTAGAATAGCAATGATAGTAGTGAGATCCAAGGTGGCAGTCATCTTGCCTGAAATCCCGCTAGGAAGAAGAACGAGTCCATGAAGAAGATGAAGCCACGAAGACGAACCAAGCGTAGACGAACGAATCCTCATGATCGCAACGAAACGGGAACTATCGAGAAGAAGCACACAACATGGTAAACACACCACACATATACATGACATGATGCTCAACCAATTATGATGCAAGACAAAACTACATGAAGCTACTCATGGCAAGAGATGATGCATACAAGAACAACACATCAAAGCAAGTTTAAATGAGGCCGGGAACAACATATAACAATTCCAGTAGGTCCTCATATCCAAGTTTAGAAATTGGTCCTGATCTGAATAAAACTTATGTTCAAGTTGTTAAACAACAAGTTAAGATGCACCAAGATGATCTACACGAGATTCTAGTCAAGTTACATATAAAGTTCATTAGATTCGGAGCTACGGCCTAGAAGATATGAGCAAAACAAGATAAGCATGGCATTGATGCAAAATGCATACAAACATCAAGCAAACACCTCAAAGCAAGTATGCAACATGATAATATGAATCTACATGCAAAACTAAGCAAGTTTCATATAGATCACATTCAAAACGGAGCAACGGTTCAACACATGCACTCTATACAAGTTTAAAGGACAAGCTGTCCAAAACAGCAACTAGGCATCTAGCAAGCATCAAAACAATATGCTACAACACCTCAACATAATAAAAAAGGCATGGGCATGAAGTACAGGTAAAGCATGACAAAACATGAACACTGAGCTATCTCCAGAAATCACTAGAACATGCTCAAAAGGACATGGCAAGATTGCAAATAATAACAGTTTCAGGCTTGGCAGAAATAACATCAGGTTGCAATGTTTAGAGCTATCAAACAACATGTTACAGGAACTTATCATGGCAAAAAAAGGCATGGCATGAATCTACTAATTTCATATAACAAAAGTTCCTTACTGACCATGAGCCAAAAGGGCACAGAAAATATGATGGCACCCATGTAAACATAGCAAGTGATATGACAGATTCATACATGGCAGAACAACGATAAGTAGGCATGTTGGTGAGCTTGTGCAACTCACCACATAGAAATACATGGCATGGCAAGGTAACAAACAGTAATAAGACATGTTTATGAAGCTAAACCTGTCAAGAGCAAGTTCATAGCATGCTTGGATCGCTAACAAAACACATGACAAAACTGAACTTAATGTTAACAGGCTGACAGCAACATTATTTAGCAAATTGAGAGCAAGATTACGACAAGCTACAACAGGCTATAAATTCAACCAGGGGCATCAATGGATAGAGCATGACATGTATAACAAAACATCCTTAGTTAACATCTCCATATTATGCATAGAATGACTTGTAGCAGCAGGTTTAAATAGCATCATGATATAGCAGAATCAGCCTAGCAAAACAGAAACAGCAAGTACCCTACTTCACGAGCTCGATGCACTCACTACTACAAGACTCACAAAAATACATGGATGGCACCACTATAAAGATGGCATGATGTAGCACAAAACACATATAGAGCTCATGCTCATAGGATGCACACACAAAATGCAATGAAAAAGACAAATCATCAAGTTCTGTTAACAGACAACAGTTTAACATCATATAGCACTATTGCAACGATGATTAGGGCATCAAGATGATCTCAAACAAGCATGGCACAATGTAATGAAATGAGTAGCTTCTCATGATGAACATTTCTATATATCATATGCACAAATCGGAGCACCGAGCATGAAGTTATGGCATGTCAAACATAGCACCAGAATGCAAATATTACGGGGACTCAGAAATTAGACCTCGCAGAAAACGGGACGGAGAGATTCCGGGACGGAGGGATCGGGACGGGGACGACGTTTGGATGAACGAGCGGGTGGATCTCGTCCCGATCCAGATCCGGTGAGGTGGCGGTGTAGGCGAACTCCGGCAACGACGGGACCATGCGGGGGCGCGGCGGAGGAGCGGCGGCGAGGCGCTGGCCGGCGGCGGCGAGGCGACGGGCGCGCGGATCAGCCGCGGCGGCGGCGGCGGGCGACCGGGCGCGGCAGAACGGCGGCCGGGCGGCAGCGTGCGGGCGACGCAGGCGCGTGAGGGCGGTGCTGCTGGACGGGCAGGAGGCGGCGGGGCACCGGACTCCGGCGACGGCGGGTCCGGGCGGTGGCGCGCTCCGGCGCTCGGGCGGTGGAGGGTTGTCGACGGGCAGAGCTCGGGAGGCGCGCCGGCGGGCGGGCAGGCGAGGCGGCAGCGCGGGTCGGGCCGACCCGGGCCCCGATGGGCTTCGGCGGGCCCCGCGCGGGCTCGGGCGGGCCGGCGGCGGCGGGAGGAGGGAGAAGGCGCGGTGGAGGCGACGGGTTGCTGACATGGCGGCATTCTATTGGACGGGGCGATGGGCGGACATGTTCGGCGATGGGGGAGATGTGTCCGGCGGCGCGGAGGAAGAGGAGGCTAGGGTTTGTACCGCGAAATTTCGGGGGGAGTCACGTATTTATAGGTAGAGGGAGCTAGGAGACTCCAAATGGAGAGCAGTTTTCGCCCACACGATCGTGATCGAACGACCGAGAGCATGGAGGGGGTTTGGATGGGTTTTGGGCCACTTTGGAGGGGTGTTGGGCTGCACACAAAAGAGGCCTTTGCGGCTACCCGGTTAACCGTTGGAGTATCAAACGGACTCCAAATGGCACGAAACTTGACAGGCGGTCTACCGGTGGTGTACCAAGGCCGCTTGGCAAATCACGGTCCAATCCAAGAATGTTTAACACCCGCTCACAACAAGAGACAAAAGGGGAATGCTGGAGGACATAGGAGTGTCAGATTGCAAAACGGACAACGGGGAAAATGCTCGGATGCATGAGACGAACACGTATGCAAAATGAGATGCACATGATGACATGGCAAAATGAAAAACACAAGAAAATGACATGGCAACAACGGCGAATAACTGGAAGATACCTGGCGCATCCAATCCGGGGCGTTACAACACTCCTCCACTAACAAGAGATCTCGTCCCGAGATCTTATGACCGAGACGAAAGGGAAAAGGGATGAGGTGAAACAAGAACTCAAGAGAAGAAGCAAAGGATCGAGAGCACTCGAGAAGAAGAGAGGAATGATGAGAATGACGAGAATCGAAAGCTCACGGAATCAGATAGACTATGAAACCACTCCGGTTAGAATGAGACAAGAAATGAATTAGACTGAACGGATTTAGGCAGCACTCCGGCTGAAACATGGAGGAATAGAACACGAGCTTGAGAGGATGGAATGATACTTGACTTGAAGAAGAACACAAAACCTATGGAAGACTTGAAAAGGTTGAAAGAAAAGAACAGAGAAGCAGATGGCAACTTGTGCCACGAATGAAATAGAAAGCATCTTTAGAAGGAAGGTTTAAACGAAGTTGTTGAGAAAATCAACAACGAAAAGAATAAGCTTGTTGTGGTCTTATAGGTAACATCTCAAGATCATAAGGTGATAACCGGCCACAAACGGAAATGATTGGATAGCTGAGAAGAACGAAGAAATGCAAAACTCCACTTCAAAAGAATACGGAGAATTATTTGCACTTCGAGATGCGAGAATAAAAGATACTTGAACTCCACCAACAAGAATCTTGATGAACTCTTGAAGAATGAATTAAGTCATGAAGAACCACCGTGAAGAACTCCGGTGACAAAAGGATGATGAGATAGAATGAAGGAAGAAAGAATAAGATTCAAGCCTTGCGGTGATTTAGATGGAGTTTCCGATGAGATGGCCGAGGAAATTTGAACTCCGGAAAAGAAAAGATGAAAACACTTGGAACTAGAATTTATTCATCAAGAACAAACTCCGAAGGAAGGGATTACTCACTTGGATGAAATAAGAATAAGATTTATTGTATGCTTATCCTTCATCAAATTAAATTGATGACAAGCAATGGATTTTTCATACTACTTATTCTTCTTGAAAAGGATTAAGGGGTATAGCACAAAACTTGAGAAAGTCTTCATGAACCACCGGTAGGATTGGAAAGAACGAATGGATTAAAATGATAACAAAGGAAAAAGGAATCTGAAGAAACCACCGTAAGAATTCGAAAATGACTGACGAAAGAGAATGAAACACCGGGAAGAATTAGAAGAACCAATATGCTAGAGGGGATTTAGATGCAAGAGAACAAAGAGATCATGAGCTGATTAAAGAACACTTGAACAAAGCACCGGGATAATTGAATAATGGTAGCTGAAATGTGAGGACGAAGAATTCTTCTGGAACGACGGCCTCCGGTGAAAAGAAACGGGAAAACAACTCCTGAAAAACTCCGGATGGGTAAGAAAAGAATCTCTGACAAACGGAATAATTTGAGAGGATAACATGAAGCTAGCACCACGAATCTTCGGGAGAATGGACAAGATTTAGGGAAAAAACTTCTTCGATCTTCAAATGACGACGAGAAACACCACCAAAATTGTTAAGGCCTCCGGGGGAACAAAAAGCGAAGAGGTTGAGGCAGCAATGAAATGATTTGAAATTGATCTTGGAGAAGGCATGTGACTGATGTGATCCATTCTTACATCACACTTGAAAAGAATTGAAAATAACTCCAAGGAATTAGAAGAGTCAGGTAAGATCCTGGGAAAAGACCTATGGGTTAGGGCCCACTAAAAGAAAACACCGTTGGAAAGGGTTGTTGAAGAGGTAGATGATGCACTAGAATGAATGAAATATTTGAATGAGGTGACAACCTCGAATTAATTCAAACACAGACGAATCTCCTGAGATGTCTTGAACACTCTGGAAGGATAAACTGGCGAGAGGCGAACGAGCAGGGAAAACACTTGAGCCGAGGGAAAGAATATAAATCACTACCAAAAATTGGAATTGAATCCACCGGAAAATAAAAAGAGATGAAGAATGACGAACGAGACGAGAATTCACCGGTTGAAATAATTGAGGGAAGACTGAAGAGGCTCCGTACGAATGAAAATTGATGCTCGAAAGAGACTCAGGTTCCGGGAAGAAGTGGGTGAGAGGGTGGGAAAACAAAGGCAACTTGGAAGGGGGAACCGATGAATATCTTGAAGAGAAAACACCGGTTGAAAGAAAGCGAAGGCTTCACACGAGTAGGATGGATACTCGATTACGGACTCCGGCTCCGAGATGAAAAAGGGGTGGGCTGTTGGGAAAAAGAAAACAACTGAGGATTGAACTCAAAGATGAAGAGGCTCGAGTCAACTTGACAAGAAATGCACCGGATGAAAAGAGCTGAGAACCAATGATCGGAAAACCAACTGCGTGATCCTAAAGAAAGTTTGAAAGGGAAGAGGAGTAATTCAAAACACCTACGTCAAGATTCCTCACCAGAGCGACGAAGGGACTAAGGAGTAAAAAGAATTCCTACTCTCCGATATAGCTAGACTCCGAAAACAGTTTTCTTATAGACTCAACAACGGCCAAACTACACGATCAATCAGGGGCTCCTATGGTCGGTCGAGGCTCTGATACCAACTTGTCACGCCCAATATGCTATACTATCCTACAGAGACTCGAAGGTCCCACCAAGGATAGAACCGCATATTGATACGCTTTTGCAAGGTGGATATCATTACATCAACATTACATAATAGATGGGGATACATACAAAAGGCATACAATGCCACACGAATACAACATCATCTTACATAAGAGCACCATCCGACTACGGATGAAACACAAACAAAAACTCAAACGACATCCACCCTCCTAGCCCAGGCTGCCGACCTGGAACCTATCCCTTGATCGAAGAAGAAGCAGAAGAAGAACTCCAAAACAAGAAAACATCGCTCTCGCGTCATGATCATCGCAAACCTGTACCTACAACTTTTGTTGTAGTAATCTGTGAGCCACGAGGACTCAGCAATCCCATTACCATGGGTATCAAGACTAGCAAAGCTAAATGGGAAAGAAGGGGTAAAGTGGTGAGGTTGCAGCAACGACTAAGCAATGTATGGTGGCTAGCATACGCAAATAAGAGCAAAAAGAGAGCAAACAGAACGGTCGTGAAGCTAGCAATGATCAAGAAGTGATCCCGAACTCCTACTTACGACAAACATAACCCAAAACCGTGTTCACTTCCCGGACTCCACCGAAAAGAGACCATCACGGCTACACACGCGGTAGATGCATTTTAATTCGGATCTGGTGTCAAGTTATCTACAGCCGGACATTAACAAATTCCCATCTGCCACATAACCGCGGGCATGGCTCTCGAAATTTTATACCCTACAGGGGTGTCCCAACTTAGCCCATGATAAGCTCTCGCGATCAACGAAGGATATTCCTTCTCCCAGGAAGACCCGACCAGTCTCCGAATCCCGGTTACAAGACATTTCGACAATGCTAAAACAAGACAAACAAAGCCGCCCGATGTGCTGACAATCCCGATAGGAGCTGCACATATCTCGTTCTCGGGGCAACACTGGCTGAGACATCCTACGAGTAAAACAAGACCTCGAGTTTCCCCGAGGGGGCCCCGCAGTCTACTCGGTTCGGACCAGCACTTAGAGAAACACTGGCCCGGGGGGGCTAAAACAAAGATGACCCTTGGTTTAATTACTCCCAAGGGAAAAGTAGGTGGTGGTGAGCCAAATGGTAAAACCAAGGTTGGGCCTTGCTGGAGGAGTTTTATTCAAAGCGAACTGTCAAGGGGGTCCCATAAATCACCCAACCACGTTAGGGACGCAAAATCCGGGAACATAATACCGATATGACGGAAACTAGGGCGGCAAGAGTGGAACAAAACACCAGTCATAAGGCCGAGCCTTCCACCCTTTACCAAGTATATAGATGCATTAATAAGAGATATTGTGATATCCCAACATAATCCTGTCCACCATGGAGCAATCTTCAACTTCACCTGCAACTAGCAACGCTATAAGAGGGGCTGAGCAAAAGCGGTAACATAGCCAAGCAACGGTTTGCTAGGAAGGGTGAAAAAGGTTAGAGGCTGACATGGAAATTTGGGAGGCTTGAAGAGCAGAAGATAGGTAGCGCCGCATAGCGATAGAACGAAACAACTAGCATAGCGATGATACTAGTGAGATCCAAGGTGACTGTCATCTTGCCTGAAATCCCGCTAGGAAGAAGAACGAGTCCATGAAGAAGATGAAGCAACAAAGACGAACCAAGCGTAGACGAACGAATCCTCACGATCGCAACGAAACGGAACTATCGAGAAGAAGCACACAACATGGTAAACACACCACACATATACATGACATGATGCTCAACCAAGTATGATGCAAGACAAGACTACATGAAGCTACTCATGGCAAGAGATGATGCATACAAGAACAACACATCAAAGCAAGTTTAAATGAGGCCGGGAACAACATATAACAATTCCGGTAGGTCCTCATATGCAAGTTTAGAAATTGGTCCTGATCTGAATAAACCTTATGTTCAAGTTGTTAAACAACAAGTTAAGCTGCACCAAGATGATCTACACGAGATTCTAGTCAAGTTACATATAAAGTTCATTAGATTCAGAGCTACGGCCTAGAAGATATGAGCAAAACAAGATAAGCATGGCATTGATGCAAAATGCATACAAACATCAAGAAAACACCTCAAAGCAAGGATGCAACATGATAATATGAAGCTACATGCAAAACTAAGCAAGTTTCATATAGAGCACACTCAAAACGGAGCAACGGTTCAACACATGCACTCTATACAAGTTTAAAGGACAAGCTGTCCAAAACAACAACTAGGCATCTAGCAAGCATCAAAACAATATGCTACAACACCTCAACATAAGAAAAAAAGGCACGGGCATGAAGTACAGGTAAAGCATGACAAAACATGAACACTGAGCTATCTCCATAAATCACTAGAACATGCTCAAAAGGACATGGCAAGATTGCAAATAATAACAGTTTCAGGCTTGGCAGAAATAACATCAGGTTGCAATGTTTAGAGCTATCAAACAACATGTTATAGAACTTATCATGGCAAAAAAGGCATGAAATGAATCTACTAATTTCATATAACAAAAGTCCCTTACTGACCATCAGCCAAAATGGCACAGAAAATATGATGGCACCCATGTAAACATAGCAAGTGATATGACAGATTCATACATGGCAGAACAACGATAAGTAGGCATGTTGGTGAGCTTGTGAAACTCACCACAGAGCAATACATGGCATGGCAAGGTAACCAACAGTAAGAAGACATTTTTATGAAGCTAAACATGTCAAGATCAAGTTCATAGCATGCTTGGATCGCTAACAAAACACATGACAAAACTGAACTTAATGTTAACAGGCTGACAGCAACATTATTTAGCAAATTGAGAGCAATATTACAACAAGATAAAGCAGGCTATAAATGCAACCAGGGGCATGAATGGATAGAGAATGACATGTCTAACAAAACATACTTAGTGAACATCTCCATATTATGCACAGAATGACTTGTAGCAGCCGGTTTACATAGCATCATGATATAGCACAATCAGCCTAGCAAAACAAAAACAGCAAGTACCCTACTTCATGAGCTCGATACACTCACTACAATACTCACAAAAATACATGGATGGCACCACTGTAAATATGGCATGATGTAGCACAAAACACATATAGAGCTCATGCTCATAGGATACACACACAAAATGCAATGAAAAAGACAAATCATCAAGTTCTGTTAACAGACAGTAGTTTAACATCATATAGCACTCTTGCAACGATGATTAGGGCATCAAGATTGTCTCAAACAAGCATGGCACAATGGAATGAAATGAAGAGCATCTCATGATGAACATTTCGATATATCATATGCACAAATCGGAGAACCGAGCATGAAGTTATGGCATGTCAAACATAGCACCAGAATGCAAATATTACGGGTACTTGGCAGAAATTAGACCTTGCAGAAAACGGGACGGAGAGATTCCGGGACGGAGGGATCCGGGGACGGGGACGACGTTCGGATGAACAAGCGGGTGGATCTCATCCCGATCCAGATCCGGCGAGGTGGCGGCGCGGGCGAACTCCGGCGAGGCGGATGCGGAGCTCTGGCGACGACGGGACGAGGCGGGGGCGCGGCGGAGGAGCGGCGGCGAGGCGCTGGCCAGCGGCGGCGAGGTGCCGAGCGCTCGG
>NC_041393.1:427705933-427723406 GCF_002162155.2 Triticum dicoccoides | reverse complement strand
GCCAGTGCGCAGGGCTCGGGAGGCGCGCCGGCGGGAGGGCAGGCGAGGCGGCGGCGCGGGTCGGGCCGACCCGGGCCCCGATGGGCTTCGTCGGGCCCCGCGCGGGCTCGGGCGGGCCGACGGCGACGGGAGGAGAGAGGAGGCGCGGTGGAGGCGACGGGGAGCTGACGTGGCGGCGTTCTATTGGACGGGGCGACGGGCGGACATGTACGGCGACGGGGGAGATGTGTCCGGCGGCGCGAAGGAAGAGGAGGCTAGGGTTTGTACCGCGAAATTTCGGGGGGAGTCATGTATTTATAGGTAGAGGGAGCTAGGAGACTCCAAATGGAGAGCGCTTTTCGCCCACACAATCGTGATCGAACGACCAAGAGCATGGAGGGAGTTTGGATGGGTTTTGGGCCACTTTGGAGGGGTGTTGGGCTGCACACAAAAGAGGCCTTTGCGGCTACACGGTTAACCGTTCGAGTATCAAACTGACTCCAAATGGAACGAAACTTGACAGGCGGTCTACCGGTGGTGTACCAAGGCCGCTTGGCAAATCACGGTCCAATCCGAGAATGTTTAACACCCGCTCACAATAAGAGATAAAAGGGGAACGCTGGAGGACATAGGAGTGTCGGATTGCAAAAGGGACAACGGGGAAAATGCTCGGATGCATGAGACGAACACGTATGCAAAATGAGATGCACATGATGACATGGCAAAATGCAACACGCAAGCAAATGACATGGCAACAACGGAGAATAACTAGAAGACACCTGGCGCATCGAATCTGGGGCGTTACATGTATCAACTAGGGTTGTCTGTATTTTCCATGCTAGGTGGGTTATTCTCAAGAGGAGTGGACTCCGCTCCTCATTCACGAGAAAATGGCTGATAATCGGGATGCCCAGTCCCATGATCCAAAAGATCAAAACAAATCAAAATAATTAAACAAAACTCCCCCAGGGCCGTTGCTAGTTGGAGGCACTCGTTGTTTCGAGCAAGCCATGGATTGATGCTTGTTGGTGGTGGGGGAGTATAAACTTTACCATTCTGTTTGGGAACCGCCTATAATATGTGTAGCATGGAAGATATCGATATCTCATAGTTGTTATGTTGAGAGTGAAAGTATACTGCTCAAAATGTTATTCATCTCTATTTTAAAATCGAGCTCTCGCACCTCTACAAATCCCTGCTTCCCTCTGCGAAGGGCCTATCTATTTACTTTTATGTTGAGTCATCACCCTCTTATTAAAAAGCACCCGCTGGAGAGCACCGCTGTCATTTGCTTGCATTACTATTAGTTTATATTGGGTATGACTTGACTGGATCTCTTTTACTATGAATTACAATGTTTAGTCAATCCTTGATCTTTAAAGGTGCTTTGCATTGATGTTTTGCAGTCTCAGAAAGGGCTAGCGAGATACCATCTTGTTATATCATATTATGATTGTTTTGAGAAAGTGTTGTTGTCCGAGTTCTATTATTATTTCTCGCTAGTTGATTATGCCATTGATATGAGTAAACATGAGACCTAAGTGTTATTGTGAATATGGTTAGTTCATAATCTTTGCTGAAAACTTGAATGCTGGCTTTACATATTTACAACAACAAGAGCAAACAGAGTTTGTAAAAGTTTTCCTTTATCACTTTCAGTTTGTCAACTGAATTGCTTGAGGACAAGCAAAGGTTTAAGCTTGGGGGAGTTGATACGTCTCCGTCGTATGTACTTTTCCAAAGACTTTTGCCCTTATATTGGACTCTAACTTGCATGATTTGAATGAAACTAACCCGGACTGGCGCTATTTTCAGCAGAATTGCCATGGTGTTATCTTTGTGCAGAAACAAAAGTTCTCGGAATGACCTGGAAATCCACGAAGATTATTTTTGGAAAATATAAAAAATACTGGTGAAAGAATCAAGGCCAGGGGGCCCACACCCTGTCCATGAGGGTGGGGGCGCACCCCTCCCCCTGGGCGCGTCCCCTGCCTCGTGGGCCCCCTGGACGTCCACCGACCTCAACTCCAACTCCATATATTTGCTTTTGCGGAGAAAAAAACCAGAGAGAAAGTTTCATCGCATTTTACGATACGGAGCCGCCGCCAAGCCCTAATCTCTCTCGAGAGGGCTGATCTGGAGTCCGTTCGGGGCTCCGGAGAGGGGGATTCGTTGTCATCATCAACCATCCTCCATCACCAATTTCATAATGCTCACAGCCGTGCGTGAGTAATTCCATCGTAGGCTTGCTGGACGGTGATGGGTTGGATGAGATTTACCATGTAATCAAGTTAGTTTTGTTAGGGTTCGATTCCTAGTATCCACTATGTTCTGAGATTGATGTTGCTATGACTTTGCTATGCTTAATGCTTGTCACTAGGGCCCGAGTGCCATGATTTCAGATCTGAACCTATTATGTTTTCATGAATATATGCGAGTTCTTGATCCTATCTTGCAAGTCTATAGTCACCTATTATGTGTTATGATCCGACAACCCCGAAGTGACAATAATCGGGATACTTCTCGGTGATGACCGTATTTTGAGGAGTTCATGTATTCACTGTGTGTTAATGCTTTGGTCCGGTACTCTATTAAAAGGAGGCCTTAATATCCCTTAGTTTCCATTAGGACCCCGCTGCCACGGGAGGGTAGGACAAAAGATGTCATGCAAGTTCTTTTCCATAAGCACGTATGACTATATTCGGAATACATGCCTACATTACATTGATGAACTGGAGCTAGTTCTGTGTCACCCTATGTTATAACTATTACATGAGGAATTGCATCCGACATAATTATCCATCACTGATCCAATGCCTACGAGCTTTTCACATATTGTGCTTTGCTTATTTACTTTACCGTTGCTACTGTTACAATTACTACAAAACTGCTATTGTTACTCTTGCCACTGTTACCATTACTATCACACTACTTTGCTACTAAATACTTTGCTGCAGATACTAAGTTATCCAAGTGTGGTTGAATTGACAACTCAACTGCTAATACTTGACAATATTCTTTGGCTCCCCTTGTGTCGAATCAATAAATTTGGGTTGAATACTCTACCCTCGAAAACTATTACGATCCCCTATACTTGTGGGTTATCACGTACTCTC
Source organism: Triticum dicoccoides (assembly GCF_002162155.2). Classification (NCBI taxonomy): domain Eukaryota; kingdom Viridiplantae; phylum Streptophyta; class Magnoliopsida; order Poales; family Poaceae; genus Triticum; species Triticum dicoccoides. The sequence goes on along the minus strand of NC_041393.1, from coordinate 427,720,311 downwards.
TCCAAAAAAGGGATGATCATGTCATGGCTACCATTCCGTGCTCCGTCATTGAGTACATGCACTGTTGACGTGCCATCGAGGAGAAAAAATATTGTGTGGTAGGTGCCATCGAAATGCACGACTCACTTACGCACTGCTTATCTGATTATCTCCATTTTCTTGCATGACACGTGCACCTTGATGCTAGATGTCTTGCGTGTTGGCAAAAGGATGAACAAAGCTCACGTAAAAAAACAGTTGAAGAACATAGATTCCCGATGACTGAGAAGGAGCAAGGAACCTTGCACGTTTTCCCCTATTTTTTGCCGCCTGCCCACCTATAAACAAATAAAAGAACATGAACTCTTCGCTAACCACTAGAGATGATACATGAGGATGCTAAGTTGACGATGTTTTATAGTTTATATTGATAACCACACAACAAGCCACACATGTACAGGACGCATGCAACCACGCATGTACACACGCCAACGCACTAAATCCATCTGATCCAACTCATGCACATACGCCCATAGCATGGAGCACACAACGCATGTACACAACACGTGCATGCACACACACTCGGCCGCAGAATACACGTGAATAACACATACATGCGTGCACACTCGACTGCATGGAGGCGTGTGCCATCTGCGGCGACGTCTGGTTTGTCGTGCTACCACGAAGCTCGCACACAACAGCGCCTACGCATCTCTTGCGGCACCTCTTTGCCATCGTTGCTCAACGACTAGTCGCAGACGAAGACGACCGCAGCCTCGGCCTTAGAGCTAGCACCGATGGAAAAACACGCACGTTGCACGCACACGAGCACATACCGAGTGCCCATGATGTGGTGCGTCCCCAGTCGCCTCTACTCCTTCTACGCATGTTGTCTATCAAGGCGGCTGCATGCCTAATGATGATGTGGGTGAGATCTTCTAGGAGTCAGCTGATGACGAGGAAAATTATGAGACTACCCAAAGTGGGAGTAAATAGGTAGTAACATCACACATGTCTAGATAAAGTAGATGATGTGGCAAGAAATAAATGAAGAAAGAGGGGAAAGTAGTAACATCACACATATCAAGGCAAGATGTGTCTATAGCCTAATAAATGAAGTGTTGCATGTTACCATAGATATGTTACTATAGAGGTAGTAACGTAGACTAGTAACATGAGCATGTTACTAGTCTATGTTACTACCCATTGTGGCTAGTCTGAGGGGGTTGTCTCCAACAGTGTTCCTCGGCTCACACCTCTTACATCACGGTGGTCGAGCTTGGAGTCATTCATCTGGTACACGTGGCATATCAGATCTTGACACAAGGTGAGGTACACTGTCAAGGTCCACGGTCAAGGGGGTGCTAAGTGCTAAGTGCTTAGATGAGGTGCTAAGTGCATTAAATGGCTTAGCAACTCAAGTCTCCAATGCATAGGTGCTTAGTTTGTTGTTGCTAAGCTTGCTTCATTTAATTAGCTCTAGACTCAAAACCGTCTTTCCACCGTTTCTTCCTGCGGTCACAAAACTAGTCTCTCTCTTCTTAATTAACTTGCCACATCATATTTTATGCCTACGTTGCAGGCTTAGCAGCTATACATGGTGGAGCACTGGGAGAGGCCAAGGCTGGTCATAGTGGGGAGTAACTTATACTGTAACATATTACTATGTTACTCTAAACATCTCTATAAACCGGAAAGGAGGGAGTAGTAACATAGACTAGTGTCATATGCATGAAACTACTAGTGAGTATGGGAGCACATGATATTTCCCCATCCGGACCGATCCCAAGTTGGCTTCTCACCTTCTTGGCCCAACAAAAACCCCTCCCCCCTCCCGCGCGCGCTTCCCGCCTGGCGCCAGCTGAGCCCGCCGCTCCACATTGATGGCAAGTCAGGGCGACGCGACCTCTCACGGCTTCCGCCGTTGAAGCGATGCACCGACCAAGGCACCGCCCGCTGCACGCCCGGCATTTCAGACTACATAGTGGAGAGTAACTTTAGAGCAAGTACTACAATTAGATGGCATAAGCAGGCTATAAGGATTTAAATATAGTATTTGTGCTTAGTTGAAGGAGAGAGAAGAGAAGCGGGTTGTAAACTTGTAGCCGGTTGTAGCAGGAGCCCCAACATACTTTGTGAGACAAAAGGTGGGGCCATTATTAATGATATAGTATTATACTAAAGGGACTAACTATTGTACTAGCAGGCTATTAGGTTGGTTCTAGATGATGTGTCAACTTCATATAGTCGGATGTTGGCTATACTATTGACCATGCTCTAAGTGTGGTGTGAGTGGGACTAAAGTTTAGTCCCATACTGCTAGGTGGGTGAGAGTTGCACCACTTTATAATGTGATCTATTCTAGCATTTGCATGAGCATGATAATAGGAAACCTACACGCGCGCTCTTCGGGAACGAGCCTGTCTAAGGACAAAAGCTATCCATGTGGTCTATATTTTTGTTGGTTGGAAAATTTATTTTAAATCATTAATTAATAATTAATGGATGCCTTATTACTCAGTTTTTTTGAGACAAACCTTGGTGGGGCTATTATTGACTTGGCATGGGGTTTGGGGGCCAAAGGCCTACTATTATACTTGGTCATACTCGCACGACCGACCTGACATGCTCTACCCTAGCTGCCGCTGTATCATATGGTTTCACACCGTTCTAGTTCTTAGCGCCGCCACACAATTCTTCTCCAGCCCTCCTTCTGGCATGCACCGCGAGAAGGGACAGCAGTCCTCCGAACCCCGCCTTTCGTGATCCTGTACGGGAGAGGGGCGATCAGGTTTTTGGGGAGCACACTCCTGTGACTGCTGCCAGCAACGACTTCCTCAATGACAGCCTTCTTCCCCGACCTCGGTAACCTCTTCATCAACGGCATGAGTGACAACATCAACCACAGCGGTTCTGCTCCCGTTGTACAGTATGTGATTCTGTCCTCCTGGTTTAGTCCGCATCATTACTTTGATCTTTGCAATTGTTGTCATGATCTATTTACTGCTGATTCAGATTAAATCTCATAGTAAATTGCTCATATATTCAACAATCCAATCCAAAAACCTGATTATAGGCAATTTACTCCAAGTGGTTTTGTTGCGCTTTTGAAGCCGCCTACTTTTAAGGGGGTGCAATATAAAAGGTGGCACACGAGAGAAGTATATTGGTTTTAGATCATGTACTGCTATGACGCCACTAAGGGTAAGCCTGAGGGTAATCTTAATCCTACACAGCAGGAAGCTTTTGAGAACATGGATACCCTCTTCAAAGACGCCCTGCTAAGTGTTCTTGACGATTCCATTGTGGATTCATACATGTCGTTTGACAACGGCAAAGACATGTGGGCTACGCTCGAGGCCACGTTTGGGGCCTCGGGCACTGGCAACGAGTTGTACATCATGGAGCAATTCTATGACTACAAGATAACTGATGAGCGCTCTGTTGTTCAGCAGACTCCTGAGATACAGTCACTCTCTAAGGAACTTGAGTACTTTAAGTGTGTTATGCCAAACAAATTTGTTGCTGGAACCATCATTGCCAAGCTTCCACCTTCGTGGAACGATTTTGCTACTTCTCTGAAAAACAAGAGACATGAGTTTTCTGTTTCAGATCTCATTAGCACTCTTGATTTTGAAGAGAAGGCGAGAGCAAAAGACACACGTGCTTGGGTCGCTGAGGGAGCTTCTAGTGCCCACATGGTACACGATAAGAACTTCCAGCCCAACCAGCCCCAAAACAACAAGAACAAATCTCAGGGGAAAGGCAAGTTTGATGCAAAGAACAAGCCGTCACATTCTACCAACTTCAAGAAGAATTCTCATAACGGGAAGGGATACAAACCTCAATTTTGGTAGCACCGCACAAAATTTATATGGCTGCATCTACCTGCTGTCAGCTAACCTCATGGCGCTCCAGGTATTCCTACATTCGTAACTAGGTACAATGACCACCGCAAGATGAAATAAGCTTATTCGTACATTGACTTGCTGATTGCAGTGCGGAACGATCATGTCATGTGTGGAGGAGCAAACAAGCAGTGCAGACAAAGGTGGAAATCAACCTAGGACTTATGAAGTTATATATAATCTTCCTCAGGCAGGTCAGTATCCCCTTGGTCCAGATGATCGTGTTTTGTCATGCCCAGCTATTGATATGTGCTATTGTTTCGCAACACCGTTTAAGTATAGCTATTGTTTTCCTATCTTTTCAGATTCAGGACAATGAAGATGATTTCAGGGGAACTGCACAATATGGACTCATGTTGAGTCATCTCTATTGCCTCGTGTGTTTGCCGCAAATGTGTCAGCATCAATTGCAAGATGAGGCAGCTAGCTAGTTGTGGAGTTGCCAACATGCTCAAAGTGCTCGCAACATTGAGAAGAAACAAGCATGCCCAGGAAATTAATGCGTGCACAGGGAGGCCCTTTGCTCAGAGAAGCATCGACCGATTTTCTTTATTTCCACACCTTCTCACAGCTTTGTATTGGTTATAGTATGGTGAATCATTGAGATGCATAAACATGCTAAACTTTTGTTCTTATGAATGTTAGTATGCATACCGTATCTTCTTAAGCTTAGTTTAATGTGAGTGTCTACATCCAGTACCGCATCCTCTAATTTGGTGGATGCCAAGTTGAAAAGGTTACCGATGAGTAGCCATAAGCTGGAGGCGTCTCTTTTTTCTTTTGAATGGGCAATAAGCTGGAGTGTGTCTCGGGCTGCCTCTAGCACAAGGCCCTCCAGTACAAAAACGGGCAGCCGACTGGGCCAATACAAAAGCCTATCCATCTTAAAGCCCATTTGTTTTTTTGCGAGGAGAAGCCCATATTTCTTGAAGAGGGGGCGATCCCAGAAAAACCCTCTTTCCTCCTCGCTTCCACTTATACTCCCTCCGTACGGGTTTATTGGGCCCATGAGCCAATTGCTAAGACCAAGAAGATGCACACAAAGAAAATAAATCTCCTTAATTTACTCCATAACCACCCTATTAAATAGGCCTAGTAACAAACCAGGTGCATGCAGTGACCGGCGGGCACATGCATCCTTCATGCATGGCCAGTCAGCCAAGTCCATGCACCAGCTCCAATGCAGTAACGCAAAAAAAGAGAGCGATTCTTGGGAAAAAGCAAGTAGCTAGTGCAACGGGCCTTATAAACACGAACAACTCACTCTCCCGCTTCTGTCTCCCCCCAATTTCCCCTGCTCCCCAATCTTCCTCACTCGTCCAGAAAACCCCTGCTCACCTTCTTCCTCACTCGTACAGAAAACGTCTGCTCCTCTTCTTCCACTCCTACAGAAATCCCCAGCCCTCCTTCTTCCCCACTCGCACTACCACTAGGCTCGTCTCTGGCTACTCTGCTCAAACCCGTGAGCTCGGCGCGACGCCCACAAGGAAAATGGAGTCGGCTGGCCCCAGCGCCAAGAAGATGAGGCTCCCGCCGGCGGTGATGCTGGTTGTAGATCCCACACCCGGTAGCGTAGGGAGAAGCGGCGAGCCCCCCCCCCCACCTGGATCTAAGGAACCGGTAGAATCTCCGGTGGACCGCATCAGCAATCTCCCGGACGTCATCCTTGAGGAGATCATCTCGCTTCTCCCCACCAAGGATTGTTGCCGCACACAAGTCCTCTCAACTCGGTGGCGCCCTCTATGGCGCACCACGCCCCTCAATCTCGACTGTCGTCATATATCTGTCCTTCCTGAATTTGATCTCCTCAGAGCCATCATCTCCTCTCACCAGCAGGGCCCCGTTCAATGCCTCTGCATCCCGACATGCTACCTGCTATCCATACCTGGCATGGTAGATGATTGGCTGACATCCCCTAAATTCAAAAACTCCAGCAATTTGAGTTGTACCATGACCACAAAAGTTTCATACCACGAACACACCAAGAATTCGTGCCCACACCACCATTGTCCATCTCGCGGTTTTCTTCCTCTCTCCACACCGCCACCTTCGCCCGGTGCCATCTACCAGACGATCTGGTACAAATGCTTCGACTCCGACTGCTAAAAAAACTTTCCCTTGTGGTGGATTATCTGTCGTAGGCCTCACTGCACAACATCATCCACTCCAGTTGCCCTGCCCTGGAGCGCTTGCTGATTGTTTTGGGAATATAAATCTATATCAGTTGTCTCCAAATAAAGTCGCCTCACCTTAAAAGCATTGGAATTTGTTTTGAAGGACAGCAGCTCATCATCGAAGATGCTCCTTCACTTCAACGGTTGCTCCTTGATAATTGTTATAAACCTTCACAAATAATTGTTGTCTCTGCGCCCAAACTGGAGACCTTTGGTGTAATTCGTGACCCGATTAATGATCACAAGGAGTTGGTGTTTGGCTCCTCACTTTTTCAGGTACCGTATATTATCATCTACACATTTGTAATCAAAAGCTCCATTTTTCATTTGTGTGCATAAATTTTATATCATCATGGAGTACACTTTGGGTACTAATATTATGTTATATGCTCAATGAAGAGTTCGTCCATTGATAGCCTATCAATGATGTTGGATTCTGTCAAGATCTTATATATCAGAATGTTAGTTTTGATCTGAACATAATTATTGGCTTGCTGCGATGCTTTCGATCTCTGTAGAATTTATATAGAGAGGTGATGATTTCATGCACATTGAAAGCCTGTATATATTGTACTAGAATTAACTGTTCAGCCGTCGTTCTTTCGACATACTCTTTTTTCAGACCTTAACTGTTTTCAATATTCATGTCTACTTAGGCACAACCACATGGAGCAAAACATATAACCAATCGGTGGTGTAATAAGCACTAGGATTTTCTTAGTTCTCATGACATTCGTTTGAGGACAATAACGATGGAAGGATATGATCCAACCAGGCAAACAGAAGCTTTGTCACATTCTTCCTGTTGAATGCGAGGTTACTATTGTCCATGAGGCTTAAGTTTTACCGCAAGAGATTTCTCACGGACGGACACGTTGAATAGCAAAAAAAGAAGTTTCAAGTGGATAAATGGGCTTATAAACATGCTCGGCTTCTATTTACAACTAGTTGTAGTCATCCTGAAATAAATTTTTTTGCACAGGATGTTGATTTTATGGATCAGACCGATCCATTTGTTTGTGACTGCGAAAAAGAGTGGTTGGGTTAGATGTTACTACCATGTTCAATCCGGGTTTTGTGTAAAAATTTGACGAACAATTAATCCTTGGGCTTTTTGTACCATTTGTAAGCTCGAGTTGCATGTTGTTGCCCTCGTACTCCCCTCCACCTGCCACTACACTGCCGCATCTTCCACGGTTGTTGTTCGTTCCCGTCCGAGGCCTCGCCGTCGTTCTCCGCCTTGGTTCGTTCGCTGTGCCCGCCGCCATCTGGCGTTGTCAACATGGTCAACAACCAAGAGGAATCAGGAGATGACTTTACATGGAGAGGTTGACAGTAGGGGCCCACCAGGGTCATTACATTTTGCAAGCAGGTGCCTCATTTTTACAAGCCAAAAAAATACTTCCTCCTAATTGTTTGACAATTAGGTCCCACGCCATTGTCAATGTAGTCAATAAACGAGAAAATTACACAACGAGCGGATAACACCAGAGACCCAGCAGCTCGCCTAGTTGTTTTTTAGTTTCAGAGACGGAGCTCAACTGCATGTTGTGCAGGGTCTGTGGCCCATCTAGCCCACGCTTACGCTTTTATTTAATCACATGACGAGCCCAGTTGATATATTCTTTCTTTCTGAAAATGGCTAGCCCAGTTCTTTTTTTGGAGAATACCAAAACTGAGGCCTACTTTCTTTTCTCAGCCCCGCTGGGCTGCAAATCTTTCATGACGAGGAGGGATGTAAGTAGTAAGAAATGGGCTTCCCCAGAAAATGGGCTATAAGTTGTAAGAAATGGGTTGTAAATTTTTAAACCAAAGCCAACTGGCAATTGAATTAAAATATCAATTTTTTCAGGATTTCTCTGCTCTCTACTCTTATAACAACCAAAGCCAACTAGCAATTACATTAAAATATCATCTTTTCTCCCACAAGATAAACTAATCATACAAATGCATCTTCATGTTCCGTGCAACGAACGGGCATCTTGCTAGTTAAGATTCTAAATTTCATTCATTTTTTGCGGAGAATTGTTTTCTGAATTTTATTTTGATATAATTTTTTAAAAATTATTTTTAACATGACTCGTAATTTTGTGATTAAAAGAGTTCGGACCCCATCGAAATATGCAAAATTTTGTTGAATTTTTTAGCAGTGCCCAGAATATATGGTTAGTAATGTTAATAAAAAGAATATGGGCTTAAAATATCCTTAAGAATTAGCAAATGGACTGTAAATTATTGAAAATAATGGCTAATGGGTTGTATGCTGTCTTCCACATATTTGGCGGCTGACTTCTTGGCCTACTAGGTTGACGATGACGCTGTTCTAAATTTTTTTTGACGCGTACGCAAGGCTTTGTCAACTTAGTCAACATAGAGCAGTGACTGTTGGATGTCCATCCAACGGCCGCCGTGCTTCTTCAATCTCTGATCTTCCTGCTCCAGCCGCCCAAACCAGCACCGGGGGGACTACCGGCTCCCTCCTCCCGTGGCTGGTTGTGCTGCCGCTAGGCCATCCCTCTACCCACCCACACATCCTGTTATTTTCCAGCGATGTCAGCCTCACCCCGCAGCCGACCAGTCAGCGCTCGTACTCCCCTTAGCGTGGGCATCCACTGTGGTGGCTTTGCCGACTCCGGGTGGTTCCCTTCCTGGGCCTTGCCCTTGTCCACCACGTTTGTGCTCTCGGCGCAGCGAGGTCAACATGGTCAACAAACAACAGCCATCGGAAGAGGCTGACAATAGGGGCCCACACAAGGAAATGCCTCCTTATTACGCGCAAAATAATGATTCCTCCACCTGACAGCTGGGACCCACCGGAAGGGCCTCTGTATTTTGCAAAAAAAAATGTTCCCCCCGCTGTCAGTCGGACCCACCAGCTACATCTTCGCATGCAAGGAAGTGCCTATTTATTACGCATAAAAAATGAATACTCCCCCTGCTAGCTGGGACCCACCTTCGTGGGAGGCTGACTTGCGGGCCTACTAAGTTGACGGGGATGGAGGGCTTTGTCAACTTAGTCAATATGAACGATTCTAGCTCCAGTGATCGTACGATGTCCATCCAATGGCCGTAGTGCTTCTTCAACCTTTGGTCTTCTTGCTCCAGTCGCCCAAAGCAGCGTCGGTCATGCCGCATGCTCCTGCTTCCCATGGCCGGATGTGCTGCCGCGGAGGCCTCACCGCCCCCTACTATTCCCACCGTTGGCCCCTGCGGAGACGGCAGCCTCACACCGCAACCGAACTAGTGAACCCTCGTACTCCTCTCCGCGCGGGCTTCCAGTGCCGCGTCTTCCCCGGCTCCGCGTCGTCCCCTTCCCAGGCCTCGCCGTCGTCCATCGTCCTGGTGCTCTCGGCATGGTGTGGTCAACGTGGTCAAGGAACAACTTCCTTTGGAAGAGTACTATACGTGGAGAGGCTGACAGCTGGGTCCACGGCGGCCGCAAGGAAGTGCCTCCTTATTACGCGCAAAATAATTATTCCTCCACCTGACAGCAGGGACCCATCGGACGGGCCACCGTATTTCGCGAAAAAACGTTTCCCCCCTAACTGCTTGGACCCACCACCTACATCTTCGCACGCAATGAAGTGCCTCCATATTACGGGCAAAAAAATGATTCGCCCCCCTGAGTGCTAGGACCCACCAGCTACGTCTTCGCACGCAAGGAGGTGCCTGACAGTCGGGACCCACCTGGTCGAAGCGTACGTAGCGTTGTCATTCTGGTCGCGAACGTGTACGTACATACTACTCGATGTAGACGCGCACGTGTCGTAGTAGAGGCGTGCACGTAGCATGTACACATACGTACAGCGGCCAGGGTGCAAGAAAGTAAATATGGCCACGTACGTACATACGGGCGGGGTCTCGAATGCCTACTCGCGCATACGTATGGCCAGGGCTCATGTACATGGCTGGGTCGGAACGGAGAAACTGCGTCATCGTCGTGTTCATGGGGAGGCAACGGAATGCGTCGTGTTCATCAGGAGGCAACAGAACGCGTGGGAGCCAAACGGCTTGGATGGAACAGCCAATGGAAACGAGGCCTGGCATACCACAGAACGGAGGAAACGGCCTTGTGTTCGACCGGCCACGGTCGAAATGGGATCATGTTCATCGGGAGGGGTCTGGCATACCGCAAAACAGAGGAAACGGACTTCTGTTGGACCTCCTACGATTGAAACGGGGTCCTGTTGATCGGGAGGGGTGTGGCGTACCACAAAACAAAGGAAACGGACTTGTGTTGGAGCGTTATGGTCGAAACAGCGGTCCTGTTCATCGGGAGGGGTGTGGCAAACCGCAAAACGGGACTCCACGGGATACTGTTCATGTCCACTGTCGACCTCCTCTAGACTCCACGGGCTACTGTTCATCCATCGTCGACCTCCTCCAACCTCCAGCTGTGACTGTTCATCCACGGGCTCCTGCTCATCCAGCCCTCCACCGCGTGCTCCTCCACCGGCTACTGTTCAACCAGCCCTCTCCACGGGGTCCTGTTCAACCACCCCTCCACGGGCTACTGTTCATCCAGCCCTCCACCGGCTACTGTTCAACCAGCCCTACACCGACTACTGTTCAACCTTCCCTCCACGGGGTCCTGTTCATCCAGCCCTCCACGGGGTCCTGTTCATCCACGCCCAACCGGCTCGATCAATCGGGGTCCTGTTCATCCAGCGGCAACACCACGGGGTCCTGTTCATCCAACCCCCACCGAGAACTATTCATCCAAACCCCCCAACAACGCTCACTGTTCATCAAGGGGCGGAGGCAGCAGGGTTCGACCAGCTTTAGTTAGCAGCAGTAGCGAAGGAATTACTTGGGTTCAGTAACGTAGCTAGTGCGATCACTCAGGTTCAGTTAGAGCCCAATGCCTCGCTCAGGTTCAGTTAGAGCCCAACGCCTCGCACACACGCGCGTACGTGTACGAGAGAAACACGCATCGCTCGGCCCCCGACCACCCACCGTAACCAGGAACTCCCTAAAATTTTCCTCGCCCTCACTTCTACCACGGTTTTTTCCGTCATGGACGGCCCAAAGAATGTCATGCAAGTGCGTTTCCAGCCCGCCCAGGACGAAAAGCCCATTTTTGTCATGATTTTTTGTTATAGAAGTAGGAGCCCACCACATCTATGATGATACCGGGTTTTGTCACAATTATCGTCATAGAAGTGTCATAAGTATGACTGGAAAAAAAATTGTTCGGCCCAAAATGTCACGGATGTGTCTTTTTTTATAGTGATGGCTTTATAGAATGCTTCATGTGCTTCACTTATATCATTTGAAGTTTGGATTGCCTGTTTCTTTACACATAGAAAACCTCCATTTGTAGAATGCTCTTTTACTTCACTTATATTTGTTAGAGCATGGGCATATCTTTTGTAAAAAGAATTAAAATCTCTTGGTTCGCTTATATCTATTTAGAGAGTTGATAGGAATTGGTCATTCACATGGTTAGTCATAAAATCCTACATAAAACTTGTAGATCATTGAATATGATATGTTTGTTTCCTTGCAATAGTTTGCGATATAAAGATGGAGATATTAGAGTCATGCTAGTGAGTAATTGTGGATTGGTAGAAATACTTGTGTTGGGGTTTGTGATTCCCGAAGCATGCACATATGGTGAACCGTTATGTGATGAAGTCGGAGCATGATTTATTTTTTGATTGCCATCCTTCGTGTGGAGGTCGGGATCGCGCGATGGTTAACTCCTACCAACCCTTCCCCTAAGAGCATGCGCGTAGTGGTTGGTTTCGATGACTAATAGATTTTTGCAATAAGTATGTGAGTTCTTTATGACTAGTGTTGAGTCCATGGATTATACGCACTCTCACCCTTCTGTCATTGCTAGCCTCTCCTATGCCACGCAAATTTCACCGGTACCATACAACCACAATATACCTTCCTCAAAACAGCCACCATATCTACCTATTATGGCATTTTCATAGCCATTCCGAGATATATTGCCATGCAACTTCTGTCATCTTCATATACATGACTTGAGCGTTCATTGCCATATTGCTTTGCATGATCGTAAGATAGCTAGCATGATGTTTTTATGGCTTGTCCATTTTTTGATGTCATTGCTACGCTTGATCATTGCACATCCCGGTACACCGCAGGAGGCATTCATATAGAGTCATATCCTTGTTCTACATATCGAGTTGTAATATTGAGTTCTAAGTAAATAAAAGTGTGATGATCATCATTATTAGAGCATTGTCCCCAGTGTGGAAAGCATGATGGAGACTATGATTCCCCCACAAGTCGGGATGAGTCTTCGGACTTTAAAAAAAAAGGGATAATTAATTTGGTGCCCTTAGTTGTGTCCCACTCAGCAGGTTTACCCCTAGTTTCCGGAAACACTTGTTCCTGCCCAAACCACTTTGCTCCTCTTATGCTTTTGCCCTTTGACAGTTTGGCCATGACTTTGAAAACTTAGCATGAACAGTAAAATCTAAAAAATTCTAAAAATTCTAAAAAAATTGGTGGCAAACTTTGACCAATGTTTTGAGTGCTTGCCGAGTTTCATAAGGGAATGACATTCGTGGAAGTCGTGGCAAAAAAGAAATTTTGGAGCATTGATTTTTGTTTTTTTGCCATGACTTCCAAGAATGTCATTCCCTTATTAAACTTGGCAAGCACTCAGAACATTGGTCAAGGTTTGCCACCAAATTTTTTTAGATTTTAATGTTCATGCTAAGATCATATGAGCTAAAACTGAGACGGTGACTGGCCAACACTTTTTTTATGATGCAAATAACATGCACATATAGGTGATGCTTTCTGAACATTTTGATATCTTATTTGAATTTTTCTGAGTTAGTATGATTTTTTATGAAGTTTTCAAAGTGATGGTCAAACGGTAAGGGGCAAAAGCATAAGAGGAGCAAAGTGGTTTGGGCAGGAACAAGTGCTTTCGGAAACTAGGGGTAAACCTGCCGAGTGTGAACCAACTAGGGACATAAAATCAATTATTCCAAAATAGAAGAGGCCAAAGAAGCCCAAATAAAAAAAGAGGCCAAAGAAGCCCACCAAAAAAGAACAAAAAACAAAAAAATGAGAGAAAAAGAGAGAAGGGGTAATGTTACTATCCTTTTACCACACTTGTGCTTCAAAGTAGCACCATGTTATTCATATAGAGAGTCTCGTGTGTTATCACTTTCATATACGAGTGGGAATTTTCATTATAGAACTTGGCTTGTATATTCGGATGATGGGCTTCCTCAAATTCCCGAGGTCTTCATGAGCAAGAAAGTTGGATGCACACCCACTTAGCTTCATTTGTGAGCTTTCATACACTTATATCTCTAGTGCATTTGTTACATGGCAATCCCTACTCACTTGCATCGATATCAATTGATGGGCATATCCATAGCCCATTAATTTGCCTAGTTGATGCGATACTTTCTCCTTTTTGTCTTCTCCACAACCACCATATTATATTCCACCCATAGTGCTATGTCCGTGGCTCACGCTCATGTATTGCGTGAAAGTTGAAAAAGTCTGAGAATACTCAAGTATGAAACAATTTCTTGGATGAAATCAGGGTTGTACATTATTTGAATATTTTGTGTGATGAAGATGGAGCATAACCAGACTATATGATTTTATAGGGATAACTTTCTTTGGCCATGTTATTTTGAAAAGACATGATTGCTTTATTGGTATGCTTGAAGTATTATTGTCTTAATGTCAAATGATAGACTATTGCTTTGAATCACTAGTGTCTTAATATTCATGCCATGATTAGGTTACATGATCAAGATAATGCTAGGTAGCATTCCATATGAAAAATATCTTTTTTATCATTTACCTACTCGAGGACGAGCAGGAATTAAGCTTAGGGATGCTGATACGTCTCCGTCGTATCTATAATTTTTTATTGTTCCATGCCAATATTCTACAACTTTTACATACTTTTGGCAACTTTTTATACTATTTTTAGGACTAACATATTGATCGAGTGCCAGTTCCTGTTTGTTACATGTTTTTTGTTTTGCAAAAAATCCATATCAAATGGAGTCCAAACGCGATAAAAACTTACGAAGATTTTTTTGGAATATATGCGATTTTTGGCAAAAAGAATCAACACGAGACGATGCCTGAGGAGTCCACGAGGCAGGGGGGGCGCCCCAGGGGGTAGGGTGCGGCCTGGGCCCTCGTGGCCACTCCGTAAGGCGGTTGGTGCCCTTCTTTCACCGCAAGAAAGCCAATATCCGGATAAAAATCGTGTCCAAAATTCAGTCCAATCGGAGTTATGGATCTCCGGGAATTTAAGAAATGGTGAAAGGGTAGAATCAGGAGGTGTAGAAATAGAAGG
>NC_041393.1:427672483-427705574 GCF_002162155.2 Triticum dicoccoides | reverse complement strand
CACACAGAGAGAGAGAGAGATATCCAATCTCGGAGGGGTTCTCGCCCCTCCGCCGCCATGGAGGCCATGGACCAGAGAGGGAACTCTTCTCCCATCTAGGGGGAAGGTCGAGGAAGAAGAAGAAGAATGGGGCTCTCTCCCCCTCTCTCCCGGTGGCGCCGGAACACCGCGGGGGCCATCACCGTGCCAACGATCTACACTAACAACTTCACCGCCGTCTTCACCAACTCTCTCCCCTCTATGTAGCGGTGTAACACCTCTTCTCCCCACTTTAATCTCTACTTGAACATGGTGCTCAATGCTATATATTATTTCCCAATGATGTATGGCTATCCTATGATGTTTAAGTAGATCCATTTTGTCCTATGGGTTCATTGATGATCATGATTGGTTTGAGTTGCATGTTTTATTATTGGTGTTGTCCTATGATGCTCTCCGTGTCGTGCAAGAATGAGGGATCCCTGCTGTAGGGTTTGCAATATGTTCATGATTTTCTTATGGTGGGTGGCGTGAGTGACAGAAGCACAGACCCGAGTAAGTAGGTTGTTTGCGTATGGGAATAAAGAGGACTTGATACCTTATAATGCTATGGTTGGGTTTTACCTTAATGAACTTTAGTAGTTGCGGATGCTTGCTAGAGTTCCAATCATAAGTGCATATGATCCAAGAAGAGAAAGTATGTTAGCTTATGCCTCTCCATCATATAAAATTGCAATAATGATTACCGGTCTAGTTATCGATTGTCTAGGGACAAATAACTTCTCGTGAAAAAAAGCTCTCTACTAAAACTAACTTAGTTGTGTCTTCATCTAAACAGCCCCTACTTTTTATTTACGCGCTCTTTATTATCTTGCAAACCTATCCAACGACACCTACAAAGTATACTTCTAGTTTCATACTTGTTCTAGGTAAAGCGAACGTTAAGCGTGCGTAGAGTTGTATCGGTGGTCGATAGAACTTGAGGGAATATTTTTTCTACCTTTAGCTCCTCGTTGGGTTCGACACTCTTACTTATTGAAAAAGGCTACAACTGATCCCCTATACTTGTGGGTTATCATCGATGCAGAGATTGTTGGTGGCCAGCATGCTAGAAAGAGGGTGTTTATACCTAGGATCCCTATGTCGCCCTTAGAGGACATTTCACTTCCTTTCTAACTTAAGAGAAAACAGTTCCCCATCCGCCTGAGTTTTGCAATGATAGTTAACAAGGCACAGGGTCAGACCATCCCAAATGTCGTCATTTACCTTCCCGAGCCAGTATTCTCACATGGTCAGCTATATGTTGCATTGTCAAGGGGAGTGTCGAGTGAGACGACACGAATCTTTGCCAAGACAAACAAGGATGTTGATAAATCTGGGAAAAGCACCAAGAACATTGTCTACAGAGATGTTTTGGAGAGATGAGGCAGATGCATTATTCCACTATTTCTTTTCACCTACTATGTTCACTTTCAAAAGCAACTTATGAAGGTAGTTCATTAGAAGCTTATAATGTTTGTAGCCGTATGTCATGTCATGCACTAATCACTTCACAGTTTTTGTTGATTTAGGTTTGACAAATATTTCGTGTTCAGAAGAATTGAGGCTTTGGTGTGGTTATTGGTTTCCATTTGCCAACTTGTAAACCTATTTGGCAGAGAATAAGATGGTGGAATGATGCTACGTCATGGTGTCAGAACGTCCATATTAAGGAACACTTTGTACTGTATTCTGTACTATCTAAATTTATCCTTCAGCATTCTGTTATGTTAAAGATGTTCTCGAACGCCTAAGTGCTATGCTCTCTGATATATTTGTAATGAGAAATGCAAAAATCTATGAGATTCCTGGAATATATTAAAGTTAAAAGGCATTATTACTACTATGTTGCACATAATATGTTGTTCCCGAATCTATAGCACACGAGCTCACATGCTGTCAGGACCGGATTTCGGGATGTTGATTTCCCATAAAATGGCCCTTATGCTTACCAGCCCCAGGATTACTGTTAGCTGGCAAGACACAAACTCGATACAAAACTCCAAGCAAGTACATGATATGTAGTACAAGACCGTTCTGGCCTATGAGTACAATACAAGGTTTCTAGTGGTTGGTGGCGGAAGCGGTTTGTGGATCGTCTGTGTCTATGGGACTCCATTTCCCATGGGAACAGCTGACCAGGTTAACTCCTATCTTCGTGAGACTGCTATCACCATTGATTAGGTTCCGGGGCTGTCGTCTCGTTGCTCCTCTCCGCACGAGAAATCTGGCCAAGACAATAGCCAGGGACAAGCCAGTGAGTACTTTGAATGTACTCGCAAACATTATGAACACAAGAATAAATATATCTAACGATAATTATGCTCTGAAATATTCTATGATCACAACGTCAGTCATAGAAATAAAATCCATGATGCACGCAAACAAGTTATTCACGCAACACATGAATAATGCAATTAGAGAGTAGAAATAGAATGCCTCAGTCGGGCGTCTGAGCGACACCACAGAAAGGGCTCATAAGTCAAATAAATAGTGAACGTGCCGCAGTCGGGCATCTGTGCGATGCCACATAAAGGGCTTATATGGTAAATAAATGACAAACATGCCACAGTCGGGCGTCTATGCGACACCACATAAAGGGCTTATAGTAAATAAAAACAAACATGCCACAGTCGGGCGTCTATGCGACACCACATAAAGGGCTTATAGTAAATAAATAACAAACATGCCACAATCGGGCATCTATGCGACACCACATTAAGGGCTTATAATAAATAAATAACAAACATGCCACAGCCGGGCGTCTATGCGACACCACATAAAGGGCTTATAACAGAATAGTCACAGTGAATATCCTGGAGGTAGAACCATCCCAGAGATACTCAATAAATCAAATAATGAACATTGTTAGTCCATAATAATATAATAATAATCACAATCATCATATTTCACTGGTCTAAATCAAAGTTCTGACTTAGTTGTTTTTCCTCTGAAGACCGACACTAAGACCGACACTTGACCCAACCCAAACTGTGGTCCTTAACCATGGACACGGCTACTCGAATAGGTTTAATCTCTGCAGAGGGTGTACTCTTTACCCATGGGTAACGGATTCCGTTAGCCCATCCGGACTAATTCCGCTTACAGTCTTTCAGTTGAAATCACACCCAACCGCACACACCAGCTTGACTCATCGGTGTCTGGAATCACCCACGACACTCGTTAAGCAAAACTCTAAGTGGGGAGGCTACAACCTCGATTAGCATGGGATCACAAAATTTATACCGCGCGCAAACTGGGGAAGCTACCCCCTCGGCTACAACCGAAACACCCATGCCCCCTGACCGGATGACTGGCTTTAATCCATGGCCATGGTACCCTCATCCCGGCCCCTCTGTACGGTGTGTGCTAGAAAGGGGTTGAGAAATTACTGAACCGTACCCTACCTGTGGTAGGGACAAGTGGTAGCATGAAACAAGTGTGGGGGTTACTGGAACTAGACTCAATCTACGGTCGACTCAGGAGGTTTATGTGTTACCTGCATAATTAGTCATAACCACCACTCATCATGTCTCACTATGCCGTACCGGACACAGTCGTCTCAACGACCGGAGACAAGCTCGTGTCTACCCAAGACAAAGGCTTTCCCGAGTTCCTTCCGATATGCATGAGAGGCATGTGATGGTGACTACCATCTCAACATATCAAATTCCAACAGCATGAATCATTAATATGCACTCGTGAGTTTGAACTTATCATCACAGAAAATAACGAAAAAACTCCGAGACGAGAGGTGTTGTAACCGTATCAAAGAACACATGACAATATTATGCCAGGGTTCAGAATGCTTGCCTTCAAGTAGTGGGGAGGCAGGGTGTAGTCCAAAACTTTGAAAGTTTTTCTCCTCTCTCCAAAATCCTATTAAAATATTTTTTGAATCAACGTATAGTTTCAAAAACAGTACCAAAAAGTTGTCTGAATTTTTTTGAAATAAATCTTAAAATAAACTAGACAATATTTGAGAGAGGTAGGAAAAAGATTCAATTCATTTGGAGTTATATTTTGAAAAGTATGGGCAGTCAAAGTTTTGGTCAAAAATCTGTTTTTTTAAATAAAACAGAAAAAGAAAAACATTTCGATTACTGACCACGTTGAAGGCGTATTTTGGTTTTACGCCTCCACTAATCGAGCATGGACGGCGCGCGTGTCACTAACAGTGGGTCCAGCGGGCCCACTTGTCAGGTTTGACTAGTCCTCTCCCTCCTCCTCCTCTACCCCAAGCGGAGGCGGGACTCCCGCGACGCTCGCCAGCGAACGGCGGTGCCGTTCGAGACACCGAGGGTGGAGATGGATCCGCGGGTCCAGGGCGGTCCTGCCGGTGGTCGCCAGTCAGGTGGGGACGGAGGGAGTCGCCGGCGGCGAGCTTCGCGGCGGCCGGTGGCTTCGGGAGTTTTAGGCGTTTGAACTATGGTTGGTCCCGGTCGTGTTTGAGCAGCTGGGCGGCTCCGCAAAACGAAGGGGAGTCGAGTGGTGGTGTTGGCTAGACGGGGGAGGGCCTGGTTGCAACAAAATGGACCGAAGGGCGGCGGTGGCCAAGCTGGCCGGAGACGGTGAAGACGGCCTCTCCTGGTCGATTGCGAGCTAGGGGAGCGCTAGTGGAGTGGCTTGAGGCTGCCAGAGGTCAAGGAGGAGCTTGGGGTCACCCTTTTATAGAGTAGCTAGGTCGGTTCCGCCATCGCCGAGGATAAGCTCGCCGGCCGACCATTTCTGCTGCGGCAGGGCATCGTGGCACCGACGAGCGCTTGCAGACAAGCGAGGGGATAAGCATGAACTGCTCCAGGGGCAGCTGGCGCGCGGCTACGGCTCGGGCGGCGCCGATCGTGGCAGGAGCTCACAGTGGACGTCGACGTGCCGCCAAGGGGCTCTGACGGTGGCGCTGTAGGGCACTAGAGGCAGCTTGGCGCGTCCTGGCGAGTGGTCGAGGGTGGGGCACGGCTCTGCAGGGCGAGCAAAAGTCAGGGGCGCGACACGGCAGCACGGTGCACGTGCGTGCAAAACATGCGCTCTGGGCGTGCCCAGAGCACGCACGCGACATGTTCGACAGAATGCCAATGTGGTCTAGAGCGCTCGATTGAGGCTGGCAACTAACAGGACCAGGGTAGGGTTTGCAAGAAAGCTAATGGACATGGGGTTTAGGCCAAGAGACCAAGCTTGCAATGTTAACTAAAAACCATGTCAAAACTGGTCATGCACACAAGGTGTTTGACAAAATGCCAAGGGCACCTAGGCATTTCTTGGGGTGGTCATAATCTCCAGATTGGGGTCTCTTTAGGTGTAGGTGATGGTGGTTAGGTTAGTTTGTCAAGGGAAGAAACTTGTTAGTGCAAATATTTGAGAAAAACAGTTTTTGGCAGAAACTAAAAGCTGTCATTTCATGGACCAAAAATAATCCAATGGGTTCATGCTCTTGGACTTAAGGGTTTTGTAAGAAGGACTACAAGTAGGAAAAAGAACCATGGATGAAGAGCAAGTGAAGATATGGTTGCAGTACAAATCTTCAAGTTGGACCAGAATGAAAAAGAGGTTGATTAACTCAAAATTTTCAAAAGACATAACTTGGTTTTTGCATAAAGGTGGATAAGATATTCTTACTTACCTCCCCAAATTTTGGTGGAAGTTTTAAAGAAATATTTAAATAGGTTGTAGTGCAAAATTGCCCACTGGACCAGATTTAAAAATTAGGTGTAGAGCTCAAATTCTCCAATGAACAGAAGATGCTTTTGCACAAAAGTGATTTAGGGATATCATATGTCATCCCCAAATTTTGGTGAAAATTTTAGATGCATTTATCAAATGGTTGCAGTGCAAAAGAGGCTCTAAAAATCACTTTGAAAGAATAAGGCTCAATAAAAACAATTCTGCAGATAAAAGCACTGATTAAGAATTGTTTTATTGAGAGAGTATAGAAGTCCGATAATATTTCTGGAAAGTTTCCACTTGGGGGAAAAACTCCTCAATATTAAAGAAAAATGGTTCTGAAATCAACAGAAAATCCAGAGAGTAAAAAAAATTTAAACTCTTGGCAAAAATTTAAATACTAAAAACATGGTTAAATTTTTGGGGTGTTACAACACTACCCCCCTTAAAAGAAAATCTCGTCCCCGAGATTTGCTAAGGGTTGTTTTGAAAAAAAAATCTCACTATCACAACAATAACCGTCTTTCTACTGTAAATAAAACGTAGCTACAGTGAGTGGCAATAAGTGGTGCAAAACTACAGTGTGGCACACTGGCGAGGCATGGAAAAAATTTATGGTCAGAGTCTACTATCGGTTATAGTAAATTTAGAATAAACTTCTAAATTACTGAAAATATACACTGGTCGTACCCGAGAGCACAGTGCTCTCTGTGGCTGACAGGTGGACCCGGGGTCCACTGTCGGTCTCTTCCTCTACCTCTAGCTCTCTCTTCTTCCTCTCTCCCGCGCGCTTTCCCGCGCTTTCTCCACCGGCGACGTCTCTCTCATAGGGCATCTAGGCCGTACTGCGGTAGTGCGTGGCGTGCTAGCTGCCGGCGCAGCGTGCACTCACCTCGCGGGCCAGTGCGCTGTAGGCACTGCTCGCGGATTCGCCTCCGAACACCGGCGATCGAGCGACGAGCGGCGTTGGTGGGCTTTGCCCACCGTACACCGATCTCGAGCTATAAAACGACCGCGGTGCTCCTTCTTCTTCCTCCATCTGACCTCGCTTCTCCTTCTCCTCCCTTCTTCTCCATTTCTATCTGTAGGAGCTCGAGACGAGGCTCTAATGGCGGAGGCGATGCCGGACTGGTACGTGATCCTGATGTGCGGAGGATTGGCAACATTGCTGGGGCTCTCCGTGCTCCTGTGCGTGATGATCCTTGATGATCGTCGTGATGCGGCCACTCGAGTGTTAGTTCTCCGCGGTGGCGGTGATCACGATGATTAGGCGCGGTGTTAGGTGCTAACTGCTATCAGGGCACCGGAGGTAATTTGTACCCGAGTAATTACTCACAAATCTCTCCCTCTGAGACTGTGAGGTGTTAGGGAGGCGATTAGTTTGGTGCAAAATGTGCACGAGGCTTTGCACTAGGTCGAGTGGTCGTGAGTCTGCTGTAATGGTGCTGCGTGAAATAAAAAACTGTGTCGTGAAGAAATGTATGCTGCAACAACTCCGAGAAAATCTCACTTCAGAAAAATTTACTAAGGGTGAAAACAGTTAATAAAATTTTTACCGAAGTAAAATCACTCATATTGACGGAAACTAACGATTTAATTCATCGCACAAATTTAGAATATCACACACAAGTTGCAATACATAAATAAATGCAGGGACCATAAACACAGTAATGGCATCTACAACGATAATGGTAGTTGGACAGGGTCCTGAGAAAAAGTCTCTGGGATCGGGGCACACTCTTCTTCTATCGGGGGAAGTGGATTGACCAGTCGATGAATGTGCCTCTCCTAGTTGGGCCTCAGGGGTCTTCCGATGGTGATTTGAGGATTCAAATCAGCGAGGCTCTGGAGATAGCCCATTACTCGCTGGGTCAAACGCTCTTGCGTGATGACATACTGGGCCAGATTGGCCAGTACTGGGTCTCTCTCGATTCGTCCACCGGGAAAAGATGTTACTTCTCCGGGTGCTGCACGACTCGGGAAATAATAATACCCCCATTCGCTGGCATAGGGTACCGCGAATCAAAGGCGTGTAAGTGCCTCATACGCAGCAGCTTCTATGGCCATATGAGGAGTCGGCATGGACTTTCCCACGAAGGAAGCTTCCGTGGGATCTTGGTTTGGGTTTGTGGGAGGGACGTGCACCACTGCCCAATATTTCGAGGTGGACGGGGTGATCCTCGATTTGAGCAGCTCATACTCGGGTGGATGGATAGCACTCATGGTACTGCAGGTAAAGTCCCACAAAATTTTGACAAAGCTACCTGGGGTTGCATCTGGAGTTCTCAGATAAATACTAGGGATCGGCATGGCAATGGAAATGGTTGAGCGAGTGGTGCTCAGGGTGAGGGGTACTTGGCAAGATAACGGGGTAGCCTCTTATATAGCATTGGAGCTAGGTTATTTACCGTGGTGAAAGGTAACTAGTCGATCGGTTCTGCTCCAAGGGGTCGGGGTCAATGCTACAGCTACACATATCTCGTCAAAGTGACGTATTACTATGGGAGTCGTCGGCATGATATTGGTAGCTGGGCCTGAAAAATAATGCAACCGCATGCTAACATATTTAATGCAAGGCTACTATTTAAAATAGAGGCACACAAGCAAGTTGCGATTATTCAAGTCGATGCAAGATTACATACTCATAGGGCGTGCGCATACTGAGACTCGGTACTACTCGAGTGACTCAGTCTACCTCGTTTATATCTAAACGAGCCTGCCTTGTGGACGTCGAGGCTTCTCCACGGGTTTCACCGTCGGGATTAGCTGGAGGGGGTTGAGGGGCTGCCGGGTCGGGGTAGCGATGATGACCATCCCGGGGATTGTTGGCCACAATCCCGTTGGAGCGTGTTCCCAAAATGCAACGAAGCACTTCTGGGGACACCAAAGTATTGTGGTCGATGGCTGGCGCAGTCCTCAAGGTCTCGATCGGGTGTCCGAACAGCACGACTGGGTTGTCAGCGTCGGGCTCATCTCCTCCTCTCGCCTGGGCTCGGCGAACCAGCTCTCCACGAGCTGCGATCAGATCAAGGGTGATTTGATCGAACAATCCCTCTAGTGCACCTACATAGCGCACTAGATGCAATAATGCAGGATCCGTCTCGTGATCTCCGTTGACAACCTGGGGTGGCCTACCATACCCGTCACGGCTGGGGTAGTAGTAGAATGAGCGACAGTTAACTCTGGGCGACAAGTGCCGGAGTTGAACTATAGCCTCTCGAGCAGCTAGTTGAATGGCTTGTGTCTCAAAGGAAGTTGTCCTTTCGGTGAACCTGTAGGGGCGTTCTGGCGATAGACCCCTACCATAGATGTGTACAGTGGCCCAGAATTGATGGCTCTCACCGCTCATGGGTCCTTGGTACACAACATATTCTAGAGGCTCCTCTAATGCAAAAGCACGGCGGGTGAGGTTTGCTAGCACGCTCACAAAACCTCCAAGGTTGTTTGCGGTGGTTTCATTGTGCACGACGGGGCCAGGTATTATGGCTTGGCTTGGGGAAGGAGGCTGGGTTGTGCTGTGTTGAGGTTAGCGCGCCCTTTTATAGAAAAAGAGGGCGGAGTCTTCCTTCGCATGCTTGCGAATGAGACAATTTAGGTGTCGGTCACTGGCGTGTGATCGACAGGCTAGGCTGATAGGTTGGGCACCGACTGCCAAAAGGTTTCGGGTCACTGTGGGGCTATCTTACGCGAGAAGCTTGGCCGGGGTTAGGTTATGGTCTGGTGGTTTGGTTAACCTAGGCTTATTGACCTGGCTAAGATAGGATTAGCCAATGGTCAGCCTGGCTCTAATACCAAGTCTGTCAGGACCGGATTTCGGGATGTTGATTTCCCAGAAAATGGCCCTTATGCTTACCAGCCCCAGGATTACTGTTAGCTGGCAAGACACAAACTCGATACAAAACTCCAAGCAAGTACATGATATGTAGTACAAGACTGTTCTGGCCTATGAGTACAATACAAGGTTTCTAGTGGTTGGTGGCGGAAGCGGTTTGTGGATCATCTGTGTCTATGGGACTCCATTTCCCACGGGAACAGCTGACCAGGTTAACTCCTATCTTCGTGAGACTGCTATCACCATTGATTAGGTTCCGGGGCTGTCGTCTCGTTGCTCCTCTCCGCACAAGAAATCTGGCCAAGACAATAGCCAGGGACAAGCCAGTGAGTACTTTGAATGTACTCGCAAACATTATGAACACAAGAATAATATATCTAACGATAATCATGCTCTGAAATATTCTATGATCACAACGTCAGTCACAGAAATAAAATCCATGATGCACGCAAACAAGTTATTCACGCAACACATGAATAATGCAATTAGAGAGTAGAAATAGAATGCCTCAGTCGGGCGTCTGAGCGAAACCACAGAAAGGGCTCATAAGTGAAATAAATAGCGAACATGCCACAGTCGGGCGTCTGTGCGACGCCACATAAAGGGCTTATATGGTAAAAAAAATAACAAACATGCCACAGTCGGGCGTCTATGCGACACCACATAAAGGGCTTATAGTAAATAAATAACAAACATGCCACAGTCGGGCGTCTATGCGACACCACATAAAGGGCTTATAGTAAATAAATAATAAACATGCCACAGTCGGGCGTCTATGCGACACCACATAAAGGGCTTATAATAAATAAATAACAAACATGCCACAGTCGGGCGTCTATGCGACACCACATAAAGGGCTTATAACGGAATAGTCATAGTGAATATCCCGGAGGTAGAACCGTCCCAGAGATACTCAATAAATCAAATAATGAACATCGTTAGTCCATAATAATATAATAATAATCACAATCATCATATTTCACTGGTCTAAATCAAAGTTTTGACTTAGTTGTTTTTCCTCTGAAGATCGACACTAAGACCGACACTTGACCCAACCCAGACTGTGGTCCTTAACCATGGACACGGCTACTCGAATAGGTTTAATCTCTGCAGAGGGTGTACTCTTTACCCACGAGTAATGGATTCCGTTAGCCCATCCGGACTAATTCCGCTTACGGTCTTTCAGTTGAAATCACACCCAACCGCACACACCAGCTTGACTCATCGGTGTCCGGAATCACCCACGACACTCGTTAAGCAAAACTCTAAGTGGGGAGGCTACAACCTCGATTAGCATGGGATCACAAAATTTATACCGTACTCAAACTAGGGAAGCTACCCCCTCGGCTACCACCGAAACACCCATGCCCCCTGACCGGATGACTGGCTTTAATCCATGGCCATGGTACCCTCATCCCGGCCCCTCTGTACGGTGTGTGCTAGAAAGGGGTTGACAAATTACTGAACCGTACCCTACCTGTGGTAGGGACAAGTGGTAGCACGAAACAAGTGTGGGGGTTACTGGAACGAGACTCAATCTACGGTCGACTCAGGAGGTTTATGTGTTACCTGCATAATTAGCATAACAAATATGTTTTCAACCAACAGTCATAACCACCACTCATCATGTCTCACTATGCCGTACCGGACACAGTCGTCTCAACGACCGGAGACAAGCTCGTGTCTACCCAAGACAAAGGCTTTCCCGAGTTCCTTCCGGTATGCATGAGAGGCATGTGATGGTGACTACCATCTCAACATATCAAATTCCAACAGCATGAATCATCAATATGCACTCGTGAGTTTGAACTTATCATCACAGAAAATAACGAAAAAACTCCGAGACGAGAGGTGTTGTAACCGTATCAAACAACACATGACAATATTACGCCAGGGTTCAGAATGCTTGCCTTCAAGTAGTGGGGAGGCAGGGTGCATTCCAAAACTTTGAAAGTTTTTCTCCTCTCTCCAAAATCCTATTAAAATATTT
This sequence comes from Triticum dicoccoides, assembly GCF_002162155.2. NCBI lineage: Eukaryota > Viridiplantae > Streptophyta > Magnoliopsida > Poales > Poaceae > Triticum > Triticum dicoccoides. The sequence continues at coordinate 427,694,076 of NC_041393.1, read as the reverse complement.
TTTGAATCAACGTATAGTTTCAAAAACAGTACAAAAAAGTTGTCTGAATTTTTTTGAAATAAATCTTAAAATAAACTAGACAATATTTGAGAGAGGTAGGAAAAAGAATCAATTCATTTGGAGTTATATTTTGAAAAGTTATGGGCAGTCAAAGTTTTGGTCAAAAATCTATTTTTTAAAAATAAAACAGAAAAAGAAAAACGTTTCGATTACTGACCACGTTGAAGGCGTATTTTGGTTTTACACCTCCACTAATCGAGCATGGACGGCGCACGTGTCACTAATAATGGGTCCAGCGGGCCCACTGGTCAGGTTTGACTAGTCCTCTCCCTCCTCTTCCTCTACCCCGAGCGGAGGCGGGACTCCGGCGACGCTCGCCAGCGAACGGCGGTGCCGTTCGAGACACCGAGGGTGGAGATGGATCCGCGGGTACAGGGCGGTCCTCCCGGTGGTCGCCAGTCAGGTGGGGACGGAGGGAGTCGCCGGCGGCGAGCTTCGCGGTGGCCGGTGGCTTTGGGAGTTTTAGGCGTTTGAACTACGGTGGCTTCCGGTCGTGTTTGAGCAGCTGGGCGGCTCCGCAAAATGAAGGGGAGTCGGGTGGTGGTGTTGGCTAGATGGGGGAGGGCCTGGTTGCGACAAAACGGACCGAAGGGCGGCGGTGGCCGAGCTGGCCGGAGAGGGTGAAGACGGCCTCTCCTGGTCGATTGCGAGCTAGGGGAGCGCTAGTGGAGTGGCTTGAGGCTGCCTGAGGTCTAGGAGGAGCTCGGGGTCACCCTTTTATAGAGTAGCTAGGTCGGTTCCGCCATCGCCGAGGATAAGCTCGCCGGCCGACCGTTTCTGCTGCGGCAAGGCATCGTGGCACCGGCGAGCGCTTGCAGACGAGCGAGGGGATAAGCATGAACTGCTCCAGGGGCAGCTGGCGCGCGGCTACGGCTCGGGCAGCGCCGACCATGGCAGGAGCTCACTACGGACGCCAGCGTGCCGCCAAGGGGCTCTGACGGTGGCGCTGTAGGGCACTAGAGGCAGCTTGGCGCGTCCTGGCGAGTGGTCGAGGGTGGGGCGCGGCTCTGCAGGGCGAGCAAAAGTCAGGGGCGCGACACGGCGGCACGATGCACGTGCGTGTGTAGGATCGAAAGTATGTCTAGAGGGGGGGTGATTAGACTACTTGACAATATAAAAATTCTGCCTTTTGATAAAGAACAGTTTTTGCCAGATTCACAATTATGATCAAGTCAAGCATCACCCTACACATGCAATTCTAGAGTATAGGCAGCGGAAAGTAAATTGCACATGTAGTAAAGAGAGGTGGAGAAGAGCAAATGCAATTTTGGAGACGCGGTGATTTTTCTCGTGGTTCCGATAGGTGGTGCTATCGTACTTCCACGTTGATGGAGACTTCAACCCACGGAGGGTAACGGCTGCGAGAGTCCACGGAGGGCTCCACCCACGAAGGGTCCACGAAGAAGCAACCTTGTCTATTCCATCATGGCCTACGCCCACGGAGGGCTAGCCTTACTCGGGGTAGATCTTCACGAAGTAGGCGATCTCCTTGGCCTTACAAACTTCTTGGTTCAACTCCACATCTCGATGGAGGCTCCCAAGCGACACCTAACCAATCTAGGAGGCACCACCCTCCAAAAGGTAATAGATGGTGTAGATGATGATGAACTCCTTGCTCTTGTGCTTCAAATGATAATCTCCCCAACACTCAACTCTCCTCACTGATTTGGCTGTGGTGGAAGAAAGGATGGAGTGGAAAGCAACTTGGGAAGGCTAGAGATCAAGCTTCATATGGTGGGAGTGGAGCAACTTGATCTCAACACAAGGGTAGGTAGTTCTCTTCTCAGAAATGTAAGGGAGGAGTGGTAGTTCTTTCTGATGGCTCTCTCAACGAATGAAGAGGGGGTGGAGGGGTATTTATAGCCTCCACACAAAATCCAACCGTTACACACATTTGACCAATCTCGGTGGGACCGAAGTTGACAACTCGGTGAGACCGAAAGTTCAAATAATGTGAACGTTGGGATTTTCGGTGGGACCGAAAATACAATCTCGGTGAGTCCAATTCGTGCAATGACAAGAGCATGCCAATTTCGGTGGGACCGACTTCATCATCTCGGTGACACCGATTTGATGACATAAGGTTACAGAAGCTTGGCAACTCATTTTTCGGTGAGACCGAGTGCAGAATCGGAAAATCCGAGTTTGCTAGGGTTTGGCTTTATGGCTGAGGTGGTTCATCTCGGTGTGACTGAGTTTGGAATATCGGTGGGACCGAGACTACTTATGAGTGTATATGGCAGTGAAAGTTGCTGATAGTTTAGGAGATGTATCACTAAGCACTTGAGCAACCAGATCATCATCATAACCTCATCCCCTTTTAATAGTATTGGCTTTCCTATGGACTCAATGTGATCTTGGATCACTAAACCGAAAATGGAGTCTGGAGCTTTTGCCAATGCTTGCCTTAGCATTTTGAGGGGTCCACTTCTTCAGTCCTTGCCATACCCATATCATTGAACTTTCTGAAATGATTCTCAAGTAACTATTAGTTCAATGATATATATATGTTGTTATTAATTACCAAAACCACCCGGGGATTAGTTGCACTTTCAATCTCCCCCTTTTTGGTAATTGATGACAACATATAGATCAAAGCTTCGACAAAGGATATAATCAATGAATAATATCGTTGCTTTGAGAAGTATGTGATAAGCAAGAGCTCCCCCTAAATTTGTGCATTATTTAAGATTTGCGTTTGAATGCAAATGCACAATCGATTAGGATCATGGGTCACTCTTCCATGTCACATACATCTTGGTGGAGCGCACAAAATGATAAGAATGAACAGCATGCACCCAATCACCAAGACATGAGTAAATGGTCATACAAGATAGGAATGGCATATGATAAGCATTAAGCACACATTAAAGCATAGTACGACCAAGCACTCATTAAGGTAGAATCAAACGTAGTATCAAACACACTGAATGTCTCGAAAACCAAAAGTATCTCAAAGAAACCGCAAAAGAACGAAAGAGCAAAAGCGCAAAGACAACAACACTCTCTCTCTCGAAGTCCTATGATCTATACAATTTCTCCCCCTTTGGCAACAAGTTACCAAAAAGTTCGAAAAAGCATAGAGCTAAGCGTCACTGGGGACTCTGCTGGCGGCTCCCGTCTGGGTTGATGTCGGAGTGGATATGACAGCATCGGCGAAGACTTCAGCTGATGTCGGTGCTGGAGAAGTGGTCACTGGAGCTGGAGCTGGAGTAGGAGCAACTGGAACTGTGGGAGGTGCTGAAGCTGTGGTCCTGGTGTCAGTCACTGGAATAGCAGCTGATCGGGGTCCTGTGGGAACCGGAGCAGTCTGTTGGTAAGCATCCTGGACTAAGTCATCCTGCATCTCACGCATAAGCTCTTCCTTCTCCCGCTTTGCTTCCTCAATGTCTGCCTCGAGCTTGTTGACAGTCACTTGCACTTCAGTCAGCTTCACATCCAGAGCGTGGATCTTGTCTTCAACAATCCTCTCTAGGCTCTCCTGAGACTGTACAATGCTGGCCAGGCGTTGTTCAATCCTTTGGGTAGCTTCAAGAATCTGCTCTCCGAAACTCTTTGGTTTAGCTGCTGCTGCTGCTGCTTCCTTGTCAGCTTTAGCTTTCTTAGCAGCTTCGATCTTGGCTTGACCTTCAACAGATGTTGGATCCTCCTCATCCATCACAACAACATTGTCTTCATGCTCTGGCTGCAACGGCAAATGTTCTCTATCCAACAAGAATGTGCCCGTGCCAAACTTGGCATTGATAAGCATCTGAATCTGCGGGGCAAATCCACATGACCTTTTCTGGTCAGCTGCAGTCCTCTTAATGGTCTCTACCATCAAGTCCATCACTTTGAAAGGTGCTTTCTCATCAAGTATATGCAGCATGTTGATAGAGTATCCTCTGATCATGCGATGATCTCCAGACTTGGGCATCAAGGTATGCCTCAAAATAGTATTGGTGGTAGGTAAGCCTGCCTGGAGATAGTAGACTGAGCCGAGCTTCCAGATTCCCAAATCCTTTGCTGGAACCTCTTTGTACATGTTCTTCATGGATTCATGATTCTTCTTTGGAATCCCATATACATCAATATCATCTTCTCGTTGCACTGGAGCATTCAAAATTTCTGCCCATTCTTCAACATAAGAAGAAAATCTTTGACCTTCAGTCATCCACACAATCTTTCCATCAGGGTAGAAGTGGGCTGTGGCATAGAATTGCATTATCATCTCATCGTTCCAACTGGTCAATTTCTGACCGATAAAGTCTGCAACACCACATGCAGTGAAACTTTCATGCACATGTGGAAAGAAATCTCTGTGCTCTTCGCTGTCAATGTACTTCCAGTCAACATATCTTGTGTCTGCGACTATGGGCTTCTTGTCCATCAGCACTGTCTCATAGAAGTCCTGCTGCTCTCTGGTGTGAAATCTGGGATCAACAGCAGTTCTTCTCCTCACGGCATATGGGTCAGCTTGTCTCCATAGCCTGAGACCTCTATCTTTCCTTGCCTTCATATCCTCAGCTTGAGGATGAGCATCATTATGTAGTGGCAGTTTTGGACGAAGTTTCAGCAAAACTGGTCCTTCATCATCTGACACAGCTGGTGGCACATCATCCTTGTTCTTTTCAGACGCTGGAATGTTCCTGACAGTCTTCTTGGGCTTGACAGCAGGCTTTGCTGGAGCTGCCTTAGCTGGAGCAGATTGCTTGGGCTTTGATGTGGCTCCAGCCTTAATGGCATCACCCATGAACTTAGGCTTCTGAGGAGGAGGCTGGGGTGCTTCCTCATCCTCATCTTCTACTGCTGCATCATCATGCACTATCCTCTTTCTCTTGGAGGTTTTCTTCACTTTGCTTGCAGCTGCCTCTCCCAAATTCAGCTTCTTGGCAACAGTTGACTGCTTGACTTTGCTGGTGCCCTTCTTAGTTTGCTGACCTTGTGGCTCTTTGGCAACAACCTTCCTTTTGGGCTTTGAGGTTACCTCTTCCTCAACAATGAAATCAGAATCCTCATCATCTGAGTTCCTCTTCTTTCTGGCTCTGGTGGCTGCAGGAGGCAAGCCACTTGGTGTACTCCTCTCACCATCATCAGATGAGCTGCTAGGATCAGGACTCGTGCCTGCCTCTGGAATGTCTGCAATGGGTGTCTCTGACCTGTTCTGACTGTCACTGGCATCTGACATGGCTGACGACCTGTGAATAGATAAGGTGTAGGCAGAAAAGAAGAGTCATCACAAACTGCAGAAGTTTTTTTTGCAAACAAAATGAGTTCAAATTCTAGTATTAGGTTTTCACAGAAGACATTTCGGTCAGACCGAGTTTAAGATTCGGTGAATCCGATGTGTTAAACAGAAGCTTTCACACCACTTTCGGTTTGACCGAAGTGGGTTTCGGTCCTGCCGAAAACACTAGGGTTTCACAGAATTTTCATTTCGGTCACACCGATTTGCACAACTCGGTTGGACCGAAAGGTGCAGTGCAATGGCCATAGGCCAAATCGGTCTTACCGAAAATCTAAAATCGGTCTCACCGAGATGTGTTCGGCGGAAACCTAACCCTAAAACTTTTACTCGAATCTAGTCCAAACGAACTAATCTGGTGTACAGGAGGATTTCAATCGTGGCAAGATTCTAGGCAATCCAAACGTGCATTGAATCGGAGATGGGAGCACGAGTGGGATCAAAACTCACCCTAACTTGGTGGAGTTTTTCTACAGCGGCAACGGCGCGGAGGAGATGTCCGTTGACGGCGACGGAGACCTGCGGCGAGGGCGCACAGGCGACGACGGCGACGATCCGGAGACCAAGGCGATGGCAGCAAGGGGTGTGGGGGCGAAACGTTTGAAGGAGAAATCAACGCGCACGGCCCTCGGAGTATATATACCCCTTTGCTGTCGGTGGGACCGAGTTGTAAAACTCGGTGGCACCGAGATGGATAACCGCTAGGCAGTTATGCACTTCAGTCACGCCGAAAATCACAACTCGGTTTCACCGAGGTGAAAACCTAGATCAGTCTAAATGCTTTTGGTTTGACCAAGTTTGAGTGAGTTGGTCTGACCGAAATCAATTAGAAGGTTTTGGAAGTTAGCCCTTGACGGATCGGTGGCTCCGAGTGCTCCTCACTCGGAGGGTCCGAAAATGACTTGTTCAAAGTTTGTGATGTAAGCATGAATAGAATTTGAGACAAGAAAGCATAGATAGCTAGGGGAGGTACTTAGGCATTCTTGTCCATCCATTTGGTCAGAAAAATCAAAACGACCAAAGCAACAAATGGATGTCCTCGAATGGATAAAATTATGCATCCAACATGCTCACACAATAAGATAGCAAATGAAATATGTGTCAAACATGCACAACTAAAACTCTAGCTACTAACACACAATTTGTCGATGACTAGGTCATCTTTATATGAGTATATTGACTTAGGAGCCAAATGAGAACATTTGATCATAGGTCATACTCATCGTTTAAGCACAAGTGGGGTTACCACTTTTACATAAAGCATTGATGTGTTCACATCATTTGAAGATGCTTTAGCTCAATTTTTTTGAGCAAAGCTCCCCCTAGATGTGAGAACCCCTTTTAAAGGGTCAAACTAACCTTGGGTTGTCGTAGAAGACTTCATGTAGATGTTGAAGATGTGGATGCTCAATGTTGATGAAGATCATCAAGAGTTGGGAGCTATCCTTTGGATTCGGGCACTTTCAATACCTACATGGGTTAGTCCCACAAGGAACAAACAAGAATATCCATGGACATAGATTGAAGTTCACAATAGATGATGTCCATGAAAGCAATGATTACCTTGTCCCTTGACTTACCAACAAGAGGGTTTGTGACTCCATGAACTAGTGCACGATGTGGAAGTTGATTGCACAAGTTTTTGCCAAAATGAATGTGAGTGAAGTATGTTGGCGGAGTCACCCTCAAGAACTTTATAGTTCTTCTTCTTCGGGATCCACATCATCTTGATGGGAATCCTTGGGGTTGTAGTTGAGCTTGACGAAGTAGAACTTGACGTTTCCTTGGGAACCCACTTGACCATGGCTTGAGGTGCTTCAACAAATGCATCAATCTCCTCTTGAAGCTTGTCCTTGCCTTTTAGCTTGTGGTCTTGTGGTGGAAGGTCATCTTGAGCTTGTTCCACATTGGAAGAAGTAGGATCATACTTCTCCTTTTGAGAAACAAACTGTGGAGTAGGATATTGACCTTCTTCCCATTCAACACCTTCGGCGTTGAACTTTCGCTCAAAACCAATTCCTTGATTCTTCCGGTGCCTTCCTTGCTTGCGAACAATTTCCTCAAAGTTCTTGCTTTCGGCAAGGCTCTTGTAGACACCTTTCTCTATAATCCCTTTCAATAAACTATTTTCTTGCTCAAGTGTAACTTGGCTTGAAACATGGTCAGTGGAATCAAGAGAACTACTAGAAGCAACAATATTGGATTTAGCATGGTTATTGTTACTACTAGAAAAAGAATTTTTCTTATGCTTGTCATGCTTAGTCTTAATAGGTGGCAAGAAATTAGACAAGAGAAGTCGTTTGGCAAGATATGAAGAACTCTTCTTTCGAAGATCGTCATTGATTGCTTTTAGAAACTCATGTTCTTGCTCTAGAGTGAGCTTCTCGAAGCGTAGCTTCTCATGAGATCTTAGGAGCTCTCTATGATCTTCTTGAGTTGTTTCATGAGCTAACTTAAGAGTGTTTAGTTCTTTAGTTAGACGCTCAATCTCCTTCATAGCATTGTCATTCGACTCTTCTCGACTATAAAGACTACTAGCATGTTCATCGTTATTAGGTTCATTGGATTTATCATGTAAGAGCTCATCTTCACCAAGCAAGTCATCTTCATCACTATCAAAGTCAATGAATTCAGGGTGTGATACCTTGGGGCCTTTAGCCATGAAGCATCTTCCAATTCCCTCATTTGGTGAATCAAATAAGTCGTAGGAGTTGGAGTTGGAGGATATGAGAGCAAGACCGGCAACACCTTCATCTTGACTGCAGTCGGAGTTGGAGTGATAGCTTCCTTCGGATTGATTGTCGGAGTCGGAGCCGGAGACCCATTCACCTACATGAGCTTGATGTTTTCTTCTTGTGTAGCTCCTTGATGACTTGTCTTTCCTCTCCGAATCCTTGCTTCTCCGAGAGGGTCTTCGTTCATAACGATCATCTCTGCTCCTTCTCTCTTTCCGAGGTGACTCATCTCTTGAGCTTCTTCTTCTTGGAGATTCTTCTCTTCTCTTGTGGGGAGCCGTACACTCATTTGAGTAGTGTCCGGGTCTTCCACAATTGTAGCAGTTTCGATCACGACTAGAAGATCTCTTTTCATCATATGATCTAGACTTTGAGCTTCTCTCTTTGCTTCTATTCTTGTAGAATTTGTTGAAGTTCTTGACCATTAGGCTTATCTCTTCATTGGAAACGAGCTTGTCACTTGAGGTTGTGGGAGCATCACTTGTAGCTTTGTAAGCACCACTTGACTTGTTGTGAAGCTCTTCCTTATCCTTAAGTGTCATCTCATGAGCAACAATTCTTCCAATGACTTCGGTTGGCTTGAGATTCTTGTAGTTTGGCATCATTTGGATCAAAGTGCACACGGTGTCATACTTTCCATCCAAAGCTCTGAGAATCTTCTTGATGATGAATCGGTCGGTCATTTCTTCGCTTCCTAAGCCGGCAATCTCATTGGTGATGAGAGCAAGCCTAGAGTACATTTCAGCGACTCCTTCACCATCCTTCATCTTGAACTTGTCAAGTTGACCTTGAAGAATGTCTAGCTTTGATTCCTTCACGGACTCGGTACCTTCGTGCATTTCAACCAAAGTATCCCAAATCTCTTTTGCATTCTCAAGACGGCTGATTTTGTTGAACTCCTCGGGACACAAGGCATTGAAGAGAATGTCACAAGCTTGAGCATTGTTTTGCAACATCCGCAATTCTTCCGTTGTAGCTTCGCGATCCGGAACTTTTCCTTCCTCGAAGAATTCACCTTGCATACCAACACAAATAATGCCCCATGCGGCTGGGTTATGGCCAAGAATATGCATTTTCATTTTATGCTTCCAACTAGCAAAATTTGTACCATCAAAGTAAGGACCTCTACGAAAATTACCCTCACTAGACGCCATACTCTCCTAGGTTGTGAAACCAAGCTTATGGAGTCCAATCCAATGGAAACCAATACAATGGAGACCAAAGCTCTGATACCACTTGTAGGATCGAAAGTATGTCTAGAGGGGGGGTGATTAGACTACTTGACAATATAAAAATTCTGCCTTTTGATAAAGAACAGTTTTTGGCAGATTCACAATTATGATCAAGTCAAGCATCACCCTACACATGCAATTCTAGAGTATAGGCAGCGGAAAGTAAATTGCACATGTAGTAAAGAGAGGTGGAGAAGAGCAAACGCAATTTTGGAGACGCGCTGATTTTTCTCGTGGTTCCGATAGGTGGTGCTATCGTACTTCCACGTTGATGGAGACTTCAACCCACGGAGGGTAACGGCTGCGAGAGTCCACGGAGGGCTCCACCCACGAAGGGTCCACGAAGAAGCAACCTTGTCTATTCCATCATGGCCTACGCCCACGGAGGGCTAGCCTTACTCGGGGTAGATCTTCACGAAGTAGGCGATCTCCTTGCCCTTACAAACTTCTTGGTTCAACTCCACATCTCGACGGAGGCTCCCAAGCGACACCTAACCAATCTAGGAGGCACCACCCTCCAAAAGGTAATAGATGGTGTAGATGGTGATGAACTCCTTGCTCTTGTGCTTCAAATGATAATCTCCCCAACACTCAACTCTCCTCACTGATTTGGCTGTGGTGGAAGAAAGGATTGAGTGGAAAGCAACTTGGGAAGGCTAGAGATCAAGCTTCATATGGTGGGAGTGGAGCAACTTGATCTCAACACAAGGGTAGGTAGTTCTCTTCTCAGAAATGTAAGGTAGGAGTGGTAGTTCTTTTTGATGGCTCTCTCAACGAATGAAGAGGGGGTGGAGGGGTATTTATAGCCTCCACACAAAATCCAACCGTTACACACATTTGACCAATCTCAGTGGGACCGAAGTTGACAACTCGGTGAGACCGAAAGTTCAAATAATGTGAACGTTGGGATTTTCGGTGGGACCGAAAACACAATCTCGGTGAGTCCGATTCGTGCAATGACAAGAGCATGCCAATTTCGGTGGGACCGACTTCATCATCTCGGTGACACCGATTTGATGACAGAAGGTTACAGAAGCTTGGCAACTCATTTTTCGGTGAGACCGAGTGCAGAATCGGAAAATCCGAGTTTGCTAGGGTTTGGCTTTATGGCTGAGGTGGTTCATCTCGGTGTGACTGAGTTTGGAATATCGGTGGGACCGAGACTACTTATGAGTGTATATGGCAGTGAAAGTTGCTGATAGTTTAGGAGATGTATCACTAAGCACTTGAGCAACCAGATCATCATCATAACCTCATCCCCTTTTAATAGTATTGGCTTTCCTATGGACTCAATGTGATCTTGGATCACTAAACCAAAAATGGAGTCTGGAGCTTTTGCCAATGCTTGCCTTAGCATTTTGAGGGGTCCACTTCTTCAGTCCTTGCCATACCCATATCATTGAACTTTCTGAAATGATTCTCAAGTAACTATTAGTTCAATGATATATATGTTGTTATTAATTACCAAAACCACCCGGGGATTAGTTGCACTTTCAGCGTGCAAAACATGCGCTCTGGGCGTGCCCAGAGCACGCACGCGACATGTTCGACAGAATGCCAATGTGGTCTAGAGCGCTCGATTGAGGCTGGCAACTAACAGGACCAGGCTAGGGTTTGCAAGAAAGCTAATGGACATGGGGTTTAGGCCAGGAGACCAAGCTTGCAATGTTAACTAAAAACCATGTCAAAACTGGTCATGCACACAAGGTGTTTGACAAAATGCCAAGGGCACCTAGGCATTTCTTGGGGTGGTCATAATCTCCAGATTGGGGTCTCCTTAGGTGTAGGTGATGGTGGTTAGGTTAGTTTGTCAAGGGAAGAAACTTGTTAGTGCAAATATTTGAGAAAAACAGTTTTTGGCAGAAACTAAAAGCTGTCATTTCATGGACCAAAAATAATCCAATGGGTTCATGCTCTTGGACTTAAGGGTTTTGTAAGAAGGACTACAAGTAGGAAAAAGAACCATGGATGAAGAGCAAGTGAAGATATGGTTGCAGTACAAATCTTCAAGTTGGACCAGAATGAAAAAGAGGTTGATTCACTCAAAATTTTCAAAAGACATAACTTGGTTTTTGCATAAAGGTGGATAAGATATTCTTACTTACCTCCCCAAATTTTGGTGGAAGTTTTAAAGAAATATTTAAATAGGTTGTAGTGCAAAATTACCCACAGGACCAGATTTAAAAATTAGGTGTAGAGCTCAAAATCTCCAATGAACAGAAGATGCTTTTGCACAAAAGTGATTTAGGGATATCATATGTCATCCCCAAATTTTGGTGAAAATTTTAGATGCATTTATCAAATGGTTGCAGTGCAAAAGAGGCTCTAAAAAATCATTTTGAAAGAATAAGGCTCAATAAAAACTATTCTGCAGATAAAAGCACTAATTAAGAATTGTTTTATTGAGAGAGTATAGAAGTCCAATAATATTTTTGGAAAGTTTCCACTTGGGGGAAAAACTCCTCAATATTAAAGAAAAATGGTTCTGAAATCAACAGAAAATCCAGAGAGCAAAAAATTTTAAACTCTTGGCAAAAATTTAAATACTAAAAACATGGTTAAATTTTTGGGGTGTTACAACACTACCCCCCTTAAAAGAAAATCTCGTCCCCGAGATTTGCTAAGGGTTGTTTTGAAAAAAAAATCTCACTATCACAACAATAACCGTCTTGCTACTGTAAATAAAACGTAGCTACAGTGAGTGGCAATAAGTGGTGCAAAACTACAGTGTGGCACACTGGCGAGGCATGGAAAAAATTTATGGTCAGAGTCTACTATCGGTTATAGTAAATTTAGAATAAACTTCTAAATTACTGAAAATATACACTGGTCGTACCCGAGAGCACAGTGCTCTCTGTGGCTGACAGGTGGACCCAGGGTCCACTGTCGGTCTCTTCCTCTACCTCTGGCTCTCTCTTCTTCCTCTCTCCCGCGTGCTTTCCCGCGCTTTCTCCACCGGCGACGTCTCTCTCATAGGGCATCTAGGCCGTACTGCGGTAGTGCGTGGCGTGCTAGCTGTTGGCGCAGCGTGCACTCACCTCGCGGGCCAGTGCGCTGTCGGCACTGCTCGCGGATTTTCCTCCGAACACCGGCGATCGAGCGACAAGCGGCGCTGGTGGACTTTGCCCACCGTACACCGATCTCGAGCTATAAAACGACCGCGGTGCTCCTTCTTCTTCCTCCATCTGACCTCGCTTCTACTTCTCCTCCCTTCTTCTCCATTTCTGTCTGCAGGAGCTCGAGACGAGGCTCTAATGGCGGAGGCGATACCGGACTGGTACGTGATCCTGATGTGCGGAGGATTGGCAACATTGCTGGGGCTCTCCGTGCTCCTGTGCGTGATGATCCTTGATGATCGTCGTGATGCGGCCACTCGAGTGTTAGTTCTCCGCGGTGGCGGTGATCACGATGATTAGGCGCGGTGTTAGGTGCTAACTGCTGTCAGGGCGCCGGAGGTAATTTGTACCCGAGTAATTACTCACAAATCTCTCCCTCTGAGACTGTGAGGTGTTAGGGAGGCGATTAGTTTGGTGCAAAATGTGCACGAGGATTTGCACTAGGTCGAGTGGTCGTGAGTCTGCTGTAATGGTGCTGCATGAAATAAAAAACTGTGTCGTGAAGAAATGTATGCTGCAACAACTCCGAGAAAATCTCACTTCAGAAAAATTTACTGAGGGTGAAAACAGTTAATAAAATATTTACCGAAGTAAAATCACTCATATTGACGGAAATTAACGATTTAATTCATCGCACAAATTTAGAATATCACACACAAGTTGCAATACATAAATAAATGCAGGGACCATAAACACAGTAATGGCATCTACAACGATAATGGTAGTTGGACAGGGTCCTGAGAAAAAGTCTCTGGGATCGGGGCACACTCTTCTTCTATCGGGGGAAGTGGATTGACCAGTCGATGAATGTGCCTCTCCTGGTTGGGCCTCGGGGGTCTGCCGATGGTGATTTGAGGATTCAAATCAGCGAGGCTCTGGAGATAGCCCATTACTCGTTGGGTCAAACGCTCTTGCGTGATGACATACTGGGCCAGATTGGCCAGTACTGGGTCTCTCTCGATTCGTCCACCGGGAAAAGATGTTACTTCTCCGGGTGCTGCACGACTCGGGAAATACCCCCATTCGCTGGCATAGGGTACCGCGAATCGAAGGCGTGTAAGTGCCTCATACGCAGCAGCTTCTATGGCCATATGAGGAGTCGGCATGGATTTTCCCACGAAGGAAGCTTCCATGGGATCTTGGTTTGGGTTTGCGGGAGGGACGTGCACCACTGCCCAATATTTCGAGGTGGACGGGGTGATCCTCGATTTGAGCAGCTCATACTCGGGTGGATGGATAGCACTCATGGTACTGCAGGTAAAGTCCCACAAAATTTTGACAGAGCTACCTGGGGTTGCATCTGGAGTTCTCAGATAAATACTAGGGATCGGCATGGCAATGGAAATGGTTGTGCGAGTGGTGCTCAGGGTGAGGGGTACTTGGCAAGATCACAGGGTAGCCTCTTATATAGCATTGGGGCTAGGTTATTTACCGTGGTGAATGGTAACTAGTCGATCGGTTCTGCTCCAAGGGGTCGGGGTCAATGCTACAGCTACACATATCTCGTCAAAGTGACGTATTAATGTGGGAGTCGTCGGCATGATATTGGTAGCTGGGCCTGAAAAATAATGCAACCGCATGCCAACATATTTAATGCAAGGCTACTATTTAAAATAGAGGCACACAAGCAAGTTGCGATTATTCAAGTCGATGCAAGATTACATACTCACAGGGCGTGGGCATACTGAGACTCGGTACTACTCGAGTGACTCAGTGTACCTCGTTTATATCTAAACGAGCCTGCCTTGTGGACGTCGAGGCTTCTCCACGGGTTTCACCGTCGGGATTAGCTGGAGGGGGTTGAGGGGCTGCCGGGTCGGGGTAGCGATGATGACCATCCCGGGGATTGTTGGCCACAATCCCGTTGGAGCGTGTTCCCAAAATGCGACGAAGCACTTCTGGGGACACCAAAGTATTGTGGTCGATGGCTGGGGCAGTCCTCAAGGTCTCGATCGGGTGTCCAAACAGCACGACTGGGTTGTCAGCGTCGGGCTCATCTCCTCCTCTCGCCTGGGCTCGGCGAACCAGCTCTCCACGAGCTGCGATCAGATCAAGGGTGATTTGATCGAACAATCCCTCTAGTGCACCTACATAGCGCACTAGATGCAATAATGCAGGATCCGTCTCGTGATCTTCGTTGACAACCTGGGGTGGCCTACCATACCCGTCACGGCTGGGGTAGTAGTAGAACGAGCGACAGTTAACTCTGGGCGACAAGTGCCGGAGTTGAACTATAGCCTCTCGAGCAGCTAGTTGAATGGCTTGTGTCTCAAAGGAAGTTGTCCTTTCGGTGAACCTGTAGGGGCGTTCTGGCGATAGACCCCTACCATAGATGTGTACAGTGGCCCAGAATTGATGGCTCTCACCGCTCATGGGTCCTTGGTACACAACATATTCTGGAGGCTCCTCTAATGCAAAAGCACGGCGGGTGAGGTTTGCTAGCACGGTCACAAAACCTCCAAGGTTGTTTGCGGTGGTTTCATTGTGCACGACGGGGCCAGGTATTATGGCTTGGCTTGGGGAAGGAGGCTGGGTTGTGCTGTGTTGAGGTTAGCGCGCCCTTTTATAGAAAAAGAGGGTGGAGTCTTCCTTCGCATGCTTGCGAATGAGACAATTTAGGTGTCGGTCACTGGCGCGTGATCGACAGGCTAGGCTGATAGGTTGGGCACCGACTGCCAAAAGGTTTCGGGTCACTGTGGGGCTATCTTACGCGAGAAGCTTGGCCGGGGTTAGGTTATGGTCTGGTGGTTTGGTTAACCTAGGCTTATTGACCTGGCTAAGATAGGATTAGCCAATGGTCAGCCTGGCTCTGATACCAAGTCTGTCACGACCGGATTTCGGGATGTTGATTTCCCAGAAAATGGCCCTTATGCTTACCAGCCCCAGGATTACTGTTAGCTGGCAAGACACAAACTCGATACAAAACTCCAAGCAAGTACATGATATGTAGTACAAGACTGTTCTGGCCTATGAGTACAATACAAGGTTTCTAGTGGTTGGTGGCGGAAGCGGTTTGTGGATCATCTGTGTCTATGGGACTCCATTTCCCACGGGAATAGCTGACCAGGTTAACTCCTATCTTCGTGAGACTGCTATCACCATTGATTAGGTTCCGGGGCTGTCGTCTCGTTGCTCCTCTCTGCACAAGAAATCTGGCCAAGACAATAGCCAGGGACAAGCCAGTGAGTACTTTGAATGTACTCGGAAACATTATGAACACAAGAATAATATATCTAGCGATAATCATGCTCTGAAATATTCTATGATCACAACGTCAGTCACAAAAATAAAATCCATGATGCACGCAAACAAGTTATTCACGCAACACATGAATAATGCAATTAGAGAGTAGAAATAGAATGCCTCAGTCGGGCGTCTGAGCGACACCACAGAAAGGGCTCATAAGTGAAATAAATAGCGAACGTGCCACAGTCGGGCGTCTGTGCGACGCCACATAAAGGGCTTATATGGTAAAAAAAAATAACAAACATGCCACAGTCGGGCGTCTATGCGACACCACATAAAGGGCTTATAGTAAATAAATAACAAACATGCCACAGTCGGACGTCTATGCGACACCACATAAAGGGCTTATAGTAAATAAATAACAAACATGCCACAGTCGGGCGTCTATGCGACACCACATAAAGGGCTTATAAAAAATAAATAACAAACATGCCACAGTCGGGCGTCTATGCGACACCACATAAAGGGCTTATAACGGAATAGTCACAGTGAATATCCCGGAGGTAGAACCGTCCCAGAGATACTCAATAAATCAAATAATGAACATCGTTAGTCCATAATAATATAATAATAATCACAATCATCATATTTCACTGGTCTAAATCAAAGTTTTGACTTAGTTGTTTTTCCTCTGAAGACCGACACTAAGACCGACACTTGAACCAACCCAGACTGTGGTCCTTAACCATGGACACGGCTACTCGAATAGGTTTAATCTCTGCAGAGGGTGTACTCTTTACCCACGAGTAACGGATTCCGTTAGCCCATCCGGACTAATTCCGCTTACGGTCTTTCAGTTGAAATCACACCCAACCGCACACACCAGCTTGACTCATCGGTGTCCGGAATCACCCACGACACTCGTTAAGCAAAACTCTAAGTGGGGAGGCTACAACCTCGATTAGCATGGGATCACAAAATTTATACCGTGCTCAAACTGGGGAAGCTACCCCCTCAGCTACCACCAAAACACCCATGCCCCCTGACCGGATGACTGGCTTTAATCCATGGCCATGGTACCCTCATCCCGGCCCCTCTGTACGGTGTGTGCTAGAAAGGGGTTGAAAAATTACTGAACCGTACCCTACCTGTGGTAGGGACAAGTGGTAGCATGAAACAAGTGTGGGGGTTACTGGAACAAGACTCAATCTACGGTCGACTCATGAGGTTTATGTGTTACCTGCATAATTAGCATAACAAATATGTTTTCAACCAACAGTCATAACCACCACTCATCATGTCTCACTATGCCATACCGGACACAGTCGTCTCAACGACCGGAGACAATCTCGTGTCTACCCAAGACAGAGGCTTTCCCGAGTTCCATCCGGTATGCACGAGAGGCATGTGATGGTGACTACCATCTCAACATATCAAACTCCAACAGCATGAATCATCAATATGCACTCGTGAGTTTGAACTATCATCACAGAAAATAACGAAAAAACTCCGAGACGATAGGTGTTGTAACTGTATCAAACAACACATGACAATATTATGCCAGGGTTCAGAATGCTTGCCTTCAAGTAGTGGGGAGGCAGGGTGCATTCCAAAACTTTGAAAGTTTTTCTCCTCTCTCCAAAATCCTATTAAAATATTGTTTGAATCAATGTATAGTTTCAAAAAAAGTACCAAGAAGTTGTCTGAAATTTTCTGAAATAAATCTTAAAATAAACTAGACAATATTTGAGAGAGGTAGGAAAAAGAATCAATTCATTTGGAGTTATATTTGAAAAGTTATAGGCAGTCAAAGTTTTGGTCAAAAATCTGTTTTTTAAAAATAAAACAGAAAAAGAAAAACGTTTCGATTACTGACCACGTCGAAGGCGTATTTTGGTTTTACGCCACCACAAATCCAGCATGGACGGCGCGCGTGTCACTGACAGTGGGTCCTGCGGGCCCACTGGTTAGGTTTGACTAGTCCTCTCCCTCCTCTTCCTCTGCCCCGAGCGGAGGCGGGACTCCAGCGACGCTCGCTGGCGAACGGCGGCGCCGTTCGAGACACCGAGGATGGAGATGGATCCGCGGGTCCAGGACAGTCCTCCCGGTGGTCGCCAGTCAGGTGGGGACGGAGGGAGTCGTCGGCGGCGAGCTTCGCGGCGGCCAGTGGCTTCGGGAGTTTTGGGCGTTTGAACTACGGTGGCTCCCGGTTGTGTTTGAGCAACTGGGTGGCTCCGCAAGACGAAGGGGAGTCGAGTGGTGGTGTTGGCTGGACGGGGGAGGGCCTGGTTGCGATGAAACGGACCAGAGGGCTGCGGTGGCCGAGCTGGCCAGAGACGGGGAAGGCGGCCTCTCCTGGTCGATTGCGAGCTAGGGGAGCGCTAGTGGAGTGGCTTGAGTGTGCCTGAGGTCTAGGAGGAGCTCGGGGTCACCCTTTTATAGAGTAGCTAGGTCGGTTCCTCCATCGCCGAGGATAAGCTCGTCGGCCGACCGTTTCTGCTGCGGCAGGGCATCGTGGCACCGACGAGCGCTTGCAGACGAGCGAGGGGATAAGCTTGAACTGCTCCAGGGGCAGCTAGCGCGCGGCTGCGGCTCGGGCGGCGCCGACCGTGGCAGCAGCTCACTGTGGACGCCCGCATGCCGCCAAGGGGCTCTGACGGTGGCGCTGTAGGGCACCAGAGGTAGCTTGGCACGTCCTGGCGACTGGTCGAGGGTGGGGCATGGCTCTGCAGGGCGAACAAAAGTCAGGGGCACGACACGGCGGCTCGGTGCACGCGCGTGCAAAACGTGTGCTCTGGCGCGCCCAGAGCACGCACGCGACATGTTCGACAGAATGCCAATGTGGTCTAGAGCGCTCGGTTGAGGCTGGCAACTAACAGGACCAGGCTAGGGTTTGCAAGAAAGCTAATGGACATGGGGTTTAGGCTAGGAGACCAAGCTTGCAATGTTAACTAAAAACCAAGTCAAAACTGGTCATGCACACAAGGTGTTTGGCAAAATGCCAAGGGCACCTAGGCATTTCTTGGGGTGGTCATAATCTCCAGACTGGGGTCTCTTTAGGTGTAGGTGATGGTCGTCAGGTTAGTTTGTCAAGGGAAGAAACTTGTTAGTGCAAATATTTGAGAAAAACAGTTTTTGGTAGAAACTAAAAGCTGTCATTTCATGGACCAAAAATAATCCAATGGGTTCATGCTCTTGGACTTAAGGGTTTTGTAAGAAGGACTACAAGTAGGAAAAAGAACCATGGATGAAGAGCAAGTAAAGATATGGTTGCAGTACAAATCTTCAAGTTGGACCAGAATGAAAAAGAGGTTGATTCACTCAAAATTTTCAAAAGACATAACTTGGTTTTTGCATAAAGGTGGATAATATATTCTTACTGACCTCCCCAAATTTTGGTGGAAGTTTTAAAGAAATATTTAAATAGGTTGTAGTGCAAAATTGCCCACTGGACCAGATTTAAAAATTAGGTGTAGAGCTCAAAATATCCAATGAACAGAAGATGCTTTTGCACAAAAGTGATTTAGGGACATCATATGTCATCCCCAATTTTTGGTGAAAATTTTAGATGCATTTATCAAATGGTTGCAGTGCAAAAGAGGCTTTGAAAAATCACTTTGAAAGAATAAGGCTCAATAAAAACAATTATGCAGATAAAACCACTGATTAAGAATTGTTTTATTAAGAGAGTATAGAAGTCCAATAATATTTTTGGAAAGTTTCCACTTGGGGGAAAAACTCCTCAATATTAAAGAAAAATGGTTCTGAAATCAACAGAAAATCCAGAGAGCAAAAAAATTTAAACTCTTGGCAAAAAATTTAATACTAAAAACATGGTTAAATTTTTGGGGTGTTACACATGCTTTCTTTTTTTAGAAAAAAATCAAAAGAATATAGCATACATTATTCAGAAGAAAAGAAGATATGGCATGTAACAGACTAAAATGATGGATAACCATAGTGTGCGAGAATACCTCTTCCAACATGCATCAAACCAGTCGAACATATGCCTTCTATTCCAATTCCAGCTTGGCTGGCTTGCTCATCACCAACACATAGCAAGTACGCCTGTTGGTAGTCCCCGCAGTCGCAAGCTCACTACAATGATGCAACCACAATACATCAGCTTAATTTCAAATGAAACAAAAAATTAAGTTTCTCAAATATTTAAAGGGCGTGTGCCTTTTCTGGATTACACAACCCACGGTTACAGAAGGAAGGTGGGCCAAACCCTCGATTTATGCATATGAAATGTACTACGAAAATAACTCCAATAATTCTGTGTGCATGGGGTATAAAAAAAGCACAAGATAAGATTCTAGGGCCTCAGATAAATCCACGGATGATAGCAATCAGGAGTCCCAGTTATCGCGATAGTAGTTTCCTTTCTCTCACGATTCTGCCTTATATTGCCTGATGCCATTACTTTCGACCTCTCCTCCATACTCCCTCGCGATCTCTCAGCCGCATCCCAACATACCTCCACAACAAGTGTCTCCACCGTGCCACACACATCCGCCCTTGGTGAAGCATCGTCATCATCCATGTCTGCGCCACCATCATCGGTGCCCCATGCGGGTCAATCTCCAACTAGACCCGGTACTATTATCCATGCTATCTACGCGGTAAAGACATATTATATCTCTCTTCTTCCTATGCAAGGTTTCCTATCTAAAAGTATCATGCTTGGGTTTTCAGGATGACATCAACATGGTAGCAGAGGATAAGGATATAGATAATATGCAGGTTGAAGACGTGATAAAGAAAGATGAGGATACAAACACTAAGTCAGCAGAGGTGATACAAGAAGAATCTACTATGGAGGAAACAAAGAATACACAGATTGATGAGGTGATAACCGTACAGGAGGATACATATCCCGAGTCCACAAAGGCTACACAAGAGTCCATTACATATGGTCCACAAAACATGATTTTTTTATGTTGTGATAACCAAGGACGGAGATACAATCCCCGAATCAACACAGGCAAGTTTTCTTTCCACATGTCATTATTATTATAATTCAAACGCCATAGATCAGTTTGTAATTTTTTAGTACAATATCAAGAAGGTATTCTCTCTGTTATATTGCAGCTACCGAGTGATGACGAATCAAGTGAAATACTCAACAATAATTAAGTGGAGGAAAATAATTGCATGGAGAGCCCAGAATATACACCTATTCTTGAAGAGAACATAGCAAACAAAGAAGCCAAAGATTCTGAACATACACATGTTATTTTCCTTTTCCAATTATTTCATCCAAAATCATTCTAATTATTATATCCTACATAATGGTAATTCTTTTAATATTTTCTCAGAAATTAACCCAGAACGAAATAAGTCAACAATGGTGGCAACTGAGGATGAGAAATTGGCACAAACACCCGTCGCGGAAGGGCTTCAAACTATAGAGGACGAACTAACAATGCCCGTGCATATAAACAAACATATACGACGGCATAACAAGCCTAAGAAGGCACAAGACTATGTTGTTTCTGCAGAAGGCACAGAACAAAACCTTCAGTGTCCTTGTAATGCTACATTATTGTTTTTGTGTTCATTATCATTAAATGTTATCCTGGCCATCGTGACAGATTATGACTGCACTGGCAATGATTCACTACTGGAATCAGGATCTTTGCCATCAGCCAGCTCTTTGCCATGTCTTTGCCATCATCTTGAAGAAAACTGACGGCAAATTATGAGTTGACGGCAAATATCATGTTTGCCGTCTGTCAGCAGACGGCATAGAAGCTTTGCCATCAGCTGGCAGACGGCAAAGAGTGTGGGTGGCCCACTAGCAAGGACCACCCAACGGACACTTTCTTTGCCGTCTGCGAGCTGACGACAAAGCTTCTTTGTCGTCTGCTAGTAGACGACAAAGAAAGTGGCCAAAATAACGTCCGTTAGCTAGGCTCTTTGTCGTCTGCTAGCAGACGACAAAGAACCGTGCCCTAACAAAATGCCGATGACGCCCGCTAACCCATCTCTCTGTCATCTCTCTCTCTCTCTCTCTCTCTCTCTCTCTCTCTCTCTC